>NW_024348303.1:0-11137 GCF_902729225.1 Pteropus medius | reverse complement strand
AAATATAAACAAATATTAACACTAACCCTAAACCCTTATCCTAACCCTAACCCTAAACGGAAAGTTTACCCTAATCTTAACACTAACCCTAACGCTAACCCTAACCTTAACCTAACCCTAACCCTAAAACTAACCCTAACCCTAACCATAAATGTACCACTAAACTAAACCTAAACTTAACACTAACACAAAAGCCTAACTGTAACGTTAACCCAAATCATAACCCTAATCCTTACCCTAAAAATAAAGGTAATCATAACCCAAAATCTAACCCTAACCTGAACAATAACACTCACTCTAAATTTTAAACTAACAGTAATACAAAGCCTAACCCCTTAAGTTAAACCTAACCCTAACACCAAATTTAACTCTAAAACTCTCCATAACCTTAACCTTAACCCTAACATTAATGCTATCCCTGAATCTAATCTTAAAACTAAAGCTAATCCTAACGCTAATTCTAACCCTAACCCTAAAACTAACCATAACACTGAACCTAACCTTAAAACTAAAGCTAATTCTAATTTTAATTCTAACCATAACCCTGAATTAAACACTAACAATAACTGTAACCCCAATCCCTTACCTTAACATTAATCACAATCCTAACCTAACACTAAACCTAACACTAATCTTAACAATAACTCTAACACTAACTCTAATCCTAATTCTAACCTCTTACCTGAATCCTAACCATATCCGTATCTCAAACCTTAACATAACCTAACCGTAAATTTTACTCTAACAATAAACCTAAACTAGACCACTTACCCTAAACCTAACCCTAAACCTAACATATACACTAAAGTAAACGTAACCCTAACCTCTCCCTGAACTTAACTCTAACAGTCACCCTAACTCTGATCCTAACAATAAAACTAAAGCTAACTCTAACCCTAATTCTAACCCTAACCATAAATTTTACACTAATGATTACCATAACCCTACCCCTTAACCTCACCATAAACCTAAACCTAAAGCTAAACCAAAACCTAACACTAATCCTATCCCTAACACTAACCCTGACGTAAACCTAACCCTAACTCTAACCCTAAAAATATACCTACCCTAAGGCAAAGTTTATGCAACCCCTAATGGTAACCCCACAACTAAATAAATCCTAATCCTAACCCGAACACTAAGGCAAAGTTTATGCAACCCCTAATGGTAACCCCACAACTAAACAAATCCTAATCCTAACCCGAACACTAACTCTAATCCTAAATCTTACCTCTTGCCTTAAAGGTAACACTAACCCTAATCTTAACCTTAATGCCTTACACTAAACCTAACACTAACTGTAACTTTATTCTAAAACAAATCCTAACCCTAACCCTAATCCTAACAAAACCCTAATGCTGATTCTGACTCTAAAAGAAAAACTAAACGTAACCTTAATTCTAACCCTAACCCTAACCCTAACACTAACCCTAAATCTAAACATACCCTAAAACTAAAGCTAATCGTAACCCTAATGCCAACTCTAAGCTTAAATCTTATTCCAACAATAAAACTAACCCTAACCCCTTAGCCTAATACTAATCCTAAACGTATCCCTAAACTAAACCTAACCAGAATCCTACTGAAAATCCTAACCCTAACCTAACCTAACACTAACCCTAACCCTAACACTAATCCTAACTCTGACCTCTTACCCTAACCCTAATCCTAACCCTAACCCTAACCCTAATCCCTTATTCTAAGCCTAACTCTAAACCTAAATCTAACCCTAAACTTAATCCCTAACCCTAACCGAAACCCGAAACCTAACTCTGATACTAACCCTAAAACTAAAGCTAATACTAACCATAATTTAACCCTGAACCTAACACTAACTCTAACCATAAATTTTAAATTTTAAACAATAACCCTAAACCTAACCCCTTATGCTAAACCTAAACCTATAATCTAAATTTAAGTCTAAATCTAATCCTAACCCTGACCTGAATAGTAACCAGAACCCTGATCCTAACCTTAAAAATAAAGCCGATGCTAAAAATAATTCTAAACCTAACCTTAACAATAACCCTAACCCTGATTCTAACCCTAAATCTAAAGCTTATCCTAACAGTAATTCTAAACCTAACCCTAAATTTTACACTAATAAGAATTCTAAACCTAACTCCATACCCTAACCCTGATTCTAACCTTAAAACTAGAGCTAATAATACCCTAATTCTAAAGCTAACACTAACACTAATCATAACCCTGACCCTAACCCAAAAACTAAAGCTAATTCTAACCCTAAATCTAAACCTAGCCCTAAGTTTTATGATAACAATAACCCTAAAACTAACCCCGTACCCTAGGCTGAACCCAAAACTTAAAGCTAATGCTAACCCTAACCCTAACCCTAACACCTTACTTTAACCGTAATCGGAATCTTAAAATTGACCCTAAACCCTAACCCTAACAATAACTCGAACCCTCACCCTGATTCTAACCCTAAAAGAAAAGCTAATCCTAACCATAACTCTAACCCTAGACCTAACACCAACCCTAACCCAATATTTTACACTAATCCTAACCCTAATACCAACTCCTTAATCTAATCCTAACCGCAACCCTTAGTTTAACCATAAAACTAACCCTAACAGTAACCTTAACCATAACATTAACCTTAAACTGGATCCTATCCATAAAACTAAAGCTAATCCTAAACATATTTCAAACCCTTACCCTAAACATTACACTAACAATATCAGTAACCCTGAAACATTACTCTGACCATAAGCATAAACTATAGCTAACCATAAACCTAACAATAACCATATCCCTAAGCATAACCCTAAGCTACACCTAACCGTAAATCTAAACATAAATTAAATGTACCCCTAACCAAAACCTAACCCGAAAACCAACGGTAAACCTAACACTACCTAACCCTAACACTAACCCGAAATCCTAATACCAACCTAACCATAACTGTAATTCTAACCTTAACACTAACTCGAACCCTATCCCTAACCGTATCCCTAACCTAACTCTGATCCTAACACTAAAACTAAAGCTTATCCTAACCCTAATTCTAACTCTAAACTTAAAACATACAATAACCTAAAATTTTAAAATAAAAATAACACAAACGCTAACTTCTTATCCTAAAACTAACCCTAAATCTAACTTTAAGTTAAAACTAACCCTAACTCTAACCATAACCTTAACATTAACCCGAACCCTGATCCTGACCCTAAAACTAAAGCTAATGCTAACCATAAATTTTTGCCAAAACCTAACACCAACTCTAACCGTAATCCTAACGTTAAACTTAACTCTAACCCTATTTCACACCCTAAAACTAAAGTTAACACTAACAGTAACCCTAAACCTAGTCCTAACCCTAACCCTAATTTAATTCTAAAACTAACTCTAACCCCAGACCTAACCCTAAATCTACCCTAACCTTAAATGTAACCCTATAACTAAAACGAACCCAGATCCTAACCCTGAATCTAAAGCTAATCTTAACCCTAATTCTAACCCTAACCTTAAATTTTACACTAATAATAACCATAACTCTAACCTCATAAAGAAACCCAACCCTAAACCTAATGGTAACCTTAATCTTAACAATAAACCTCACGAAAACATTAACACTAACCATAAGCCTAACCCTAACCCTAACCCAAACCCTAGCCCTAACATAACCCTAACATTAACCCTAAACCCAACACCAACCTTAACCCTAAAACTTAAACCTAACCCTAATCCTAACCCCATACACTAAACCTAACCTTAAAAGTAATGCTTAACTTGACCCTAAAAGTAAACCTAACCTAAACGCTAAACCAAACCTTAACCCTAGCCCTAAACCTAATTGTAACCCTAACGCTAACCCTAACCAAACCTTAACCCTAGCCTTAAACCTAATCGTAACCGTAACCCTAACGCTAACCCTAATACTAATGCTTACTCTAATATCTTACCCTAAACCTAACCCTAACCTTAACCCTAACCTAAACATAACCCTAACACAAACCTTAAAATAATCCTAACCATAATTTGATACCTAATACTAACGCTAACTGTAATCCTAACCTTAACCATAACCCTAACCCTAACCATTATCCTAACCTAAATCAAACCCTAACCCTATTTAACTCTAAAACACACTTTGACCATAACCCTAAACCTAAATCTAACCCAAACCTTAAACCTAACACTAATACTAACCCTAACCCAGATGATAACTCTAAATCTAAAACTAATCCTAACACTAATTCTAACTCTAACCCTAAATTTTTCATTAAGAATAACCCTAACCCTAATCCCAACCCTCTCCCTAACCCTAAACCTAACCCTAACCATAACAATAAACCTAATATAAACCTAACCTTAACTATAACCATAAACTGTTAACACTATTCCTAACTATAACCATAAACTGCTAACATGCTAACACTAATCCTAACCCTAGCACTAATCCTAATTCTAATCTCTTACCTTAACCCTAACCGTAAACATAACTGTAATCCTAAACCAAACCATAACGCTAAACCTAATCCAAATCCTAACCCTAACTCTACCCTAAACCTAAAGCTAACTGTAACCATAATGCTAACACTAATACTAACACTGACCCGAACCCTAACCCTAACTTAAAACTAACCCTAACCCTAACACTAATCCTAACTCTAAACTCTTACCCTAAACCGAAACCTAAAATTAACCCGCACCTAAATCGAAACCTAACCCTAATCCTAAACATATCTGTAATTCTAACCCTTTCAATCCAAAAAATAACACTAAAGCTAACGCTAACTCTAACCTAAACCTATCCCTAACCCTTACCCTAATCTAACCATAAACCTAACCCTAACCATAATCTTAATCTAATCCTAACCCTAAATACTAATACTAACTCTTACCTCTTACCCTAACCCTCACCCTAAATATAACTGTAGCCTTAACCCAAACGATAATGCTAAACCTAACATTAATCCTAACCTTAACGCTAACCCGAACCACAATCAACCCCCAAAATGAACCTTACTTGAACCCTAATGGTAATCCGAACCCAATACCTAACCATAACACTTACCCTAACCCTAAAAATAAAGCTACTTTTAATCCTAATTCTAAACCTAACCCTAATCTTAACCCTAAACCTAACACTAAACCTAAAACTAACCCTCACCCTATCTTAACCCTGACCCTAACCATAACCCTAACACAAATCTTATCTCTAAACTCTTTCCCAAACCCTAACCCTAACCATAAACATAGCCCTAACACTAACACTAATCCTAACTCCTTGCATATCCCTGTCCCTCACCCTAACTCAGACCCTAACCCGAAAGCATAATCCTAACACTAACCCGACCACTAACCCTGAAACTAACCCTAAAACTAAAGCTAATCTTAACCGTAATTCTAATTCTAACCCTAACAATAATCCTAAACCTAAATTTTAAATTGACAGTAACTGTAATCCTAAATCCTTATGGTAACCCTAACTCTTAAACTATTGCAAACCCTAACACTAACCCAAACCAAAACTAAACCCTAACCCTAAACATAACCTTAACCCTAACCATAACGCTAATCCCAACCCTAACACCTAACCCATATTGTAAACCTAACCCTAATCCTGACCCTAGTACAAACTTTAACTCCAACCTAATCCTAAACCTAAAACTGCCATAAACCGACAACTAAACTAAACCTACTTGAATCTAAATGGTAATCCTACCCCAAACCTAACCCTAACATTAACTCGAACCCTAAAACTAAAGCTAAACCTAATCCTAATGCTAATCCTAACCCTAAACCTAATCCTAACCCGAACACTAACACTAACCCTAACACTAACATTAATCCTAACTCTAAACTCTTACCCTAACACAAACCCTAAACATAACTGTAAACCTATCCCAAACCATAACGCTAAACCTAACCTTAAACCTAACACTAAACATAACCCTAAGCCTAAAAACAACCCTAACCCTAAACCCTAAAGAAAACCCTAATGTTAACCCTAAACCTAAACTTTACACGAAAAATAACAATAAACTTAAGACCTGACCAAAAATAAAACCCTAACCCTCATTTAACTCTAAAAAGCATTCTAACCCTAATTCTAACCCTGATTCTAACCCTAACCCTAAACCAAATGATAATCTTAACTTTAAGAGGTACCCTAATCCTAACCCTTACCTTAACGCTAACCTCAACTGTAACCCTAAACCTAAAACCTCACCCTAACTCTAACCCTATCCCTAACCCTAACCCTATCTCTAACCCTAACCATAACCTAAAACTAACCCTAACCCTAACCCTGAACTAATACTTACCCTAATCATAACCGCAACACAAATCCTAAACCTAAACTCTTACCCTAACCCAAACCCTAAACATAACTATAACCCTAACCAAAAGATTAATGCTAAACATAACCCTAACCCTAACCCTAAGCCTAACCCTAACTTTAACATTAACCCTGCCCTAATCCTAACCTTAAGCCTAACCCTAACCCTAACACTAATCTTAACTCTAAGTTCTTACTCCAACCCTAACCATTACCCTAAAATTTACACTAATCTTAACTCTAAATTCTTACCCCAACCCTAACCCTAACCCTAATCCTAACCATAACACTAACACTAATTTTAATTCTAAACAATTCCCCTCACCCTATTTCTAACCCTAACCTTGATCCTAACCCTAAATAATAACCCTACCCTAATCCTAACCAAATCCTAATCCTAACCCAAACACTAACCCTAATGCCGACACTAACCCCTAAACATAACCGTAACCTCAACCTTAACACTAAATCTACCCAAACCCTAACCCCAACCTAAAACTAACACTAAGCCTAACATAGCACCTTACACTAACACTAACCCTAACTCTAAGCCTAAACTAATCCGAAGCCTTATCATATCCTAACAGTAATCCTAACTCTAATCTCTTAACCTAACCCAAAACTAAACACAAGTGTAAACCTAAACTAAACCATAACGCTAAAACAACCATAAACCTAACCCTAGCCCAAACCCTAAGCCGAACACCAACCCTAACCCTAAATGCTAAACCTAAACCTAACACTAACACTAACCATAAATTTTCCACTAACAGTAACTCTAACCTTAACCCCAGACCCTAACCCTAAACCTAACCCTAATTTAACTGTAAAATTAACGCTAATCCTACACCTAACCCTACATCTAACCCTAACCTGAAATGTAACCCTAACAATAACACTAACCCAGGATCCTAACCCTAAATCTAAAGCTAAACCTAAATCTAATTTAACCGTAACCTTTAATTTTAAAGTAAGAATAACCCTAGCCTCAACTACATACCCTAACTAAAACCCTAAACCTAATGCTAAATTAACCCGAGCACTAAGAATAACCTGACATATAACCCCATACCCTAACACTAACCCTGAAATTGATGCTAACCTTAAACACATCAGTAACCCCAACACTAACCATAACCCTCACCCGAATCTTAACCCAATCCCTAACCCTAACACTAACAGTAACTTCACACCTTAACCCTAAACCTACACCTAACACTAATCTTAACCTTAACAGTAACCCTAAACATAACTCTATTCCTAACCCTAACCTTAATCCTAAACTATGCCTAACACTATCCGTAACCCAAAACTAATCCTAAACCTAATCTTAACCCTAACACTAATTCTAAATCTAAACTCTTACCCTAACCCTAAACATAACTGTAACGCTAACGTAAACCATAACGCTAAACCTAATCCTAACACTAACTCATACATAAGCTTAACACCTCCCTAACCCTAAACCCTATGCCTAACTCTAACCCTGACCTTAACCCTAAATTTTACACTAACAATCACGCTAACTTTAGCCTCTGATCCCAACCTAACCCTACAACTAATTTAACTGTAAAACTAATTCTAACCCTATCCCCAACCCAAAATTTAACCAAAATTTAAACGTAACCCTAACCCTAACCTGTACACTAACCCTAATGCTAAGCCTAACACCAACACTAACCCTAAACACTGAACCTAACACTGACCTTAAACCTAACCCTAACACTAACCCTAACCTTAAGGTAACCCTAACCCTAATATTGAAACAAACACCACATAATCCCCAACTTACATCAACTCCAACCCTAACATTAAACTCCAAACACTCCAACCATGACCTAACCCTAATCCCAACCCTAAACTGTAATCCTAAACCCAAACCTAACCCTACATAACCCTAACCGTGACCCTAACTCTAACCTTAACCTTAAACCGTAATCCTAACCTAAACCTAACCCTAACATAACCCTAACTTTAACTTAACCCTAACTCTAACCCAAACGTTAATACTAAAACTAACTCTCACCTCTTACCCTAGAGTTAACCGTAAATTTTACAGTAACAATAACCCTAAACATAAACCCTGACACAACCCTAACCCTAACTCTAATTTAACTCTAAAACCAACTCTAAACCTAAACTTAACCCTAAATCTAACTCAAATTTAAAACGTAACCCTAACCCTAAACCTAACCAAGATTATAACCCTAAATCTCAAGCTAATCCTAAAACTAATTCTAACCCTAAGACTAAATTTAACACTAAGAATAAATTTAATACTAATTGCATAACCTAAACCTAACCCTAAAGCTAACGCTAACATAAATCCTATCAGTAACCCTCTCCCTGAACCTAACTGTAACACAAACCCTAACCTTAACACTAACACTAACACTACCCCTAAATTTACACTAAGAATAACTCAAACACTAAACCCATACCCTAATCCTAACCTTACACCTAATGCTAACACTAACAATAACCCTATCCCTAAGCATAACCCTAACCGAAACCTAACCCGAACCATAACGGTAACCCTAACAATAACCGAAATCTAACCCAAACCTGAAACCCTAACACGAACCCTATTCCGAACCCTAATCCTAACCCTAAATTTACAGCTAATCCTAAGCCCTTATTCTAACCTTAACCTTAACCCTAACTCTTACATAACCATAATCCTAACGCTAAAACTAAATCTAAACTATATGTAACACTAAACCTAACCCTAAATCTAACTCTAATTTAAAACAAACCCTAAACCTAACACTACCATAAACCTAACCCTAAGCTAAACCTAACCTGGCCCAAATCTAACTCTAAACCTAACTTAACCCTAACCCTAACTCTAACCTAACCATAACCCTAACATTAACATTAATCCTAACTTTAACTTCTTACCTTAAACCTAACCCTACACATATCCCTAAACCTAAACCTAACCCTAAACATAAGCCTAACATAACCCTAACCCTAAACCTAACCCCGTATTCTAACCCTACCCTAAACCTAATCCTAAGCCTAACACTAAGGATAACCTTAAACAATAACTCCAATGAAACATTAACCCGAACCCAAACCCTAACACCTATCCTAACTCTAACCATTTAACCTAACCAGAAACCTAACCCTAGTACTAACCCTACACCTTACCCTACCTTAACTCAAATCTTAACACTAAGCCCTAAGCCTAACCCTATTGTACACTAAAAAATAACCCTAACCCTCACCCCTTACCCTAAACATAGCCGGAACCCTTACATTAACTCTAAAACTAAACCTAACCCTAACTTGTACCCTAACCCGAAACCTAACCCTAAACCTACCCCTAACTTTAACACTAAAACTAACCCTAACACAAACGTTGACACTAACATTAAGTCTACTCCTGATTCTAACCCTTAAACTAAAGCTAAACTAACCCTAATTCTAACCCTAACCCCAAATTTTACACAAACAATATAACTAACCCTAACCCATTACCGTAACCCTAACACTAAACTATAGCTAACACTAACCCTATCCCTAAGCATTACCCTAACCTACACTAACCCTAACCCTAACCCTAACTACAACCATAAACCTACGCCTAAACTGAACCTAACTCGAACTCTAATGTTAATCCTAACACTAACCTCACACTAATTCTAACACTAAATCCTAAACCTAACCTTTACCATATCTCTAACACTTACCCTAACCCTAAACTTAAACCCGAACCATAACTGTAACCCTAACGCTAACATTGATCCTAACCCTAAAACTGAAGCTAATCCTAACCATAATTATAACTCAAACCTTAATACTAACCCTAAAATTAAATTTTAATCTAAAAACCCTAAACCTAACTCCTTATCATAAACTTAACACTAAATCTAACTATTAAGTCTACAACTAATCGTAACTCTAAGCCTAATCCTAACATTAACCCGAACGCCGATCCTATCCCTAAAACTAAAGCTAATGATAACCTTAATTTTAAACCTAACTCTAACACTACCCCTAACACTGATACTAACCCTAACAGAAAAGCTTATCCTAACCAAGCACTAATCCTAACATTAACCCTAACCCTAAACTAATCCTCACCCTAATCCTAAACCCTAACCATAACGATAACCCTAATAATAAAACTAAGCCCGATCCTAACCCTAAAACTGAAGCTAATCCTAACCATAATTCTAAACCTAATCATAAATTTTACACTAACAATAACTCTAACCCTAACAGCTTACCCAAAATGTAACCCTAAACCTAAAGCTTACACTAACCCTAACCGAATTCGAACCCTACTCTAACCCTAACACTAATCCTAACTCTAACCACTTACTCTAACCCTAACTTTAACCCTTAACCTAACTCTAATCCTAAAGCTATCCTAACTCCAGCCCTAACCCTAAGCCTAATCCTAAATTATACACTAATAACCCTAACCCTAACTCCTTACTCTTAACCTAACACTAACCGTAACATTAACTCTAAAACTAAACCTAACCCTAATTTTAACCGTAACTGTAACCCTAACCCTATCTCTGATCCTGATCATAAAACAAAGGTAATCTTAAGCCAATTCTAAACCTAACCCTAAATTTTACACTAACAAAATCCCTAAATCTAACCATAATTTTAATGCTAACCTTAACCCTAACCCTAACCCTAACCCTAACATTAACCTTAACCCTGAATCTAACCCTAAAACTATATCTAATCCTAACCCTAAAACTAATCCTACCCTAACAGTAACACTAACCCTAAACCTAACACTGAACCTAACTTACGCAAATTGTAACCCTAACGCTATCCATAAAGCTACCACTAAACTGAGCTTAA
>NW_024348302.1:0-4746 GCF_902729225.1 Pteropus medius | reverse complement strand
AGCATCCCTGGCTACGCTGTCTGTGGGTGGCCCTGAACCCCGCAAGAGGATACAGAGACGAATGAGACGTAGTTTGTACCTCTAGGAGCTCAAAGTGTCAGTGAGTGCTCCTCCAACTTCGGTACCCCAGTACCCGCAGATGACCGAGCATCGCCCACAGAGCCCCAAGGCCCCGGGAGGCCTGTGCATTTGCCGCTAGTCAGCCTTTTCTCGGAAGTCTGCGATTCTGGCTCGAAATGGACGTCACCAGAGAGCTTTTTGCCAAAGCTACCATATACATATATATGCATATATATGTTCATCTATATGCATATATATGTATATGGTGGATTTTCGAAGGAAACCTGCGTGGCCCCCTGCTCTACCACAGAAGACAGGCCGCTCCTCGCACTTCCACCTCCCCGCAGTGTGGACACCAAGCGTTCCAGAGCCACAATTCAGCATGATCTCTTTTCATCCCAGAGGCCCCGGGGCTCCTTCCTAAGGCCTCGGCTCCTTCCCGCTTTCCGCAGGGGAAATCAGACTTCAGGACGAAAGCAGACACCTCCCTCGCCCTCACCTTTCTGCCTGGGATGGTCGTGATGGTCCCCGTGGACGCATTCAAAATGAAGAAATGAAAGGCTCAGAGAGCTGATCGCAAAGCTCCTAAGGCACGGAGGCCGAATTCAGACCCACAGCTGTCTGCAGTGTCTCCCAGCTGACCTCTTTCAGCGGGTGACGGCCCCCATGGACGGAGGGGCCAAAGCATCCCTGGCTACGCTGTCTGTGGGTGGCCGTGAACCCTGCAAGAGGATACAGAGACGAATGAGACGTAGTTTGGACCTCTCCTCTAGGCTCAAAGTACAAAGAGGAGTGCTCCTCCAACTTCGCTACCCCAGTACCCGCAGATGACCGAGCATCGCCCACAGAGCCCCAAGGCCCCGGGAGGGCTGTGCATTTGCCGCAAGTGAGCCTTTTTCGGAAGTCTGCGATTCTGGCTCGAAATGGACGTCACCAGAGAGCTTTTTGCCAAAGCTACCATATACATATATATGCATATATATGTTCATCTATATGCATATATATGTATATGGTGGATTTTCGAAGGAAACCTGCGTGGACCCCTGGTCTAACACAGAAGACAGGCCACTCCTAGCATCTCCACCTCCCCGCAGTGTGGACACCGGGCGTTCCAGAGCCACAATTCAGCATGATCTCTTTTCATCCCAGAGGCCCCGGTGCTCCTTCCTAAGGCCTCGGCTCCTTCCCGCTTTCCGCAGTGGAAATCAGACTTCAGGACGGAAGCAGACACCTCCCTCGCCCTCACCTTTCTGCCTGGGATGGTCGTAATGGTCCCCGTGGACGCATTCAAAATGAAGAATGAAAGGCTCACAGAGCTGATCGCAAAGCTCCTAAGGCACGGAGGCCGAATTCAGACCCACAGCTGTCTGCAGTGTCTCCCAGCTGACCTCTTTCCAGCGGGTGACGGCCCCCATGGACGGAGGGGCCAAAGCATCCCTGGCTACGCTGTCTGTGGGTGGCCGTGAACCCTGCAAGAGGATACAGAGACGAATGAGACGTAGTTTGTACCTCTAGGAGCTCAAAGTGTCAGTGAGTGCTCCTCCAACTTCGGTAACCCAGTACAAGCAGATGACGGAGCATCGCCCACAGAGCCCAAGGCCCCGGGAGCGCTGTGCATTGGCCGCAAGTGAGCCTTTTCTCGGAAGTCTGCGATTCTGGCTCAAAATGCACTGCCTGTGGAGTGCTTTTTTTGCCAGAGCTCCCCAGATATATCTCCATATCTATATCTTTATGTGTATTTATAGATATCTCTATATCTATCTATCTATCCATCTATCTATCCAACTATCTATCTATCTATCTATCTATCTATCTATCTATCTATCTGTCTATGTATCTATGGATTTCTCTCTCTCTTTCTATATATATATTTATATATATATGGTGATTTTTATAACAAAAGGCTGTGTTTTCCTTAGACATTTGAGATCAGACAGGCCGCCCTAGCACCTCCACCTCCCCGCAGTGTGGACACCGGGCGTTCCAGAGCCACAATTCAGCATGATCTCTTTTCATCCCAGAGGCCCCGGGGCTCCTTCCTAAGGCCTCGGCTCCTTCCCGCTTTCCGCAGTGGAAATCAGACTTCAGAGCGGAAGCAGACACCTCCCCCTCCCTCATCTTTCTGCCTGGGATGGTCGTAATGGTCCCCGTGGACGCATTCAAAATGAAGAAATGAAAGGCTCAAAGAGCTGATCGCAAAGCTCCTAAGGCACGGAGGCCGAATTCAGACCCATAGCTGTCTGCAGTGTCTCCGAAATGAACTCTTTCCAGCGGGTGACGGCCGCCATGGACGGAGGGGCCAAAGCATCCCCGGGAACGCTGTCTGTGGGCGGCCCTGACCCCTGCAAGAGGATGCAGAGAAGAATGACACGTAGTTTGTACCTCTAGAGCTCAAAGTGTCAGTGAGTGCTCCTCCAACTTCGCCACCCCAGTACCCGCAGATGACCGGGCATGGCCCACAGAGCCCCAAGGCCCCGGGAGGGCTGTGCATTTGCCGCAAGTGAGCCTTTTCTCGGAAATCTGCGATTCTGGCTCAAAATGCACGTCTTTAGAGTGCTTTTTGCCAGCGCTCCCCTAGATATATCTATATCTATATCTTTATCTGTATCTATAGATATCTCTATATCTATCTATCTATCCATCTATCTATCTAACTATCTATCTATCTATGTATCTATCTATGTATCTATGGATTTCTCTCTCTCTTTCTATATATATATTTATATATATATGGTGATTTTTATAACAAAAGGCTGTGTTTTCCTTAGACATTGAGATCAGACAGGCCGCTCCTAGCACCTCCACCTCCCCGCAGTGTGGACACCGGGCGTTCCAGAGCCACAATTCAGCATGATCTCTTTTCATCCCAGAGGCCCCGGGGCTCCTTCCTAAGGCCTCGGCTCCTTCCCGCTTTCCGCAGTGGAAATCAGACTTCAGGACGGAAGCAGACACCTCCCTCGCCCTCACCTTTCTGCCTGGGATGGTCGTGATGGTCCCCGTGGACGCATTCAAAATGAAGAAATGAAAGGCTCAGAGAGCTGATCGCAAAGCTCCTAAGGCACGGAGGCCGAATTCAGACCCACAGCTGTCTGCAGTGTCTCCCAGCTGACCTCTTTCCAGCGGGGGACGGCCGCCATGGACGGAGGGGCCAAAGCATCCCTGGGTACGCTGTCTGTGGGTGGCCCTGAACCCTGCAAGAGGATACAGAGACGAATGAGACGTAGTTTGTACCTCTAGGAGCTCAAAGTGTCAGTGAGTGCTCCTCCAACTTCGCTACCCCAGTACCCGCAGATGACCGAGCATCGCCCACAGAGCCCCAAGGCCCCGGGAGGGCTGTGCATTTGCCGCAAGTGAGCCTTTTCTCGGAAGTCTGCGATTCTGGCTCAAAATGGACGTCACCAGAGAGCTTTTTGCCAAAGCTACCATATACATATATATATGCATATATATATATGTATATGGTGGATTTTCGAAGGAAACCTGCTTGGACCCCTGGTCTACCAAGAAGACAGTCCGCTCCTAGCACCTCCACCTCCCTGCAGTGGGGACACCGGGCGTTACAGAGCCACAATTCAGCATGATCTCTTTTCATCCCAGAGGCCCTGGGGCTCCTTCCTAAGGCCTCGGCTCCTTCCCGCTTTCCGCAGTGGAAATCAGACTTCAGGACGGAAGCAGACACCTCCCTCGCCCTCACCTTCTGCCTGGGATGGTCGTGATGGTCCCCGTGGACGCATTCAAAATGAAGAAATGAAAGGCTCAGAGAGCTGATCGCAAAGCTCCTAAGGCACGGAGGCCGAATTCAGACCCACAGCTGTCTGCAGTGTCTCACAGCTGACCTCTTTCCAGCGGGTGACGGCCCCCATGGACGGAGGGGCCAAAGCATCCCTGGCTACGCTGTCTGTGGGTGGCCGTGAACCCTGCAAGAGGATACAGAGACGAATGAGACGTAGTTTGTCCTCTAGGAGCTCAAAGTGTCAGTGAGTGCTCCTCCGCAACTTCGGTGTACCCCACCCGTGAGATGACCGAGCATCGCCCACAGAGCCCCAAGGCCCCGGGAGGGCTGTGCATTTGCCGCAAGTGAGCCTTTTCTCGGAAGTCTGCGATTCTGCCTCGAAATGGACGTCACCAGAGAGCTTTTTGCCAAAGCTACCATATACATATATATGCATATATATGTTCATCTATATGCATATATATGTATATGGTGGATTTTCGAAGGAAACCTGTCTGGACCCCTGCTCTACCACAGAAGACAGGCCGCTCCTCGCACCTCCACCTCCCCGCAGTGTGGACACCGGGCGTTCCAGCCACAATTCAGCATGATCTCTTTTCATCCCAGAGGCCCCGGGGCTCCTTCCTAAGGCCTCGGCTCCTTCCCGCTTTCCGCAGTGGAAATCAGATTTCAGGACGGAAGCAGACACCTCCCTCGCCCTCACCTTTCTGCCTGGGATGGTCGTGATGGTCCCCGTGGACGCATTCAAAATGAAGAAATGAAAGGCTCAGAGAGCTGATCGCAAAGCTCCTAAGGCACGGAGGCCGAATTCAGACCCACAGCTGTCTGCGGTGTCTCCCAGCTGACCTTTTCCAGCGGGTGACGGCCCCCATGGACGGAGGGGCCAAAGCATCCCTGGCTACGCTGTCTGTGGGTGGCCGTGAAACCTGCAAGAGGATACAGAGACGAATGAG
>NW_024348301.1:14800-19248 GCF_902729225.1 Pteropus medius | reverse complement strand
CCTAATCCTAACTCTAACAGTAAGTCTAACTCTAACCTCATACCCTAACCCTAACCCTAAACATTACCCTAACCTAAGCCTATCTCTTACCCTAACCTAACCCTAACCCTAACCATAACACTAATCCTAACTCTAAACTCTTACCTTAACCCTAAACCTAAATCTAACCCAAACATTAAACGTAATCCTAACACTAAACCTAACCAGATCCTAACCCTAAATCTAAAGCTAATCCTAACCCTAATTCTAACTATAACCCTAAATTTACACTAAAAATAACCCAAAATCTAAACTGATCCTCTAACTCTAACCCTAAAATTAATGCTAACCTTAACCCTAACAGTAACCTTAACCCTAATCCTAAACTTAACCATAACCCTAACCTTAACACTAAACCCTAATCCTAACACTAACACTAAACAATAACCCTAGCCCTAACCCTTACCCAAACGTAAACCTAAACCTATCTCTAACCCATACCCTAATCCTAACACTACTCTAACACTAATCCTATCTCTAAACTCTTACCCTAAATCTAAACGTAACCTTAACCCTAACAGTAATCCTAATCCTAAACCCTAATCTTAACACTAAACTTAAATATAATTCTTAATCTAATCTTAACCCTTATCATAACCTAACCCTAAAACTACACATAGCACTAACCATAACCAGAACCCTAACACTAACCCTAACACTAAAAACCTAACCCTAACCTAACCCTAACCTTAATTGTAACCCTAAACTAAACTCTAACGCTAAACCTCAACCTAAAACCTATTCCTCACACTAACATTACCCTAACTTGAACCAAATCTAACCATAAAGCTAACCCTAACCCTATCCTAAACCTAACCCTACCCGAACCTTAACATAACACTAACCCTAACGCTAACCCTAATCTTAAACCTAACCCTAGCCTTAAAGTAACCCTAACCCTAACACTGACCCTAACACGTATCCTATCTCAAAACTCTTACCCTAATCTTAACCCTGACCTTAACCGTTAACTAAAGTTTAGCCTAACCGTACCCCTAAACCAATCCTAACACTAATCCTAACCGTAAAACTAATGCTAATTCTAACCTCTTACCCAAAAATTAATCCTAAACATAACAGTAACCCTAAAACAAACCACGACACTAAACCTAACCCTAAACCTAATCCTAACACTAATCCTAACCCTAACCCTAACCCTAATCCTAAATCTAACCATAAACCTAACCGTAACCCTAAGCCTAATCCTAAACCTAAAACAAACTCTAACCCTAAACACTAATCCTAAACCTTACTCTAACCCGAAACCTAATTCTTACACAAACAATAAGCCTCACGTGAACTCTTGACCCTAAACCTAACCCAAACCCTAATTTAATTCTAAAACTAACTCTAACCCTACCCCTAAAGCTAAATCTAATGCAAACCTTAAAAGTAACCCTAATACTAACGCTAACCCAGATTCTAACCCTAAATCTAGGGTAATCCTAACCTAAAAACTAACCCTAACCCTAATTTTACAGTAAGAATAACCCGAACTCTAAATCCATACCCTAACCCTAACCTTCAAACTAATGTTAAACTTAACCATAAGAGTATCCTTAACACTAACACTAACACAAAACTCTAACTCTAACCCTAACGCTAATCATAACAGTAAACCCTAACCCTAACCCTAACACCAACCCTAAACCCAACCATAACTCAAACCCTAACCCTAACCATAACCATAACGTAACCCTAACCCTAACACAAATCCTGTCTCTAAACATTTACCCTAACCCTAACCCTAAACTTAACCCTAATCTAATCTTAAACCTAAAGGAAACACTAAACTAATTCTAACCAAAATCATAACCATAACACTAATCTTAATTCTAACCTCATATCCTAACCGTAACCATTTACATAACTGCAACCATAATCTAAACCACAACGATAAACCTAACCCTAACCCTAAGTGTAAACCTGACCCTAAGCCTAACACCAACCCCAAACCTAACACTAATCCTAAACCTAACCATAAATTTTACACTGAGTAATTCTAAACCTAACCCCTTACCTAACACTAACCCTAAATCTAACGCTAATCTTAACCCTAACAGTAACCCTAACCCTATCTCTAAACCTAACCCTAACTATAAACCCTAAACCTAATCTAACCTTAACCCTAACCCTAATTTACTGTAAAATAACCCTAACTCTGAACCCAAAATCTAACCAAACCTTAAATATAACCCTAACACTAACACTAACAGGGATTTTAATCCTAATCTATAGCTATTCCTATACCTAATTCTAAAACTAATTCTAACTTTTACACAAAGATTAACCCTAACACTAACCCTAAAACTAATTCTAATCTTAACACTATCAGTAAACCTAAACCTAAAGCTAACTCTAACACTAACCCTAAGCGTAACCAGAAACTTAACCCTAACCCTAAGACTAATCTTAACACTAATCTTAAATCAAAACTGTTATCCTAAACCTAACAATAATTCTAACCCTAAATTATACTCTAACAAAAACCCTAAACTTAACCACTGACCCAAACATAACCCTAACACTAATTTAACTCTAAAGCTAACTCTAACCCTAATCGTAACCCAAAATCTACCCCAAACCTTAAACGTAACCCTAACACTAACTCTAAACCAGATCCTAAACCTAAATCTAAGGCTAATCATAACCCTAAATCTAACACTAACCCTATATTTTACACTAAGAATAACTCTAACCCTAATCTCATACCCTAACCATAAAGCTAATCCTAACACTAAGGCTAACCCTAAACTCTTACCCTAACCTTAATTCTAACATAAACCCTAATGCTAAACCCTATTCCTAACCCTAACCCTAACCTAACCCCTCTAACCAATACTAACTATAACCCTAAACTCAATCTCAAATCCCACCTCATTGCCAACTCAACTTAACCCTAACCCTAACAATAATGCTAACTTCTAAACTCTTACCCTAACCCATCCTAACCTTAAACCTACTGAAAATTTCTAACCCTAACCTCACCTCAATATTAACTGTGAATCAGAATCCCTAAATTTAACACTCAAACCCTGCTACTAACCCTACTTTAAAGCCCACCCTACCTATTTACAACTCCCCAATCCTAACCAACTTAATCTAACAAACCAAACCCTAACCCTAACCGTAATCCTAACATTAACATAACCCGATACCTAACCCTAAACCTAACCATAATGCTAACTCTAAATTCTTATCCTAACCCTAAACCTAACCTTAACCCTAACAGTAACCAAAAGTCTAAAACTAATCTAAATCCTAATCCTAACCCTAACCCTCACTCTCACCCTCACCCTAACCCTAATACTAACCCTAACCCTAATCCTAACACTAAACCCCAACACTAACCCTAAACTTAAACCCTAATCTAAACTTAACCCTAAACATAACCCTAAATTTATTCTCACCCTAATAATAAACGTAACACTAATCCTAACTCTAACCTCTTACCCTAACCATAACCCTAACCCTAACCTTAATGTAACCCTAACTCTAACCCTAACCCTAACGCAAATCCAAACTCTAAACTCTTACCCTATCCCTAAGCCGAACCGTAACCCTAACCCTAACAATAAACCCTAACCCTAACTCTCACATTCAACCCTAACCCTAACCCTAACACGAATTCTAACCCTAAATTTTACACTAAAAATAAATCTTAAATAAACTTAAACTTAACCCCTGACACCTAAACTAACCCTAACCCTAATATAACTAAAAATAACTTTAACCCTAGCCCTAAAATTCAATCTCACCCAAACCTTAAACGTAACTCTAACACTTACCCTAACCTGAATTCTAACCCTAAATCTAAAACTAATCCTAAACCTACTTTTAACCGTAACTATAAATATTACACAAAAAGTACCCCTAACCCAATCTCCATACCCTAATCCTACCCATAAACCTAATGCTAACCTTAACCCTTACGGTAACCCTAACCCTAATGCTAATCCTAACCCGAACCCTAACCCTAAATCTAACTGAAACCTTAAATGTAAGCCTAACACTAAACGTAACCCAGATTCTAACCCCAAATCTAAAGCTAATCCTAACCCGAATTCTAACCATAACCCTAAATTTACACAAAGAATAACACGAACTAAACCAAAGCTAAACTTAATGTTAACCATAACACTAACATTACCCCAACCCGAACTAACCCTAAACCTAACCCTAACCCTAACACTAAACCCTAACCCTAACCCTAAACCATAACCTTAACTCTAACACTTACACTAACTTAACCCTAAACCTAAACCAAACCCTATTCCTAACAGTAACCCTAACCCTAAATCTAAACAATAACTTAAACGTAACCCTAACATTAAACCTAACACAGATTCTTACCCTCAATCTAAAGCTAAACCTAACCCTAATGCTAACCCTAATCCAAATTTTACACT
>NW_024348301.1:0-14760 GCF_902729225.1 Pteropus medius | reverse complement strand
CCTCAACCCTAACCCTAACCCTTACCCTAACCAAACCATAAACCTAAGCCTAACCCTAACCCTAACCCTACCCCTAAGCTTAACGTAACCCTAATCCTAACCCTAACTGAGATTCTAACCATAAATCTAAATCTAATCCTAAACCTAATTCTAAATCTAATCCTAAATTTTAAAATAAGAGTAACCCTAACCTTAACTGCATACCCTAACCTTAACCGTAAACCCAATGCGAACCTTAATCCGAACAGTAACCTTACCCCTAACTTAACCCGAACCCTAACGCTAACCTTAACCGTAACGCTAAATTCTAACCCTAAAGCTAACCATAAACCTAATACTAACCCTCTCCCTAAACCTAATCCTAACACTATCCCTAATGCTAACCCTGACCCTAACACTATCCCTACCCCAACACTAATCCTAACTCTAAACTCTTACCCTACCCTAACCATGACCTTAACTGTAACCTAAAATTAACCCTAAGCATAACCCTAAACAAAATCTAACCATATGCCTAACCCTGACACTAATCTTAACTATGAACTCTGACTCTATCCCTAAACCTAAACCTACCCTTAAATTTTACATTAACAATAAACCTAAACTTACCCCTGACCCAAAAACTAACACAAAACCAAATTTAACTCTCAAACTAACTCTAGCCCTAACATTAACCCTAAACTCTAGCCCTCATCCTAAACACTAATTCTAATCCTAACCCTAAATCTAACCAAAACCTTAATCGTAACCCTAACACTAACCTTTAACCAGATCCTAACCCTAAATCTAAAGCTAATCCTAACCTTAATTCTAAAACTAAGCCTAAATTTTTACTAAGAATCACCCAAACTCTAAACCCACACCCTAATTCGAACCCTAAACCTAATTCTAACCTTAAACTGAACAGTAACCCTGAACCTAAACCTAACGCTAACCCTAAACCTAACCTTAATGTTTCCCTAACATTAACTGTAAACCTGACATAAATCCTAATTCTAAACTCTTATCCTAACACTAAAAATAATCTGAACCAAAACAATAATCCTAACCCTAACCCTAACCCTAACACTAACACTAACACTAACACTGACCCTAACCCTAACATAAATCCGAACTCAAAACTCTTACCCTAACGCCAACCGTAATTTGAACCAAAACAATAACCGTAACCATAACTGTAACCATAACCATATCCATAACCATAACCATAACCATAACCATAACAATAACACTGACACTAATCCTAATCCTAACCCTAAAAATAAAACACAACCCTAACCCTAAACGCTAATCCTAACCCTCACCCTCACCCTAACCTAAGCGTAAACCTAATCCTCATCCTAATTCTAACCCCAATGCTAACCTTGTCGTAACCCTAACCCTAACCCTAACCAAGATTCTAAACTTAAATCTAAAGCTAATCCTAACCCTAATTATAATGCTAATCCTAAATTTTACACTAAGAATAGCTCTAACCCTAACCCCATATCGTAACCCTAACACCAAACCTAATGCAAACCTTAATCTGAACAGAAACCCTAACCCTAAACCTAACATTAATCCTAACACTATACTCTTAAGCTAACTCTAAACCAAATCTTAACTCTAATAGTAACACTAACCTTAACCCTAACACTAAACCCTAACGCTAAACCTAAACCTATACCTAACCCTAACCCTAACACTAATCCTGCTCTAAACTCGTGACCTAACCCTAATCTTAACCTAAACACTAACAGCAAAGCTAATCCTAAGCCTAAGCATATCCCTAACCATAACACTAATCCTAACTCTAAACACTAACACTAACAATAAACCTAAACTTAACCATAACAGTAACCCTAATGCTAACCCTAAGCTAATGGTAACCCTAACTCTAAACCTTGACACTAACCCTAACCCAAACCTTAACGTAATCCTGACCCTAACACTAAACCTAAGACTAATCCTACTCTAAACACTTCCCTAACCATAACCTTAACCTTAACACTAACCAAAACTTAACCCTAATCATAACTTTAAAATAATCATGACCCTAATCCTAACCCTAACACTAATCCGAACTTGAATCTCTTACCCGGACCCTAACCCTAAACATAATTGTAACCTTAACCCAAGCATAATGCCAAACTTAAACCTGACCTTAACCCTATCCCTCACCCTAAACTTAAAGTAAACCTAACCCTAACCAAAACCTAACACTAATCCTAACTCTAACTCTTACCATAAACCGAACCCTAACCATAACACTAATCCTAACTGTAACCTCTTACCCTAATACTAACCTTAACCATAAATTTTACACTAACAATAACCTTAACCTTAACCCCTGACAACAAACTCCAATAACTGTAAACTAACCAACCCATCCACACAACAAAACTTAACGGACCAAACGAGCGTAACCAACCATCCAACTAAAACCAAACCCAATCCAACCACAACCACATCCCAATCAACCAACATCCTCTCACCTTAACCCTAACTCTAACACTAAACACTTAAACTTGAACCTAACACTAACCTTAACCCTAACCATAATCTTTCGTAATCCTAAACCTAAACATCATCCTAACAAAAATCCTAACTCTAAACTCTTACACGAAACTTAAACTAAAGCTTAAACCTAATAGTAAAGCTAACATTAACCCTAACCAAACCCTAACTCTAACGCTAACACAAAACCCTAACCCTAACCCTAATCTTAACGGAACCCTAAACCTAACACTAACCCTAACACTAATTCTAACTTTAACCTCGTACCCTAAACCTATCCTAAAAAATAAAGCTCAATCTAACCCTAACCCTAACCCTAAACATAAACTTAACCTTACGTAAAACTAACTTTAATCCTAACCCAAACACTAAACCTAAATCTAAACTCTTACCCAAACACTAACCCTAAACTTAAACTTAAGAGTAACCCTAAACCTAACCATAACCCTGACTCTAAACCTAACCCTAAACCTTAAACTAACCTTAACCTAACCCTAACTCTGACCCTAACCCTAACACTGATCGTACCTCTAAACTCTAACCCTAACCCTAAACGTAACTCTAAAATTTACACTAACAATNAGCCTAAGCATATCCCTAACCATAACACTAATCCTAACTCTAAACACTAACACTAACAATAAACCTAAACTTAACCATAACAGTAACCCTAATGCTAACCCTAAGCTAATGGTAACCCTAACTCTAAACCTTGACACTAACCCTAACCCAAACCTTAACGTAATCCTGACCCTAACACTAAACCTAAGACTAATCTTACTCTAAACACTTCCCTAACCATAACCTTAACCTTAACACTAACCAAAACTTAACCCTAATCATAACTTTAAAATAATCATGACCCTAATCCTAACCCTAACACTAATCCGAACTTGAATCTCTTACCCGGACCCTAACCCTAAACATAATTGTAACCTTAACCCAAGCATAATGCCAAACTTAAACCTGACCTTAACCCTATCCCTCACCCTAAACTTAAAGTAAACCTAACCCTAACCAAAACCTAACACTAATCCTAACTCTAACTCTTACCATAAACCGAACCCTAACCATAACACTAATCCTAACTGTAACCTCTTACCCTAATACTAACCTTAACCATAAATTTTACACTAACAATAACCTTAACCTTAACCCCTGACAACAAACCTAACCCTAACCCTAATTTAACTGTAAACTAACTTAACCCTAACCCGACCCTAAATCTAAACCAAAACTTTAACGTAATCCAAACAGTAACCCTAACCCAGATCCTAATCCTAAATCTAAAGCTAATCCTAAACCTAATTCTAATCCTAACCCTAAATTTTCCACTAAGAATAACCATAACCATAATCACATATCCTAATACTAACAGTAAAACTAACATTAATCTTAACCCTAGCAGTAACCCTCACCTTAACCCTAACTCTAACACTAAACACTTAAACTTGAACCTAACACTAACCTTAACCCTAACCATAATCTTTCGTAATCCTAAACCTAAACATCATCCTAACAAAAATCCTAACTCTAAACTCTTACACGAAACTTAAACTAAAGCTTAAACCTAATAGTAAAGCTAACATTAACCCTAACCAAACCCTAACTCTAACGCTAACACAAAACCCTAACCCTAACCCTAATCTTAACGGAACCCTAAACCTAACACTAACCCTAACACTAATTCTAACTTTAACCTCGTACCCTAAACCTATCCTAAAAAATAAAGCTCAATCTAACCCTAACCCTAACCCTAAACATAAACTTAACCTTACGTAAAACTAACTTTAATCCTAACCCAAACACTAAACCTAAATCTAAACTCTTACCCAAACACTAACCCTAAACTTAAACTTAAGAGTAACCCTAAACCTAACCATAACCCTGACTCTAAACCTAACCCTAAACCTTAAACTAACCTTAACCTAACCCTAACTCTGACCCTAACCCTAACACTGATCGTACCTCTAAACTCTAACCCTAACCCTAAACGTAACTCTAAAATTTACACTAACAATGACCATAAACATAACTCCTGGCCCCAAATCTAACCCTAATCCTAATTTAACTCTAAAACTAACTCTAACCATAACACAAACCCAAAATCTAATGCAAACCTTAAAAGAAACCCCAACAGTAACACTAACCCTCATCCTAACAATGAATCTAAAGATAATCCTAAATCGAATTCTAATCCTAACCTTAAATTTTACACTAAGAATAACCCTAACCCTAACACCACATCCGAAAACTAACCTTAAACCTAACACTAATCTTAAATCTAACACTAACCCTAACCCTAAAACTAAGTCTAATCTTAATCCTAACACAAACCTAACCTTTACGTAATCCTAACCTAACCCTAACCCTAAAACTAATCCTAACTCTAAACTATTACCCTAACCCTAACCCTAACCCAAACCGTAACCATGACGTAAACATAACCCTAACCATAACCTAAACTAATCCTAATGCTAATCCTAACCCTAACACTTATCCTAAATCTCACTTCATGCCCTAACTCTAACCCTAAACAGAACTGTAAACCTAAGCCGAACCATAAAGCTAAACCTAACCATAACTTTAACTCTAACCCTAAAACTAACCCTAACCCTAACCCTTAACTTAATCCAAATCCTAACCATAACCCTAACACTAATTTTAACTCTAAACTCTTCTCCTAACCCTAAACCAAATCTTAACCCTAACAGTAATCCTAACCCAAACCCTAGCCCTAACGATAACACCATCCCTAACCCTAACCCTAACCTAACACTAAACACTAACCCTAAACCTAACTCTATTCCTAACCCTAATCCTAACCCTACCCTAACCTTAACATAACTCTAATGCTAAGACTAACCCCAGCACTAATCCTAACTCTAAACTCTTATCCTAAACCTAACCATATACTTAAAACTAACAAAAAACCTAACCCTAACCCTAACCATAACAATAATCGTAACCCGAAACACTACCCTAACTCTAACTTTAGCCCTAATCTTAACGTGACCCTAAAGCTAACTCCCACCCTAATACTAATCCTTACTCTAATCTCTTACTCTAATCCTAATTCTAATTTCAACCCTAAATTTTACACTAAAAATAACACTAACCTTAACCCAATATCCTAATACTAACCCGTAACCTAACGCTAATGTTGATTCTAACAGTAGCCCTAAACCTAACACTAAACCTAATCCTAGCCCTAACCCCTAACCCTAATCCTAACTCTAGTCATAAGACTAACTCTATCCCTAAACCTAATCCTTAACCTAACCCTAATCTAAACCCTAACACTAACACTAACCTTAACACTATCTTAACCCTAAAAGAATCCCTAACCCTAAAACTAATCCTAACTCTTAACTCATACCCTAACAGTAACCCTAACAATAACCTTAACCTAAACATAACCCTAACCATAACTCTAAGCTAATCTTAACCCTATTTTGAACCCTAACTTAAACATAACTCTAACATCATATCCTAACCAAAACCCTAACATAACCATAACCCTAACCCAAACCATAATGCTAAGACTAAACCTATCCCTAACCCAAAACCTAATGCTAACCCTAACCCTAAATCTGACCCAAACCATAAACGTAATCCTAACACTAACCCTAACCCGGATCCTAACTCTAAATCTAAAGCTAATCCTAACTCTAATTCTAAACCTAATTCTAAATTTTACACTAAGAATAACACTAACCCTAACGACAAATGCTAACCCTAACGACAAATGCTAACCCTAACCATAAACCTTTCGCTAATCTTAACCCTAACAGGAACCTTAAACCTAACCCTAACATTAATCCGAACTCTAAACTCTTAACCTACTCCTAAACCAAATCTTAACCCTAAGAGGAAGGCTAACCCTAACCCTAACACTAACACTAACCCTAACCCTAAAACTAAACCCTATCCCTAAACCTAACCCTAAAACTAACCCTATCCATAACCATAATTCTAACCCTAACCCTAAATTAACCATAATGTAACCCTAACCCTAACCCTAACACTAACCCTAACTTAAAACCTACCACAAACCCTAACCCTAACTCTAACATTAACGTAACCCAAACCCCAACTCTAACGCTAAAATTAGTCCTAACTTTCACCTCTTACTCTAACCCTAATTCTAACCCTAAACCTAAATTTGACACTAAAAATAACCCTAATCCTAACCCACATCCATATACTAACCTTTAACCTAATGCTAATCTTAAACCTAACAGTCATTGTATCCGAACCCTAAACCTAACCCTAACGCTAACCCTAAACCCTTTCCCTAATCTTAACCCTAATCTTAACACTAACACATTCCCTAAACCTAATCCTAAACCTAAATGTAACCCTAATCCTAACCCTAACCTTAACACAAAACCTAACCCGAACTTATCCCTAACCAAATCCATAACCCTAACACTAATTCTAACTCTTAACTCTTACCCTAACAGTAACCTTAACCAAAACTCTAACCTAAACTTAACTGTAACCATAACCATAAGCTAATCATAACCCTATTCCTAACCCTAAACTAACCTCACTCTAGCATCATATCCAAACAAAAGCCTTAAACATAGCTGTAACCCTAACCCAAACAATAATGCTGAGACTAAAATTAACCCTACTCCAAAACCTAACCCTCAACCAAACCCTAACAAAAACCTAAGCTTAACACCAACCTTAACCCTAAACCATAAACGTAACCCTAAACCTCACCATAACCCTAAATTTTAAAATAACAATAACCCTAAACTTAACCGCTGACCCTAAACCTAACCTAACCCTAATTTAACTCTAAAACTAACTCAAACTCTTTCCCTACACCAAATTAAACCGAAACCTTAATCACCCTAACACTTACCTTAACCCAGATCCTAACGCTAAATCTAAAGCTAATCCTAACCCTAATTCTAACTGTAACCCTAAATTTACACTAAGAATAACCCGAACTCTAAAACCATACCCTAACTGTAACCCTAACCTAATGCTAAACTTAAACCTAAAAATAACAGTAACCCTAAACTTAAGCCTATCCCTAAACCTAACACTAAACACTTATCCTAACTCTACCCGTAAACCCTAACACTAACCATAACACTAAACCCTAACCATATCCCTAACCCTAACCCTAACTCTGACCCTAACGCTAATTCTAACTCTAAACTCTTACTCTAACACTAAACCTCACATTAACCTTAACAGTAACGTTAACCCTAACAGTAACGTTAACCCTAACAGTAACGTTAACCCTAACACTAACAGTAACCCTAACAGTAACCCTAATACTAAACCCTAACCCTCACCCTATCCTTTACCCTAAACTAACCCCAACTATAAACCTAAACCTAATTCTAATCCTAATCATAATTGTAACCCAACCCTAACACTAATCCTACACAAACCTCTTACCCAAATCCTAACCCTAACCATAAACCTAAATTTTACACTAACAATAATCCTAACCTTAACCCCGACCCACACCTAACCAAAACCTAATTTAACTCTGAAGCTAAATCTACCCCAACCCTAACCCTAAATCTAACCAAACCTTAAACATAAACCTAACACTGACCCTAACATAGATCATAACTCTAAATCTAAAGCTACTCCTAACCCTAATTCTAAATGTTACCCTAAATTTTACACTAAGAATAAGCCTAACCCTAACCATATCCTAACCCTAAACCTGAAGCTAACGCTTCTCTTAACACTAATAGTAACCATAAATTCTAACCCTTTCTCTAACCCTAACCCTAACACTATCCCTAATCCTAATCCTAAACCTACTCCTATTTGTAACCCTAACACTAAACTTAAACCTAACCCTACCACTAACTCTAATCCTAACCCTAACCACAACCTCACCGTAACCCTAACCCAAACCCTAAAACTAACACAAATCGTGTCTCTAAATTCTTACCCAAACCCTAACTCTAACCTTAACCCTAATCTAAACTTAACTCTAAACTTAACCGTCAACTACTTCTAAAACTAATCCTAACCCTAACACTAATGCTTAATCTTACCTCATAACCTAACCCTAAACCTAGACTTTAACCCTAATCCTAACCATAACTCTAACACTAACACTATCCCTAACCCTATTTTTAACCCTAACCCTTATCCTAATGCTAACACTAACATTAACAATAAACATAACTTTACCCTAACTTAATCCCTAATCCTAATGCTAATATTAACTCTTAGATCTTACCCTAACCCTAACCCTAACCTGAACCTTAACCTAAACTTATCCCTAACTGTAACCCTAAACTAATCCTAACCCTATTTCGAACACTAACACTATCCTAACTCTAACATCATATCCTAACACTAACCCTAAACATAACTTTAACCCTAATCTAAACAATAACGCTGACTAAACTTAACAATAACCCTAACTCTAACGCTAACCTTAAACTTTATCGTACCCATAACGCTAACACTAACACTTACACTAATCCTATCTCTTAACTCTTACCCTACCCCAACAGTAACGCTAAATCTAGCCTAAAACTAACCCTAACCCTAACCCCTAAACCTAACCCTAACCCTAACCCTAAATCCAAATCGTAACCATAAACATAACTGTAAGCCTAACCCAAACCATAACGATCAACCTAAACCTAACTCTAACCATAACCCTAACCGGAACATAAACCCAAACCTAAAACTAAACCCGAAAGCTAACCCTAACACCAACCCTAACCCTCACCCTATTCCTTACCCTAACCTAACCCTACCCCTAACAGTAACCCTAACTAACCTCTAACACTAAAACCCTAATCTTCAATCCCTAATCAAAATTCCTAACATTAACCTTAAATCCAATTCCAATCCCTAACATTTAATTCAATCTCTACTCTTATTTCAATATAACCCTAACACTAACCTTAACCCAAACCTAAACTTAACCCTAACGATATCCTAATCCCAATCCTAACTTTAATACTAATTTTAAATCTAACCACATACCCTAACCCCAATCCTAAACATAACTGTAACATAACCCATATCATAATGCTAAACCTAACCTTAACCCTAATCCTAACCCTCAACCTAACCCTAATCCTGACTCAAAAACTAAAAACATTCCTAACTCTAAACTCTTAAACTAACCCTAAACCAAAACTTAACTCTAACACTAACACTAACTCTAACCCTAACCCTAACACTAACCCTAACCTTAATGTAACCGTCACCCTAACCTTAACCCTAACACTAATCCTAACTCTATTCTTACCCTAACCCAAAAACTAACCTTAACCCTAACAGTTCCCTAAGGCTAACCCGAACCTGAACCCTAACCCTAATCCTAAACCCAACCCTAATCCTAAAACCTAAACCTAACCCTAACCATAATCCTAAGCCTAAATAATACGCTAACAATCACCCTAACTTTAACCCCTGACCCTAAAAGTAAGCCAAACCCTAAATTAATTCTAAAACTAACTCTGAACTGAAACCTAACTATAAATCTAACTCAAACCTAGATGTAACCCTAACACTAACCCTAACCCTAACCATAACTATAACCTTAACGTAATCCTAATGTTAACCCTAACCCTAACACTAATGCTAACTCTAAACTCTAACTCTAAACCATATCCGTGACCTTAACGCTAACCTAAACTTAACCATAACCATCACCCTAAACTAATCCTAACCCTAACTTTAACCCTAACCCTAACCCTAACATTAACGTTACCCTAACCCTAAACCTATCGCTAATTCTAACTCTAAACTTTTACTCTAATCCTGAAACTAACCCTAACCCTAAAAATAAACCTAACCTTAACGTTAACCCTAACCCTATCCCAAGCCTAACCCTAAAACTAAACTCTTACCTTAACCCTAACCCTAACCTTAACGCTAACATATACTTAGCCCTATCGTAACCCTAAATAAATCCTAATCTTAATCCTAACTCTAACACTAATCCTAACTCTAATCTCATACACTAACCCTAACCGTAAACATAACTGTAAAGCTAACCCAAATATAATGCTGAACCTAACCCTAACCCTAACTCGAACCCTAACACCAACCCTAAACCTAAACCCTAAACGTAACCTTAACCCTAATCCTAACCCTAAGTTTTACACTAACAATAACCCTAAACTTAACCCCTGACCTAAATTGAACCCAAACCCACATTTAACTTTAAAACTAATTCTAACCCTAAACTTTTCCCTAAATCTAAACGAAACCTTAGACGTAACCATAACACTAACCCTAACCCAGATCCTACCCTAAATCTAAAGTTAATTCGAAACTAACCCTAACACTACCCTAAACTCTAACCCTAACCCTAAAACCTAACCCTAACACTAAGCCTTATCCTAACCTTACCGTATACCTAACCCTAACTGTAATCTTAATGTAACCCTGACCCTATCCCTAACCTGAAAACTAATCCTACCTCTCAACACTTACTCTAACCATGACACTAACCTTAACCCTAACAGTAACAATAACCCTAACCCACACCCTAACCCTCTAACTGTAATACTAACCCTAAACCTAACCCTAACCCTAAATTTTAGGCTGACAATATCCATAAACTTAACCCCTGATTCTACACCTAAACAAAACCCTAATTTAACTCTAGAACTAACTCTAACCCAAAACCTTATCCAAAATTTAACCAAAACCTTAAATGTAACCCTAACCCTAACCCTGCCCTAAACCAAAACCCGGACCTTAACCCTAACCATTACTATACCTAAAGCTAGGCGCAACCTTAACCCTAATCCTAACCAGAATCTTAATGTAACCTTATCCTAAAAGTAATCCTAAAGCCTAACCCTAACCCTAACGCTAATATTAACCCTAAAGCTAACTTTAACTTAACCCTACCCTTAAAACTAACCCTAAGCCTAAAACTAACACTAACCGTAACACTAACCCTAACCGTAACCCTGATCCTAACCCTAATCATTACCTTAATGTAACTCTAAACCTAACCTTCACCCTACCACTAATCCTAACTGTAAACGCTTACCCTAACCCAAAACTCTTCCACTAACCCTAACCCTTTTCGTAAACTAAACCTAAACATAACCCTAACCCTAACCATAACCCTAATATTAACCCAAACCCAAATACTATCCCTAACCTTAAAGTAACCCTAACACTAATCCTAAACCTGAACTCTTACCCTAACTATAACCATAACCTAAAATTAATCCTAACCATAATGCTAAACTAATCCTAACCCTAATTTTAACCCTAACACTAATCCTAACTGTAACCTCATACCCTAACCCTAACGCTAAACATAACTGTAACCCTAACCAAAACTATAACGCTAAAAGTAACCCTAGCCCTAAACTTAACACTAAACCTAAGCCTGACACAAACCCAAACCCTAAATACTGAACCTAACCCTAACCCTAAACATTACACCTAAGTATGACCCTAACCCTAACAGTAACACTAACACTAAGTCTACCACTTATCCTAACTCTAACCTGTTCCGATAACCATGACCCTAACCCTAATCCTAACCTTAATGTAACCCTCAACCTAAACCTAAACCTAACACTAATCCTAACTCTAAACTCTTACCCTAACCATAAACTTAAACTTAACATGAAGGTAACCGTATCCCTAACCCTAACTATAACCCTTACCCTAACACTAATCTTAAATCTAAACCCTTACCCAAACCCTAACCCTAACCTAAACTTAACAGTAAGCCGAAACCTAAGCCTAACCCTAAACTTGACTCTAAATCTTAACCATAACTCAACCCTTACTCCCTAACCAACCCAAACCTAACCCAACCCTAACCATAAGACCACCCTAAACCTATCCCTAACCCCACCCTAACCTTAACGTAATGCCAAGCTAACCCCAACCCTAACCCTAACAGTAATCCTAACTCTAAACTCTTACCCTTCCCTAAAACTAACACTAACCCTAACCATAACCCGAACCCTAAACCTATCCCTAACCCTAACCTAAACTTAACGTAACCCTAACCCTAACACTAACACTAATGCTAATTCAAAATCTAAACTATTACCCTAAACCTAAACCTAACCTTAATGCTAAGAGTAACCCTATCTCGAAACCTAACGCTAACGTTAACGTAACCCTAACCATACCCCAACCCTAACACTAATCCTAACTCTAAACTCTTACCCTAATCCTAAACCTAACCTTGACCCTAACCCTAACCCTAACACTAACCCTAACGCTAACATGAATCCTATCCCTAAATTTTACACTACCAATAACCCTAATATTAATACATGACCCCAAACCTAACACTAACCTTAATTTATCTTTAAAACTATCACTACCCCCAACCTGAAACATTACCCAAACACTAATCCTAATCCAGTTCCTAACCCTAAATCTAAAGCTAATTCTAACCCTAATTCCAATCCTAACTTTAAATTTTACACTAAGCAAAACACTAACCCTTACACAATACCCTAACCCGAACCCTAACTCTAACCCTAACACTAACATTAACCCTAACTCTAATCCATACCCTAACCTAACCCTAGACCTAACCCTAAACCTAACCCTAATCCCAAACCAAAACTTAAGTTAATCCTAACTCTAACCCTAACTCCAATACTAATCCTGACTCTAAGCTCAAACCCTAACCTTAACCCTAAACATAACTGTAACCTTAACCCAAACTATAAGACAAAACCTAACCCTAAATCTAATCCTAACCCTTACAGCAATCTTAACTCAAAAACCTAAAACTAAACCTAAATTTTACACTAACTATAACCCTAACCTTAATCCCTGACCCTAAACTTAACCCAACTCCTAATTTAACTCTAAAACTAAATCTAATCCTAACTAAAATCCTAATCTAAGGGAACCTTAAATGTTAACGAAACACTAACCCTAACCCAGATTCTAATCATAAATCTAAAGCTAATCCTAACCCTAATTCTAACCCTAACCCTAAATTTACACTAAGAATCACACAAACTCTAAACTCATACCCTAACCCTAGGCCTAAACCTAATGTTAAACTTAACCCTAACAGTAACCCCAACCATAAACCTAACCTTAACCCTAACCTTAACAATAACCCTAAATCTAACTCTAATTATTACCTGAACACTAACCTTAAAGAAACCCTATCCCAAATCCTAACCCTAACCCTAAAACTAATCATTACTCTAAACTCTTACACTAATCCTAACCCTACCTTAACCCTAACCTAAACTTAACCCTAAACGTAACCCTAAATTAATCCTAACCCTAACACTAATCCTAACTCTATCCTCATATCCTAGGCCTAACTCTAAACATAACTTTAACCCTAAAACAAACCATAACACTAAACCTAACCCTAACCTTCCACTAACGCTTACCCTAACCTTAAAGTAACTCTAAATGTAACCCAAAACCAAACCCTAAATCCTAACCCTCACCCTAACACTTACACTAATCTAACCATAAACCGAACCCTAATCCTAACCCTACTACCAACCATAAACCGAACCCTAACACTAACCCTAACCCTAACCCTGTATCTACAACTAACTCTAACACTAATCCTAATTCTAAACTCTTACCCTAAAGCTAAACACAAGCATAACACAAACAGTAACCCTAACCCTAATCATAACCCTAACTCTAAGCCTAAACATCACTATAACCCTAAACCAAAACATAACGCTAACCTTAACGTAACCCTAACCCTAACCCTAACACTAATTCTAAATCTAAACTCTTACCCTAACCCTAACCATGACCTTAACCCTAAACTATACTTAACCCTAACCGTAAGCCTAAACTAATCCTAAACCTAATCCTAACCTTAAAAGTAATCCTAACTCTAACCTCATAAACTAACCCTAAGCCTAAATATAACTGTACCCCTAACTCAAACCATAATGCTAAACCTAAAGCCAACCCTAACACTAACCCTATCCCTAAGCCTAACACAACCCTAACCCTAAACACTAAACATATACATATATCAAACCCACCCTAAACTAAACCTAACACTAACCCTAAACCCTGAACCTAAACCTAAACCAGATCCTAACCCCGTATCTAAAGCTAATCCTAACCCTAAATCTAACACTAACCCTAAATTTAAACTAAGAATATCCTGAAATGTAAACACATACCCTAACCTTAAGACTAATGGCAACCTTAAGCTTCACAGTAACTCTAAACGAAATCCTAACCCTAACTCTAACACCAATCTAACAATAAACCCTATACCTAACCATAACCCTAACTCTAAAACTAATTTTAAAG
>NW_024348300.1:0-337 GCF_902729225.1 Pteropus medius | reverse complement strand
CCATGACTCTGCATTTGGGTCTTACAGACCCTTGTTGCAGGATTCCTCTTGGACGACAGCAGTTTGTCACAGGACACCATGCTTGGACCCCTCTGACCTCCCCCCACCTATCTCCAGGTCCTGGTGAAGAAGAGAAGAGGGGTCCTGGCTAAGAATGGGGTGGGGTGATAGATACTGAAGCTTACCTTGGTGGATTCTAAGGCTCATTTTGAAAGGAGTGTCCAATGCCAGCCAGGAGAGGGAGAAAGAAAGCTCTTCCCGCCCACTCCTGGTCCGTTGCTGCCAAACACTGGGGTCTGAGTGCTTTTATAGGCCAGTGTATTTTGGGGGTGAGACA
>NW_024348299.1:0-370 GCF_902729225.1 Pteropus medius | reverse complement strand
CTCCAATGGTCTTTTACAAATAGAACAGCTGCAGATAATTTAAAGTTTAATATTTTTTACTATAGATTTTAAAATATAATTACTTGCTTTTCTCTGTTCTCCCCAAGAATTGTTCTGCAATCCACATTTTCTTCAATATAACATGGTTTGTATTAACCTTAAGGGCAGCAGAATGAAACTGTTACAGGTTTTATAATTAAAAGTCTGAATTGTAAAAGTCAGACAATTCAGAAAGCAGAACTCACTGTCAGAGTGAACATCTGATGACAGTACAAATGCACTAGGAGAATAAATCTGTTGCTGTAGCAACCAGTCTTCATTCTCTACCAAAAGGCGGGGAGATGGGGGGAAATAGAAATGCCTCAGTTTC
>NW_024348298.1:0-480 GCF_902729225.1 Pteropus medius | reverse complement strand
CCTGGCAGGCGGGCCCTGGTGGACTGGTTCCTGCACAGCAGGTGCAAACAGCCCCGGGTGTCAGGCTGAGTCAGTGGGACTGTGCCCCAGAAACGCCGAGGTGTGCGCTTGGTTTCAGCGGCAGGTACGTCACACGCACCTGCTCCGGGACACGCTGGCGGGTCAGAGTGGAAACTTCCTGCATCGCTCGGGTCCCACGAATGACCCCGCTTCTGAGAACCCGCTTCTCTTCCTGGTCATTAAAAAAGTTGGCAGGAGAGACTGACGAGCTCCGAGCGCCCGGGACACGCCGAGCAGGTATGACAGACGCGGTGACAGACGCGGTGACAGACGCGGTGGGGCTCTGATCCGTTCTGTTCTTCCGTCAGGGACCCAGGAATGTCTGGCGTCTACACCGCAAATGTCCGCACACAGCATGATTTCAGTGGTCTAGACAAACACCTGGCAAAATGAACACGAGAATGTGGATTTATTCGTTCG
>NW_024348297.1:0-4260 GCF_902729225.1 Pteropus medius | reverse complement strand
TCTGCCCCTGGTCACTTCTGCCCACCATGCGGTTCTCCGCGGCTACACACAGCGATGCCCCTACTGCTTCCTGGTATCAGGACGTCCCTCGCGAGCCCCGTCTCTCCCAGGCTGGACAGACTCCCTCATCTCTCTGCATCGTGGCTTCCGGATGGAAGGCCTGGCCCTCAGCCTCGGAGTCTCTGCCCGGCTTGCTTTCCTCATTGAAATGCAAGACGGGAAAATGCTGTTCCCATGACCGCATCGGGCGTACAGCTGGCAACAGAGCCGCCGGCACGGCCCAGAGTCGCACCTGACCTCACCCCGCGCTGACTCTGACCCTGACTCTGACCTGGACCCTGCCCAGCCCGCCCCTGGCCCTAACCCCTTATACACACCTGGGGTACCAGCAGACTTCAAATTACTACTGACTGGGGGGAGGCATGTTGCCTACGGGGGAGCTCCCTCAGCTGAGGGCAAGGGCTAGGGCCACATGAGCTCCCAGCCCAGGGTCCAGCGTGCGGGAGAGCAAGTCCGTCCTCTGGCTGTGAAAACCGATGGGGACTCCATCCGGCGTGGGGCCGGACGGGGCGGCGGCGGCGGCTACAGTCCATAGCCCCCTCCCATAAGGGGCCGTGCCAGCCCTTCCTCTGCTTGAGAGACGGCGCTTGCTTTTCCTGGAATATGTCCAGGCTGGGCTCACAGGACACTTGGGGAGGAACAGACTCGTCTGCCTTCAGGGTGAGGGCTGGAGGGGCGGCTTTCTCCAGGACAGCAGTGCTGGCAGAGGCCTCTGTTCCTTCATCGAGGCTGTGCCCCCACGCCGAGCATGCGGACACACTTGGCCGCCATATCTGAGTCTCCATCTACGTGGCTGACACTGGTCATCTCACCCTGGTGATCCCAAGACCCCGCCGCCCCTTGCAACGTGCAGGCCCACCCGAGCCGCTTCCAGGCGCGTTTCCACACCATCGGCCTGTCTCAGTCCACACTTACAGACCTTCCTAAAATCGCTCAAGTTCACAAAGCCACAACGAGCAGCATCTGGCTGCCACGTGCGCCATACTTGCTCAGCAGCCTGAAGCCTGCAGCAGCCAGCCTCGGTGCACGGCTTAGCCTCTCCCAGGCTCCTCCGAGCCTGGCACAAGAGGCAGCCATCTGCAGGTCACTCTGCCGCTCACACCACGTGGACGCGGGCCGCGGCTGACCTTGGCCTGCCCCACAGCCCCTGGCAAGAGGCCCCAGAACGAACACACCCGAAGGCCGGCTTCAAGCCACACCAAAGCACCACCTCCACAAATGACACACCCAAAGGGTGGACCGGGCAGGCACGAGAGCCCCGTTAAAGCGCATCCTGCTCTGTAGGGTCAGCCCCTGCACAATGGTTCCTCCTCTGTGATCTCCGTCAGTCCTCAACCCATCAGCCTGACGGTCAATCCCTCCTACAACCAAGGCTCAAGTACCACAGGGGGGCACACGCAACCCACACAAGGGACACACTGGGAGCACCCAGCTCAGGTGCCCAGGAGACTGTGCCTCTGGGCCCCACAGGACACCTACATACGTAAGGCCACTCTAAGACCGGGAGATAGAACAGCCCTACCTAATACCGAGAAAAAATCCATGGATGGAGCCATAATGGCAGACAGAGAAACATGTCCCAAATGAACAAACAGCACACAGCTCCAGAAAAAGAACTAAATGGAACAGACAAGCCACCTACCAGATGCAGAGTTCAAAACACGGCTCATGAGGATGCTCCACGATCTCCGTGAGAACGACCACAAAGAGATAGAAAACATAAAAATGGAAATACAGAGCATAAAAAAGAACCGGTCAGAGATGAAGAATACTATAACCGAAATGAAGAATACCTCACAGGGAATCGACAGTGGATTAGATGAAGCAGAGGGCCGAATCGGCGATCTGGAAGATGCGGTAGCAGAAAACACCCAAGCAGAACAGAAAGAAAAAAAATCCCCCCCCGCCCCTCAAAAAATGAGGGTCATTTAAGGGGCCTGTGGGACAACATCTAGCTAACAGGCATACCAGAAGGAGGAGAGAGAGCAAGGAATAGAAAACCTATTTGAAGAAATAACGATGGAAACCGTTCTTAACCTGGAGAAGGAAACAAGCCCAGCAAACTCAGAGAGTCCCCAAGAAGATGAGCCCAGAGAGGCCCCCAGCAAGACGCATCCTACTCAAAATACCAAAAGTTAAAGACAGAGAATCTGAAAAGCGGCAAGAGTAAAGTAGTTACCCACAAGAAAGGTCCCACAAGACCGTCAGCTGATTCCTCAACGGAAACTTTGCAGGCCAGAAGGGACCGGCACGAAGCATTCAAAAGTGATGAAAAGCAAGGACCTAGGACCAAGGTGACTCTATCCAGCAAAGTCATCATTTAGAAGGACAGATAAAGAGCTTCCCAGACCAGAAAAACCTAAAGGAGTTCATCACCACCCAACCAGCGTTACAGGATATGTTACCAGGACTTCTTTACGCGGAAAAAGATAAAAAATGTGAATGATAAAACGGTAATAACTACATTTTCTATCAACGATGACTTTAAATGTAAACGGATTCAATGCTCCGAGCAAAAGATATAGATAAGGTGGCTGAGTGAACAAACACGGCCCTGACCTGTGTTGCCTGCAATAGAGTTTAGATCGAAAGACACACAGACTGAAAGCAAACGGGTGGAAAAATCGATTCCATAAAAATGGAAACAGAAAAAGCTGGGGTAGCAATACGGACACCAGACAAAATAGACTTTAAAACAAAGGCTATGACGACAGACAAATACACTTCTGGGTATTCATCCAAAGAAACCCAAACACTCCTTCAAAAGGTCATGTGCATCTGTACGTTCACGGCAGGATCACTCGTAACAGCCAAGGGAGGGAGACAACCTGCGTGTCCACCAACGGACGAACAGACAACGAAGACGTGGTCCATGTGGACGATGCAGTGTCACTCGGTCACAGAAAGAAGGAAATCTTGCCATCTGCAACGACACGGATGGACCTGGAGGATATTGTGCTGAGTGGAGTGAGTCAGACAAAGACAAACGCCATATGATCCTCGCTCATACGTGGACTCTAAAGAGCAACGTAAACGCACAAACCAAACAGAAACGAACTCAGATACGGAGAACGATACGATGGTTGCCGGATGCGGGGGCGTCTGCGGATGAGTGGACGAGGAAAAGGGATTAAGCAGCACGAATGGGCGCTCACGAAACCGTCATGGGCACTCATGAAACCGTCACGGGGACGTGAGCTCCAGCGTAGGGAACGTCGTCAGTAACACTGTGATAACCGTACACGGTGCCAGGTGGGGCCCAGACTGACGGAGGTGATCACTTTGCACGTTATACAAATGCCTAACCGCTGGGCTGCAAACCAGAAACTAATATAATCCTGTACGTGTCAAGCGCAACTGAGAAATGGCAAATCATTTAGAAACGTAAGGCAAATCAAAGGAAATGCAGAACTGTCAATCTCCCGAGCACGTGACTGACACCTGGCTTCCTGGCATGTCTTCAGTTCGGCTCAAACAAACTCTTATAAAACTTGAAAACAACCAGGACACCACCACCGAAAATCCCCCCAGGACGAGAGGGGCAGCTCGTATCCTGAATGCGTGTGACAAGCGTCAGGACGAGACGATTCAATGACAGCAGCCTCCAGCGCTGTGGCTTTGTGGAGGCCACTTATAACCGTCCTTCCCAGCCCGGGAGGAGTCTCACTAACTGGCCATCTCTCTCCCTCCAATGCTCGTGCCTTAAAGCATTCGCCATATCGTTTTGGTCAGATCTGGCTAAGCCTGGGGACCCTTCTATTGATACTCAGAATTTTCGCCACCTGCAGCTCCTAGCTGAACTAAGTAAAGCAAGTCCGCATTAAACTGTGCTTCTCTGCTGTAAAAAAAACCCACAAAACTTCACAAAGCAAAGTGTCAGACGCCAGGACATATGACCAGCCCTCCTAGCAGCCTCGTGGTTAAAAGGATCCTTGCTTCAGATGAGGTGTCACCAGACGCTGCTGTCCGGTGGGCCTTTTCAAAGGGAGCTACAGAGGACTTACTATGGAAGGGTGTACGCAAATTCCCAACCGAGCTTAGCAAAATCTCCCGTCCCCCTTGGAGATGAGTAACTGGTCTGGCCACGGGGAGCCGGGCCGTGTTCCCTTTACCTTGCGAGCATGATGCTGGAGTTGGGGTTGGTGGTGGCCGGCCCAGTGGGACTCCACTTTATGGTATAGATCTCTTTGCTGTGAGCCT
>NW_024348296.1:0-323 GCF_902729225.1 Pteropus medius | reverse complement strand
ACACTGTGTGCTTCCAGATGTGATGTCCTGGGAGGACACCTCACTTGTGCAGTAACCTGGTTGAGAACATACAATATCAATCTAATCATAAGGAAACTTCAGACAGACACAAAATGAGAAATGCTATATTTTTTAAAGTGGAGGGGGCAAGTTATCTTCTTTTAAAAATGTCAGTATCAGGACATGGTTCCATGGTATAGTGGTCTGGGTTCGCATTCCAATGTCCATGTCACATGTCACATGTCACATGTCACATGTCACAGTCCATGGTCTATGGCCATGCCATCCTGAACAAGCCCGATGTCTGATCTCGGAAGCTAAGC
>NW_024348295.1:0-307 GCF_902729225.1 Pteropus medius | reverse complement strand
GAGCCAGAATCGCAGACTTCCGAGAAAAGGCTCACTTGCGGCAAATGCACAGCCCTCCCGGGGCCTTGGGGCTCTGTGGGCGATGCTCGGTCTTCTGCGGAGGCTGGGGTACCGAAGTTGGAGGAGCACTCACTGACACTTTGAGCTCCTAGAGGTACAAACTACGTCTCATTCGTCTCTGTATGCGCTTGCAGGGTTCAGGGCCAACCACAGACAGCGTACCCAGGGATGCTTTGGCCCCTGCGTCCATGGCGGCCATCACCCGCTGGAAAGAGTTCAGTTGGGAGACACTGCAGACAGCTGTGGG
>NW_024348294.1:0-623 GCF_902729225.1 Pteropus medius | reverse complement strand
GTCGTGTATGATTGAGGGTGCCCTGAGGTAACAGATGACCTAGTCTTGATGTCCTGGGGCTGCTCCTTTTCCCTCGTACTTCCCCCACCAGTCACCTGCAGTGGCCTCTTCCCACAGTGTGTTTCTGAACCTGCCCTCTTCTCACTGTTGCCATGGCCCAGCCCACATCTCACCTGGCTACTACATCACCTGCTCACAGGTGACTCTGTCTCCAGTGTCGCTCTTCTCTGTCCCATACATCCTGCCACACTAACCACGCTCAAAGCTCACAACACCTCACTTCTTTGCTCAAAAATCCTCAATGTCTCCACTAATACACGTGTGAGGCCTCTGCAAATACAGCCCCCACCTTCAAGTCCAAACGACCTTGTGTGTTCTCTTAGCTTCAGCAAAACTGGTTGCCATTTTACATTCATACCTGCAGAGTTCCCTTCCCCCGAGGTCCTCCCACACCATTCCCAGCACTGGGAAGGCCATAATTTTATATAGAGAATTGTTGTTATTGTTGTTGTTGTTTTTATCAGTTTTTTATTCTGTTAATTCTCAAATCAGTTTCTATCTATTGACTGTAATTGCTTAAGGAGTGAGGAGTGTCACTTCCCAGCACAGGGGACTTTGTTTTA
>NW_024348293.1:0-2767 GCF_902729225.1 Pteropus medius | reverse complement strand
AGCCTGCATTTTGAAAGGATCCTGGTGACCCAGAGCCACAGTTCTGACGCCACCAGCACAAACTACAGCCGACCTTTGAAACAGCGGGCCTTTCCTCCCCCGAGGTAAACCGGCCTGAGGGGACGGAGAGACTGACTGAGCCCCGGCGATGTCCTCTGGGGCAAGGGCACACTCGGCTCCCTGCCCAGGTACGGCGACTCTCACGCGCCCTCCCACCCCTGGCCTTCCCCCCGCCCCCAGCTCACTGGACAGCTTTCCACGCGGCCACCCTGATCCTCTGCCCACGGCCTCGCCCAGGCAATGACATCCTCTTTGCCATCTAACGGACTTCTGACGCCACTTTCAGGGGAAGACGTTGCGCCCAGTCAGAACAAACCACCCCCGCCTCCCTCTCGCCTCTACTGCGGACACTCGTCACCGGGTGTCAATCGCGGGACACTGGCCGTCCACACCAAAGGCCGAATGCCCTGGGGCCAGAGAGACCAGCCTCACTCCCGCCTCGAAAGCCCCAGTATCTATGAGGCTTGTTAGATTCATAACATATATTTCTAAATTAACTTAATAAAGTAATTCAAATCTATTCGAATTCAACATTGAAAATCCTTTCCTCACGGACGACCCTGCCCTCGCGGTGTGTGTTGAAACACAGAGATGGCGCTCTACCATGTCACTCGCTACTCTTCTTCGCTTCTATTCATCCACTCAGGTCGAAGGTCACATCCAGTCAACAATACTCACGGAACTCATGTCACTGCCATAATAGCTTGAGGCTCCGGCTCTGAGGCGGCCCCAGACACGCAGTGTGGGACAAGTAAACCAATGAACCACGTCCTACTGGGGCCTAGAGCGAGGTATCATCCAACTTGCACCTGGTGAAAAAGCCATCTCATAGAAGACAGGGACCTAGTCCTGACGCCACCCTGGACGAGATCTAAGAGAGGATGATTTTTCAAGGGTCTTTGGCTCACGAGCCACAGAACCTGACATGACTGAGGTTGAGGTTATGAAAACATGGACCATACTTACAACCTTTCTGAGACTCAATTTCCTCATCCTCAATATGGACATTAAAACAAAATATCGTATGCAAAGGGCTCAGCAAAGTGCATAATCAGCTCTCAGGAACAGCACATAATTATTAAGTAAAAAGGGGAACTTTACTAAAACAGGTCCCAACGCAGAAGGAAGACGGAAAAGTGAGCTGCAGGCGGGCGGCGGCCAGGGCAGCTGACCGCGGGACCCGGCCAACGGACGCCTCTGCTCCAGGCTCCTGCGGGGTAGACTCAGCCAACTTCTCCGGTTTCCGGGAGAGGGATTCTGAGTGGCAGGCTTGGGGCAAGGGTGGTCACAGGGACGAGGCCCCGGAAGCTGAGGCTCACCCACTGCGCTTTGCAAGGACATTCCAGACAAGGACACTGGCAGCCTGGGATTTGGGGGTGGACCCAGGTGTAGCTGGAGTGGCAGAATGGAGTGGAGGTTGGGTTTCATCCTACGGGCAGTGAGAAACTCCTGAAGGATGGATGACAAGGTGGGAACACTGAGCCCTGTTCCTGGGACACGGATCTGGGGTCCGTCCTCAGAAGGTAGCACCAGGCCTTCACGCCCGGAACAAGCCCACTTCCCCGCCCCGCACCAGCTCCTGCGGGAGCACCAGGCTGCCAGACGCTCCGGTCTCCTGCGGGAGGTGTGTGCACGTCAGAGGTGTCCGCATACACTGACAGAAAGGTGGCCCGGGTTGGGTCGCCCCTTGCCTGAGACGGGGTGTCCCTCAAAGGCGCTCTTTTCTGATGCGCATACAGCCGAGCTGCATGGGGATCCCGGGATTCGAGATGCAATTTTCAAGCTACTTGGCCCCCAAATTCAGCAGAATTTGGATCTTTTTAAGTGTTTTAAAAACAATCTGTGCTAATGGCACAATGTTCTCACTAATGCCCTTTAAGGGCCAAATTTTCAAAAATGGCAAATAAACTTGTTTGTCGTTTCCATGTGTAGTTTTACGGGTGGGTATAAATACTGTAGCTGAAGTAACAAGCCGATTTTGCCTTGCAGACATTTACAATCGGGACGGGAGGAGGTGTACGCTGGAAAGGCCGTCATCCACGTCTAGGGAAGAAGGCAGGACCTTTGTCAGCGAAGGCACATCAGCAGACGGTCAGACAGGGGCTGTGAACGCAGACAGAACAGAATGTTCCCCTTGTGCCGGTCCTCGAGGTAGAGCAGGCTAAACTGTCTACACGGCAGGCCGCAGGAACACGATGTGGCTTGTCTCCTGACTCAGGCATCCCCTCCCCGCCACCTTGCATCGTATATTACCCCAGACCACCCGACCTAGATCCTGCGTCTCCCGGCCTCTCGGATCCCATAGGTATCAAATCCAGCTGCCTACATTTGCTCCAAAGCGGCCGCATTTGGGATCAGACTTCCACCCACACTGCCCCAGGCCTCGGGTTTGTTTGCTTGCTTAACCTCTGCGATGCCAGGGGTCCAGGTGAGGCCGGCCCTGCCAGCCTGAGCCCCTCAGACTCCCACACACCAGCAAACCATAAAGTCTTGTAATTCAAGCAGGCAAGTGACTTCAGAGTCACTGGGGTGTGGGTCTTCGCATTTCTCTGTTCCCAAACATATCAGACAAGGCTGCAAGCAGGCGTCCGGTGGGGTGCGCCAGGAAGGCAGGACACAAGCTCACCACTGGGTGCTCTCCTTCCCATTGCTCGGCCATGCCCATGCTATGCCAGTCGCCCCATGTTTTAAGGATCGCCCGCCTCTG
>NW_024348292.1:0-5479 GCF_902729225.1 Pteropus medius | reverse complement strand
TTAGGGTTAGGGTTAGGGTTTAGTGTTAGGGTTAGAATTAGTCTTAATGTTAGTGTTAAGATTAGATTTAGGGTTAGGGTAAGAGTTTAGAGTTAGGACTAGTTGTAGGGTTAGGATTAGAGTTAGGGTTACGTTAAGGGTTTGGGTTAGGGTTAGGGTTAATGTTTGGTTTAGATTTAGGTTTAGAGCTATGGTTTGGGTTAGGTTACAGTTATATTTAGGGTTAGGGTTAGGGTATGAGGTTAGAGTTAGGATTAGTGTTAGGGTTAGAATAATTGTTAGGATTAGTTTAGGATTAGGGTTAGGGTTAAGTTTAGGTTAGGGTTAATGTGATAATGTGGCTTAGAGCAAGAGTTGAGAGTTAAGATTAGTGTTAGAGTTAGAGTTAGTGTTAGGGTTAAGTTAGGGTTAGGGTTAAGGTTAGTGTTAGGGTTATGATTAGGGTTAGGTTTATGTTTAGAATTCTGTTTAGGGATAGGGTTAAGGTTAGGGTTAATTTTAGGATTAGGTTAAGGTAAGGATTAGAGTTAGGGTTAGGGTTTAGGGTTAGAGTTAGGTTTAGAGTTATGGTGAGTGTTAGAGCTAGGATTACTGTGAGGGTTAAAGTTAGTGTTAGATTTAGGGTTAGGGTAAAGTTTGGGGTTATGGTCAGTGTTAATTTTAGTGTAAAATTTAGCTTTATGGTTAGAATAGGGGTCGGATTAGATTTAGATTTAGGATTAGTCTTAGAGTGAGGAATAATGTTAGAATTACTTTAAGTTCACAGTTCGTGTTAATTTTAGGTTAGAGTTAAGGTTAGGATTAGGGTTAGAGTAAGAGTTTAGAGTTAGGATTAATGTTCGTGTTAGGGATAGGGTTAGGGTTAAATTAGGGTTAGGGTTTTGTTAGGTTTAGGGTTAAGGTTAGGTTTAGGTTTAGAATTAGGGTTACGGATAGAATTAGGATTAGGCTAATGGTTAGGGTTAGGGTTAGGGTAAGGGTTTAGTGTTAGGGTTATGATTACGGTATGGGGTTAGGTGTATTGTTATACTTAGTGTAAAATTTAGTGTTAGGGTTAGAATTTGTGTAAGGATTAGCTTTAGATTTAGGGTTAGTATCTCTGTTAGGGTTCCTGTCAGGGTTACATTTAAGGTTTAGGTTAGATTTAGGGTCAGAGTTAGGTTAGAGTTAGTTTTAGGGTCAGAGGTTACGATTAGGGTTATTGTTAGTGTAAAATTTAGGGTTAGCGTTAGGGTTAGGATTAGATTAAGAGGTTAGAGTCAGGATTAGTGTTATCTTTAGGGTTAGGGTTAGGGTTAAGTTTAGGGTTAGGATTAGGCTTAGGGTTAGGTTAGGATTAGGGGTAAGGATTGGAGTTAGGGTCAAGGTTAGGGATAGTGTTAGGATTTACGATTAGGGTTTTGTTAGGCTTAGAGTTAGTTTTAGGTTTAGGTTTAGCGTTATGGTTTGTGTTAGGGTTACACTTATGTTTAGAGTTCAGATTAGGGTAAGAAGTTAGAGTTAGGATTAGTGTTAACGTTAGGATTATAGTTAGGAGTAGTTCAGCGTTATTGTTAGGGTTAAGTTTAGGTCAGGGTTAAGGTTACGGTTATGGTAGGGTTAGGATTACCGTTAGGGTTAAGATTATTTTTAGTGTTAGGGTTAGGGTCAGAGTTTGGGTCAGGGTTAAGGTTACAGTTTAAGGTTAAGATTAGAGGTAGGGTTAGGGTTAGGGTTTAGGATTAGCGTAGCATTAGGGTTGGGGTTAAGGTTACTATTAGGGTTAAGATTACTGTTAGGTTTAGGATTAGTTTTAGGGTTCGGTATTAGGGTTATGGTTATTCTTTGTGTAAAATTTAAACTTAGGCTTAGAATTAGTGTTATGTTTAGCTTTAGATTTAGGGTGTCATTCTGGGTTAGGGAAGTGTTAGGTTTACATTTAAGGTTTCGGTTTGATTAAGGGTTAGATTTAGGTTTAGAGTTAGTTTTAGAGTTTAATGAGTGTTAGAGTTAGGTTTGGGTTCTCGGGTTAGGGTAAGGTTATAGTTACTCTAAAATTTAGGGTTAGGGTTAGGGTTAGGGTTAAGGTAAGAGGTTAGAGTTAGAATTAGTGGTTGCTTTAGAGATAGTGTTAGGGTTACAATAAGGTTAGAGTTAATGTTAGGGTTCGGGTTAGGTTTTAGCGTTACGTTAAGGTCAGGGTTGGTGTTAGGGTTAGGATTAGGGTTAGGGTTAGAGTTAGGGTTTAGTGTTAAGGTTAGTATTATGCTTAGGGTTCGGGTTACTGTTACGGTTAAGATTCAGTTTAGGCTTAGCGTAAGAGTTTAGAGTTCGGATTAGCGTTCAGGTTAGGGTAGGGTTAGGGTTACTTTAAGGTTAGTGTTAGGTTAAGGTAAGGGTATGGATTAGTTTTTATGGTTAGGGTTAAGTTTAGGGTTATTCTTAGGTTTAAGGTAAAGTTTAAGGTTAGGGTAAGTGTTTAGAGTTAGGATTAGTGTGAGGGTTAAATTAGGGTTAGGGTTAGTGTTAAGTTAAGGAATAGGTTAGAGTAGGAATTAGGGTTAGGGTTAGGGTTTACAGTTAGTGTTAGTGTTAGTGTTAGCGTTAAGTAAAGGCTACAAGTTAGGGTTAGGGTTAGGTTTACATTTAGGTTTAGGATTAGGGTTTAGGTTTAGGGTTGTGTTACGTTTTGTGTTAGGTTTAGGTTTAGGGTTAGGGTTAGGATTAGCATTATGGTTTGTGATAGGGTTACTGTTCTGTTTAAAGTTAGGGTAAGAGGTTAGTGTTAAGTTTAGTGTTAGGGTTAAGATTAGTTTAGGTTAATGGATAGGAATAAGTTTAAGGTAGTGTTAAGGTCACGGTTCATGTTAGGGTAAGCATTTAGAGTTAGGATTAGTGTTAGAGTTAGGGTTAGGGGTAGAATTAGGGTTTGGGTTACATTAATGTTAATGTTAGGATTAGTATATTCTTACAGTTAGGGTTAACTATAGGTTACGTTTAAGGTCTCTGTTATGGTTAGGGTTAGAGTTTAGAGGTAGGATTATAGTTAGCGTTAGATTAGTGTTAGAGTTAAGGTTAGAGTTAGGGTTATGGTTATGGTTAGGGTTATGGTTAGGGTTAGGGTTAGAGTTATTGTTAGGGTTAACATCAGGTTTCAAGTTAGGGTATGTGTTTAGAGTTAAAAATATTGTTAAGATTAAGGTTATGGTTAGGGTTACGTGAAAGGTTTGGGTTAGGGTTAGGGTTAGGTTTAGGATAGGAGTAGGTATAAGGGTTAGGTTTAGCCTTACGGTTTGCGCTAGGTTACAGTTATGTTCAGGGATAGGTTTAGGGAATGAGGTTACAGTTAGAATTAGTGTTAGGGTTAGGATTCGTTTATGGTTACAGTGAGGGTTAAGTTCAGGTTAGGGTTAAGTTTAGGTTTTGCGTTAGGGTTATGTTCAGGGATAGGTTTAGGGAATGAGGTTACAGTTAGAATTAGTGTTAGCGTTAGGATTCGTTTATGGTTACAGTGAGGGTTAAGTTCAGGTTAAGGTTAAGGTTAGGTTTTGCGTTAGGGTTTTGCGTTCGGATTAGTTTTGTTAAGCATTATGGTTTGGCTTAGGTTTACAGTTAAGCTTATCGTTAGGGTTAGGGTAGTAATTTAGAGTTAGGATTAGTGTTAGGGTTAGGGGTTATTGTTATTGTTAGGCTAAGGTTAGGGCTAGGGCTCACGTTAGTTTTACGGTTACTGTTAGGGTTAAGGTTAGATTTGGTTTAGGGTTAGGATTGGGGTATGGATTTAGAGTTCAGGTTATTCTTAGTATAAATTTAAGTTTAGGGTTAGAATTATGGTTAGGATAATTTAGATTTAGGGATAGGATCTGGGTTGGGATTAGTGTTAGGGTTACATTTAAGTTTTCGGTTAGATTTAGGGTTAGGTTTAAGGTTAGTTTAGTTTTAGAGTTAAATTTGGGTTAGGGTTAGGTTTGGGTGCAGAGGTTATGTTTAGAGTTATTGTTAGTGTAAAATTTTTGGTTAGGGTTAGGGTTAGGATTAGGGTTTCGTTAAGGTTAGGGTTAGGGTTAGTGTTAGAATTAGGCTTAGGGTTAGGGTTAGGGTCAGGTTTATGGTTATGTTAAGGAAAGTTTTAGGGTGAGGATTAGGGTTTGTTTTAGGGTTAGTTTAGGGTTTAGTGTTAGCATTAGGGATAGGGTTAGGGTCAGGGTTTCTGTTAGGTTTAAGATTAGGTTTAGGTTTAGGGTAAATCTTTATGGTTAGTACTAGTTTTAGGCTTAGGTTTATGCTTAGGATTAGGGTTAGGGTTACTGTTAGGATTTAGGCTAGGTTTAGACTTAGGGTACGAGTTTAGAGTTAGGATTAGTCTTAGGGTTACTGTTAGTGTTCGGGATACATTAAGGTTAGGGTTAGGGTTAGGTTTAGATTTTAGTGTTATGGTTGTGTTAGGCTTAGGGCTAGGGTTAGGGTTATGGTTTGGGTGAGGTTTAGCATTAGATTTTGTTTTACATTTACAATTATGTTTAGGATTAGGGTTAGGGTACTTAGAGTTAAGATTATTGTTACAGTTATGGATAGGTTTATGGTTAGGGTTAGGGTTAGTGTAAGAGTTTAGAGTTAGGATTAGTGTTAGTGTTAGGGTTCGGGTAAGGGTTACGTTAAGGTTATGTTTAGGGCTACGGTTAGTGTTAGGTTTAGGTTTAGTGTTAGGTTATCGTAAGGCTTAAGGTGAGCTTTAGAGTTTATGTTTGGTGTGAGGGTTAGTGTTTAGTGCTAGGGTTAGTGTTAGATTTATGGTTAGGTTTAGGGTTAGTGTTACTGTTAGGTTTAAGATTAGTTTTAGGGTTAGAGTAAGAGTTTAGAGTTAAAAATAGTGTTAGGGTTAGGGATAGGATTAGGGTCAAGGTTACGTGAAGGTTTTCAGTTAGGGTTAGGGTTGGGGTAGAGTTCCGGTTTGCTTTAGCGTTATGGTATGCGTTAGGTTACAGTTATATTTTGGGTTAGGTTTAGGGTATGAGGTTACAGTTAGAATTAGTGTTAGGGTTAGGATTAAGGTTAGGATTAGTTAGGATTACGATTAGGGTTAAGTTTAGTTTAGGGTTAAGGTTTGAGTTAGGTTTTGTTTTGCATTATTGTTTGGTTTAGCATTATCGTTAAGTTTAGCGCTAGGTTTAGGTTATTAGGTTAGAGGTAGAATTAGCGTTAGGGTTAGGATTAGTGTTAGCATTAGTTTAGAGTAAGGTTAGGGTTAAATATAAGTTAGGGTTAAGGTTAAGTTTAGTGTTAGGGTTAGAATTAGGGTTAGAGCCAGGTTAGAGTTAGGGATAGTGTTAGGGTTAGGATTAGGTTTAGGTTTAGGTTAGGGTAAGGATAAGGGTTAGGGTTAGAGTTAGGGTTTAGAATTATAGTAAGAGTTAGTGTGAGAGTTAAGGTTAGGGTTACTGTTACCGTTAATGTTAGGTTTAGCGTTAAGGGAAGAATTTAGAGTTACAATTAATGTGAG
>NW_024348291.1:0-97916 GCF_902729225.1 Pteropus medius | reverse complement strand
TGGGAACAGAAGGATTGAAGAACCTTCCCACTTAGTGAATACCAGCAGTCTAAGTAAGTCTTGTCTGCACGTACGCTGTCTTTGAAAAAAGGCCATCCTCATCCCGCTTCGTACGAATTTCCACAGTGAAGAGGGCCACATTTCCAGGAATCATTTCACCACTTGTGGCTGTTGGAAGATTCCACGTGGGCTTCATAAAGTCCACTTATCGAGGCCCTTCTTAGGACAGTCCTGCAGTCCGTTCCCATTCTCTGCATATCGCTTCACACAAAACAGAATACAAAGCGCCTTTTCTAAGCAGAAGCGTATAGAGTGGAAGCTGCTGTTTTCACAGTCTCTGCTCCAACAGTATTGGCCAGACGGATGGGATTTCTGAATTAAGCATACTTGGATCACAGCCTCACGCTAAATCCGTTGGTCTCTATGCCGCTGAAACATCTGAGGGAGACGGTTTCCTTTTCCATACTCGTTGGACACATTCTCTGTTCCTTTGGATAAGCGCGCTTCTCAATACACCGGTCACAAGAACATCCTCACCAGTAGGATTTCTGTTCAGATTACCCTACAGAGGACACGCCACACACAGTGGCATTCTCTATTCCGTCGTAAAGTAGTGTTTTCGCGGAAAACTGTTCTTGTGCCGTCTGTACGGTCCGCAGGCGTACTTCCACTGTACTACTTTCATTGTGTGCATTCTAAGCAGATAGCAAAGGCAAGAACATGGATTTCAAGACCTTCCCACTAGCTCTTTGGTGCCGAACAAGGTACACGACAAAGAAAACCCACCTGCAGTTATGTCAGACTGGGATTGAGCATGACTCAAGTCCAAAACAACGGGGCCGTTATACCCGAGATCAAATTTGTACTACTCCAATTACAGGCAAGAGGTGCACTTCCATTTTGTGCATTGTGAAGGCGCCGACTTACTCACAGCATACAGCGATGCTTGCACCAAATTATGGAGTGGTTGTGGATGAAAGGAATTGTGCATTGCAAAATGGGTTTTCTTTGCATGTGCGCTCCTCCATAGACTTTCTTCTCCTTGATGGCATAAAGACAACTGAAGAAATGATGCACCATGCCGCATTGTAAATCGCCCCATTCTGAGACGGTCTTTTTAGCATGTCCGCTCTCCACCAACATCCTACGGCCAGGACCCGCTTCGTACGAAATTTCACGGTGAAAGTGCCAGGTGTCCAGTTAATTTCACACTTTCTCCGAGTTTGAAAATTCCAAGATTCCGAAGGAATCTACAGTTCTCTAGTCCCATCGTAGAACAGTACTGCACCGTAGAACAGTACTGCACCGTGTGTCAGCCTAAAGTTTGACTACGGATCACCCTTTCTAAACCGACGCTTACAGAATGCAAGCAACTCTCACAACGGCTTAGCCTCCAACATTCTGCGTCATTCTGCTAGATCTCAGGAAATAAGCGTTTTCAGAAACCGGCCTACATGCTCCATCCGTGGGTGGCTATCCTTCTGAAACATCTTTGATAGCTACACTGAATTACCAGATGCATTTCAAAATCATACTGTTCGTTTACGAACCGGAGCTTCTGAGCGTACAGATTACAAGCACATCCAGAACAAAAGAGTTTTCTGGAAACTGATACCTGAGAAGCAAATATAGAAGACAGGGCCTTTCTTATTTGCTTTGCTGTGAAAGAAGGGCTTGGAGAGCTGTTAGTGTGTCTCGACCACGAATTACCAACAGGCTGCCACTGGAAGAATATATGCTCATGAATTCTTCCAGATGGCAAACTCAAGACGATGGATGTCAGGACTCTTTTCCACCAGCACTTTGGGACGCAAAACAGGGCATGACCGAGAGACCTGCAGTTATGTGTGTCTGGGACGGGTCGTCAGTCAAGTCGGAAACAACTGTGTGAGAACTCGCTGCAAACAAGAATGTGAGACCTGAATGACCAGAACTGCAATTGCTTTCTGTACATTGTTACGGTGCTGCCTTACGTCACAGCACACAGCAATCATAGCACCACATCGATGACTGCACTTCTGGATTCTACAAGGCAGGCAACCAAACAGGAGTTTCCTGTACAAGTGGTGGTCGCTTTCTCTCAACTTTACAGTATACCTATCACTACTTAAGGGCAAAATGGGAAGAGAAGGATTGAAAAACCTTCCCACTTAGTGAATCCCAGCAGTCTAAGTAAGTCTTTTCTGCACGTACGCTGTCTTTGAAAAAAGGCCATCCTCATCCAGCTTCGTACGAATTTCCACAGTGAAGAGGGCCACATTTCCAGGAATCATTTCACCACTTGTGGCTGTTGGAAGATTCCACGTGGGCTTCATGAAGTCCACTTATCGCGGCCCTTCTTAGGACAGTCCTGCAGTCCGTTCACATTCTCTGCATATCGCTTCACACAAAACAGAATACAAAGCGCCTTTTCTAAGCAGAAGCGTATAGAGTGGAAGCTGCTGTTTTCACAGTCTCTGCTCCAACAGTATTGGCCAGAGGGATGGTATTTCTGAATTAAGCATACTTGGATCACAGCCTCACGCTAAATCCGTTAGTCTCTATGCCGCTGAAACATCTGAGGGAGACGGTTTCCTTTTCCATACTCGTTAGACAACATTCTCTGTTCCTTTGGATAAGCGCGCTTCTCAATACACCGGTCACAAGAACATCCTCACCAGTAGGATTTCTGTTCAGATTACCCTACAGTGGACACGCCACACCCAGTGGCATTCTGTATTCCGTCGTAAAGTAATGTTTTCGCAGAAAACTGTTCTTGTGCCGTGTGTACGGTCCGCAGGCGTACTTCCACTGTACTACTTTCTTTGTGTGCACTCTAAGCAGATAGCAAAGGCAAGAACATGGATTTCAAGACCTTCCCACTAGCTCTTTGGTGCCGAACAAGGGACACGACAAAGAAAACCTACCTGCAGTTATGTCAGACTGGGATTGAGCATGACTCAAGTCCAAAACAACGGGGCCGTTATACCCGAGATCAAATTTGTACTACTCCAATTACAGGCAAGAGGTGCACTTCCCTTTTGTGCATTCTAAAGGCGCCGACTTACTCACAGCATACAGCAATGCTTGCACCAAATTATGGAGTGGTTTAGGATGAAAGGAATTGTGCATTGCAAAATGGGTTTTCTTTGCATGTGCTCTCCTCCATAGACTTTCTTCTCCTTGATGGCATAAACACAACTGAAGAAATGATGCACCATGCCGCATTGTAAATCGCCCCATACTGAGATGGTCTTTTTAGCATGTCCGCTCTCCACCAACATCCTACGGCCAGAACCCGCTTCGTACGAAATTTCACAGTGAAAGTGCCATGTGTACAGTTAATTTCACACTTTCTCCGAGTTTGAAAATTCCAAGATTCCGAAGGATTCTACAGTTATCAAGTCCCATCATAGAACAGTACTGCACCGCAGTCCAAATATCCGTGTGTCAGCCTAACGTTTGACTACGGATCACCCTTTCTAAACCGACGCTTACAGAATGGAAGCAACTCTCACAACGGCTTAGCCTCCAACATTCTGCGTCACTGTGCTAGAACTCAGGAAATAAGCGTTTTCAGATACTGGCCTACGTGCTCCATCCGTGGGTGGCTATCCTGTTGAAACATCTTTGAGAGCTACTTTGAATTACCATATGCATTACAAATCATACTGTTCGTTTACGGACCAGAGCTTCTGAGCATACAGATTACAAGCACATCCAGACCAAAAGAGTTTTCTTGCAACTGATACCTGAGAAGCAAATATAGAAGACAGGGCCTTTCTTATTTGCTTTGCTGTGAAAGAAGTTCTTGGAGAGCTGTTAGTGTGTCTCGACCACGAATTACCAACAGGCTGCCACTGGAAGAATATATGCTCATGAATTCTTCCAGATGGCAAACTCAAGACGATGGATGTCAGGACTCTTTTCCACCAGCACTTTGGGACGTAAAAGAGGGCATGACCAAGAGTCCTGCACTTATGTGTGTCTGGGACGGGTCGTCAGTCACGTCGGAAACAACGGTGTGAGAACTCGCTGCAAACAAGAATGTAAGACCTGAATGACCAGAACTGCAATTGCTTTCTGTACATTGTTACGGTGCTGCCTTACGTCACAGCACACAGCAATCATAGCACCACATCGATGACTGCACTTCTGGATTCTACAAGGCAGGCAACCAAACAGGAGTTTCCTGTACAAGTGGTGGTCGCTTTCTCTCAACTTTACAGTATACCTATCACTACTTAAGGGCAAAATGGGAACAGAAGGATTGAAAAACCTTCCCACTTAGTGAATCCCAGCAGTCTAAGTAAGTCTTTTCTGCACGTACGCTGTCTTTGAAAAAAGGCCATCCTCATCCCGCTTCGTACGAATTTCCACAGTGAAGAGGGCCACATTTCCAGGAATCATTTCACCACTTGTGGCTGTTGGAAGATTCCACGTGGGCTTCATAAAGTCCACTTATCGAGGCCCTTCTTAGGACAGTCCTGCAGTCCGTTCCCATTCTCTGCATATCGCTTCACACAAAACAGAATACAAAGCGACTTTTCTAAGCAGAAGCGTATAGAGTGGAAGCTGCTGTTTTCACAGTCTCTGCTCCAACAGTATTGGCCAGAGGGATGGGATTTCTGAATTAAGCATACTTGGATCACAGCCTCACGCTAAATCCGTTGGTCTCTATGCCGCTGAAACATCTGAGGGAGACGGTTTCCTTTTCCATACTCGTTAGACAACATTCTCTGTTCCTTTGGATAAGCGCGCTTCTCAATACACCGGTCACAAGAACATCCTCACCAGTAGGATTTCTGTTCAGATTACCCTACATAGGACACGCCACTCCCAGTGGCATTCTCTATTCCGTCGTAAAGTAATGTTTTCGCGGAAAACTGTTCTTGTGCCGTCTGTACGGTCCGCAGGCGTACTTCCAATGTACTACTTTCTTTGTGTGCATTCTAAGCAGATAGCAAAGGCAAGAACATGGATTTCAAGACCTTCCCACTAGCTCTTTGGTGCCGAACAAGGGACACGACAAAGAAAACCTACCTGCAGTTATATCAGACTGGGATAGAGCATGACTCAAGTCCAAAACAACGGGGCCGTTATACCCGAGATCAAATTTGTACTACTCCAATTACAGGCAAGAGCTGCACTTCCCTTTTGTGCATTGTTAAGGCGCCGACTTACTCACAGCATACAGCAATGCTTGCACCAAATTATGGAGTGGTTGTGGATGAAAGGAATTGTGCATTGCAAAATGGGTTTTCTTTGCATGTGCTCTCCTCCATAGCCTTTCTTCTCCTTGATGGCATAAAGACAACTGAAGAAATGATGCACCATGCCGCATTGTAAATCGCCCCATTCTGAGACGGTCTTTTTAGCATGTCCGCTCTCCACCAACATCCTACGGCCAGAACCCGCTTCGTACGAAATTTCACAGTGAAAGTGCCGTGTGTCCAGGTAATTTCACACTTTCTCCGAGTTTGAAAATTCCAAGATTCCGAAGGAATCTACAGATATCAAGTCCCATCATAGAACAGTACTGCACCGCAGTCCAAATATCCGTGTGTCAGCCTAAAGTTTGACTACGGATCACCCTTTCTAAACCGACGCTTACAGAATGGAAGCAACTCTCACACCGGCTTAGCCTCCAACATTCTGCGTCACTGTGCTAGAACTCAGGAAATAAGCGTTTTCAGATACCGGCCTACGTGCTCCATCCGTGGGTGGCTATCCTGTTGAAACATCTTTGAGAGCTACTTTGAATTACCATATGCATTACAAATCATACTGTTCGTTTACGGACCGGAGCTTCTGAGCCTACAGATTACAAGCACATCCAGACCAAAAGAGTTTTCTTGCAACTGATACCTGAGAAGCAAATATAGAAGACAGGGCCTTTCTTATTTGCTTTGCTGTGAAAGAAGGGCTTGGAGAGCTGTCAGTGTGTCTCGACCACGAATTACCAACAGGCTGCCACTGGAAGAATATATGCTCATGAATTCTTCCAGATGGCAAACTCAAGACGATGGATGTCAGGACTCTTTTCCACCTGCACTTTGGGACGTAAAACAGGGCATGACCAAGAGACCTGCAGTTATGTGTGTCTGGGACGGGTCGTCAGTCACGTCGGAAACAACGGTGTGAGAACTCGCTGCAAACAAGTATGTAAGACCTGAATGACCAGAACTGCAATTGCTTTCTGTACATTGTTACGGTGCTGCCTTAGGTCACAGCACACAGCAATCATAGCACCACATCGATGACTGCACTTCTGGATTCTACAAGGCAGGCAACCGAACAGGAGTTTCCTGTACAAGTGGTGGTCGCTTTCTCTCAACTTTGCAGTATACCTATCACTATTTAATGGCAAAATGGGAAAAGAAGGATTGAAAAACCTTCCCACTTGGTGAATCCCAGTATTCTAAGGAAGTCTTTTCTGCACGTACGCTCTCCTTGAAAAAAGGCCATCCTCTTCCCGCTTCGTACGAATTTCCACAGTGAAGAGGGCCACATTTCCAGGAATCATTTCACCACTTGTGGCTGTTGGAAGATTCCACGTGGGCTTCATAAAGTGCACTTATCGAGGCCCTTCGTAGGACAGTCCTGCAGTCCGTTCACATTCTCTGCATATCGCTTCACACAAAACAGAATTACAATGCGCCTTTTCTAAGCAGAAGCGTATAGAGTGGAAGCTGCTGTTTTCACACTCTCTGCTCCAAAAGTATTGGCCAGAGGGATGGGATTTCTGAATTAAGCATACTTGGATCAGAGCCTCACGCTAAATCCGTTGGTCACTATGCCGCTGAAACATCAGTGGGAGACGGTGTCCTTTTCCATACTCGTTAGACAACATTCTCTGTGCCTTTGGATAAGCGCGCTTCTCAATACACCGGTCACAAGAACATCCTCAGCAGTAGGATTTCTCTTCAGATTACCCTACAGAGGACACGCCACACACAGTGGCAGTCTGTATTCCATCGTAAAGTAACGTTTTCGAGGAAAACTGTTCTTGTGCCGCCTGTACGGTCCGCAGGCGTACTTCCACTGTATTACTTTATTTGTGTGCATTCTAAGCAGATAGCAAAGGCAAGAACATGGATTTCAAGACCTTCCCACTAGCTCTTTGGTGCCGAACAAGGGACACGACAAAGAAAACCTACCTGCAGTTATGTCAGTCTGGGATTGAGCATGACTCAAGTCCAAAACAACGGGGCCGTTATACCCGAGATCAAATTTGTACTACTCCAATTACAGGCAAGAGGTGCACTTCCTTTTTGTGCATTGTTAAGGCGCCGACTTACTCACAGCATACAGCAATGCTTGCACCAAATTATGGAGTGGTTGTGGATGAAGGGAATTGTGCATTGCAAAATGGGGTTTCTTTGCATGTGCTCTCCTCCATAGCCTTTCTTCTCCTTGATGGCATAAAGACAACTGAAGAAATGATGCACCATGCCGCATTGTAAATCGCCCCATTCTGAGACGGACTTTTTAGCATGTCCGCTCTCCACCAACATCCTACGGCCAGGACCCGCTTCGTACGAAATTTCACAGTGAAAGTGCCAGGTGTCCAGTTAATTTCACACTTTCTCCGAGTTTGAAAATTCCAAGACTCCGAAGGAATCTACAGTTATCAAGTCCCATCGTAGAACAGTACTGCACCGCCGTCCAAATATCCGTGTGTCAGCCTAAAGTTTGACTACGGATCACCCTTTCTAAACCGACGCTTACAGAATGGAAGCAACTCTCACAACGGCTTAGCCTCCAACATTCTGCGTCACTGTGCTAGAACTCAGGAAATAAGCGTTTTCAGATACCGGCCTACATGCTCCATCCGTGGGTGGCTATCCTTCTGAAACATCTTTGAGAGCTACACTGAATTACCATATGCATTACAAAATCATACTGTTAGTTTACGGACCGGAGCTTCTGAGCGTACAGATTACAAGCACATCCAGACCAAAAGAGTTTTCTTGAAACTGATACCTGAGAAGCAAATATAGAAGACAGGGCCTTTCTTATTTGCTTTGCTGTGAAAGAAGGTCTTGGAGAGCTGTTAGTGTGTCTCAACCACGAATTACCAACAGGCTGCCACTGGAAGGATATATGCTCATGAATTCTTCCAGATGGCAAACTCAAGACGATGGATGTCAGGACTCTTTTCCACCAGCACTTTGGGACGTAAAACAGGGCATGACCAAGAGACCTGCAGTTATGTGTGTCTGGGACGGGTCGTCAGTCACGTCGGAAACAACGGTGTGAGAACTCGCTGCAAACAAGAATGTAAGACCGGAATGACCAGAACTGCAATTGCTTTCTGTACATTGTTACGGTGCTGCCTTACGTCACAGCATACAGCAATCATAGCACCACATCGATGACTGCATTTCTGGATTCTACAAGGCAGGCAACCAAACAGGAGTTTCCTGTACAAGTGGTGCTCGCTTTCTCTCAACTTTACAGTATACCTATCACTACTTAAGGGCAAAATGGGCACAGAAGGATTGTAAAACCTTCCCACTTAGTGAATCCCAGCAGTCTATGGAAGTCTTTTCTGCACGTACGCTCTCTTTGAAAAAGGCCATCCTCATCCCGCTTCGTACGAATTTCCACAGTGAAGAGGGCCACATTTCCAGGAATCATTTCACCACTTGTGGCTGTTGGAAGATTCCACGTGGGCTTCCTAAAGTCCACTTATCGCGGCCCTTCTTAGGACAGTCCTGCAGTCCGTTCACATTCTCTGCATATCGCTTCACACAAAACAGAATTACAAAGCGCCTTTTCTAAGCAGAAGCGCATAGAGTGGAAGCTGCTGTTTTCACACTCTCTGCTCCAAAAGTATTGGCCAGAGTGATGGGATTTCTGCATTAAGCATCCTTGGATCAGAGCCTCACGCTAAATCCGTTGGTCACTATGCCGCTGAAACATCAGAGGGAGACGGTTTCCTTTTCCATACTCGTTAGACCACATTCTCTGTTCCTTTGGATAAGCGCGCTTCTCAATACACCGGTCACAAGAACATCCCCACCAGTAGGATTTCTCTTCAGATTACCCTACAGAGGACACGCCACACACAGTGGCAGTCTGTATTCCATCGTAAAGTAATGTTTTCGAGGAAAACTGTTCTTGTGCCGCCTGTACGGTCCGCAGGCGTACTTCCACTGTATTACTTTCTTTGTGTGCATTCTAAGCAGATAGCAAAGGCAAGAACATGGATTTCAAGACCTTCCCACTAGCTCTTTGGTGCCGAACAAGGAACACGACAAAAAAACCCTATCTGCAGTTATGTCAGACTGGGATTGAGCACGAATCAAGTCCAAAACAACGGGGCCGTTATACCCGAGATCAAATTTGTACTCCTCCAATTACAGGCAAGAGGTGCTCTTCCTTTTTGTGCATTGTTAAGGTGCCGACTTACTCACAGCATACAGCAATGCTTGCACCAAATGATGGAGTGGTCTTGTGGATGAAAGGAATTGTGCATTGCAAAACGGGTGTTCTTTGCATGTGCTCTACTCCGTAGCCTTTCTATCTCCTTGATGGCATAAAGACAACTGAAGAAATGAGGCACCATGCCGCATTGTAAATCGCCGCATTCTGAGACTGTCTTTTTAGCATGTCCGCTCTCCACCAACATCCTACGGCCAGAACCCGCTTCGTACGAAATTTCACAGTGAAAGGGCCAGGTGTCCAGGTAATTTCACACTTTCTCCGAGTTTGAAAATTCCAACATTGCGAAGGAATCTACAGTTATCAAGTCGCTTCTTAGAAGGGTACTGCACCGCAGTCCAAATATCCGCGTGTCAGCCTAAAGTTTGACTACGGATCACCCTTTCTAAACCGACGCTTACAGAATGGAAGCAACTCTCACAACGGCTTAGCCTCCAACATTCTGCGTCACTGTGCTAGAACTCAGGAAATAAGCGTTTTCAGATACCGGCCTACATGCTCCATCCGTGGGTGGCTATCCTTCTGAAACATCTTTGAGAGCTACTGTGAATTACCATATGCATTACAAAATCATACTGTTCGTTTACGGACCGGAGCTTCTGAGCATACAGATTACAAGCACATCCAGACCAAAAGAGTTTTCTGGAAACTGATACCTGAGAAGCAAATATAGAAGACAGGGCCTTTCTTATTTGCTTTGCTGTGAAAGAAGGTCTTGGAGAGCTGTTAGTGTGTCTCGACACGAATTACAAGCAGGCTGCCACTGGAAGAATATATGCTCATGAATTCTTCCAGATGGCAAACTCAAGACGATGGATGTCAGGACTCTTTTCCACCAGCACTTTGGGACCTAAATCAGGGCATGACAAAGAGACCTACAGTTATGTGTTCTGGGACGGGTCATCAGTCACGTCGGAAACAACGGTGTGAGAACTCGCTGCAAACAAGTATGTGAGACCTGAATGACCAGAACTGCAATTCCTTTCTGTACATTGTTACGGTGCTGCCTTACTTCACAGCATACAGCAATCATAGCACCACATCGATGACTGCACTTCTGGATTCTACAAGGCAGGCAACCAAACAGGAGTTTCCTGTACAAGTGGTGGTCGCTTTCTCTCAACTTTACAGTATACCTATCACTACTTAAGGGCAAAATGGGAACAGAAGGATTGAAAAACCTTCCCACTTAGTGAATCCCAGCAGTCTAAGGAAGTCTTTTCTGCACGTACGTTCTCTTTGAGAAAAGGCCATCCTCATCCCGCTTCGTACGAATTTCCACAGTGAAGAGGGCCACATTTCCAGGAATCATTTCACCACTTGTGGCTGTTGGAAGATTGCACGTGGGCTTCCTAAAGTCCACTTATCGAGGCCCTTCTTAGGACAGTCCTGCAGTCCGTTCACATTCTCTGCATATCGCTTCACACAAAACAGAATTACAAAGCGCCTTTTCTAAGCAGAAGCGTATAGAGTGGAAGCTGCTGTTTTCACATTCTCTGCTCCAATAGTATTGGCCAGAGTGATGGGATTTCTGAATTAAGCATACTTGGATCAGAGCCTCACGCTAAATCCGTTGGTCACTATCCGCTGAAACATCAGTGGGAGACGGTTTCCTTTTCCATACTCGTTAGACCACATTCTCTGTTCCTTTGGATAAGCGCGCTTCTCAATACACCGGTCACAGAACATCCCCACCAGTAGGATTTCTCTTCAGATTACCCTACAGAGGACACGCCACACACAGTGGCAGTCTGTATTCCATCGTAAAGTAACGTTTTCGAGGAAAACTGTTCTTGTGCCGTCTGTACGGTCCGCAGGCGTACTTCCACTGTATTACTTTCTTTGTGTGCATTCTAAGCAGATAGCAAAGGCAAGAACATGGATTTCAAGACCTTCCCACTAGCTCTTTGGTGCCGAACAAGGGACACGACAAAAAAACCTACCTGCAGTTATGTCAGACTGGGATTGAGCACGAATCAAGTCCAAAACAACGGGGCCGTTATACCCGAGATCAAATTTGTACTCCTCCAATTACAGGCAAGAGGTGCACTTCCTTTTTGTGCATTGTTAAGGTGCCGACTTACTCACAGCATACAGCAATGCTTGCACCAAATTATGGAGTGGTCTTGTGGATGAAAGGAATTGTGCATTGCAAAATGGGTTTTCTTTGCATGTGCTCTACTCCGTAGCCTTTCTATCTCCTTGATGGCATAAAGACAACTGAAGAAATGATGCACCATGCTGCATTGTAAATCGCCGCATTCTGAGACTGTCTTTTTCGCATGTCCGCTCTCCACCGACATCCTACGGCCAGAACCCGCTGCGTACGAAATTTCACAATGAAAGGGCTAGGTGTCCAGGTAATTTCACACGTTCTCCGAGTTTGAAAATTCCAAGATTGCGAAGGAATCTACAGTTATCAAGTCCCTTCTTAGAAGGGTACTGCACCGCAGTCCAAATATCCGCGTGTCAGCCTAAAGTTTGACTACGGATCACCCTTTCTAAACCGACGCTTACAGAATGCAAGCAACTCTCACAACGGCTTAGCCTCCAACATTCTGCGTCATTGTGCTAGATCTCAGGAAATAAGCGTTTTCAGAAACCGGCCTACATGCTCCATCCGTGGGTGGCTATCCTTCTGAAACATCTTTGAGAGCTACACTGAATTACCAGATGCATTTCAAAATCATACTGTTCGTTTACGGACCGGAGCTTCTGAGCGTACAGATTACAAGCACATCCAGAACAAAAGAGTTTTCTTGAAACTGATACCTGAGAAGCAAATATAGAAGACAGGGCCTTTCTTATTTGCTTTGCTGTGAAAGAAGGTCTTGGAGAGCTGTTAGTGTGTCTCGACCACGAATTACAAGCAGGCTGCCACTGGAAGAATATATGCTCATGAATTCTTCCAGATGGCAAACTCAAGACGATGGATGTCAGGACTCTTTTCCACCAGCACTTTGGGACCTAAATCAGGGCATGACAAAGAGACCTACAGTTATGTGTTCTGGGACGGGTCATCAGTCACGTCGGAAACAACGGTGTGAGAACTCGCTGCAAACAAGTATGTGAGACCTGAATGACCAGAACTGCAATTCCTTTCTGTACATTGTTACGGTGCTGCCTTACTTCACAGCATACAGCAATCATAGCACCACATCGATGACTGCACTTCTGGATTCTACAAGGCAGGCAACCAAACAGGAGTTTCCTGTACAAGTGGTGGTCGCTTTCTCTCAACTTTACAGTATACCTATCACTACTTAAGGGCAAAATGGGAACAGAAGGATTGAAAAACCTTCCCACTTAGTGAATCCCAGCAGTCTAAGGAAGTCTTTTCTGCAGGTACGTTCTCTTTGAGGAAAGGCCATCCTCATCCCGCTTCGTACGAATTTCCACAGTGAAGAGGGCCACATTTCCAGGAATCATTTCACCACTTGTGGCTGTTGGAAGATTCCACGTGGGCTTCCTAAAGTCCACTTATCGAGGCCCTTCTTAGGACAGTCCTGCAGTCCGTTCACATTCTCTGCATATCGCTTCACACAAAACAGAATTACAAAGCGCCTTTTCTAAGCAGAAGCGTATAGAGTGGAAGCTGCTGTTTTCACATTCTCTGCTCCAATAGTATTGGCCAGAGTGATGGGATTTCTGAATTAAGCATACTTGGATCAGAGCCTCACGCTAAATCCGTTGGTCACTATGCCGCTGAAACATCAGTGGGAGACGGTTTCCTTTTCCATACTCGTTAGACCACATTCTCTGTTCCTTTGGATAAGCGCGCTTCTCAATACACCGGTCACAAGAACATCCCCACCAGTAGGATTTCTCTTCAGATTACCCTACAGAGGACACGCCACACACAGTGGCAGTCTGTATTCCATCGTAAAGTAATGTTTTCGAGGAAAACTGTTCTTGTGCCGTCTGTACGGTCCGCAGGCGTACTTCCACTGTATTACTTTCTTTGTGTGCATTCTAAGCAGATAGCAAAGGCAAGAACATGGATTTCAAGACCTTCCCACTAGCTCTTTGGTGCCGAACAAGGGACACGACAAAAAAACCTACCTGCAGTTATGTCAGACTGGGATTGAGCATGACTCAAGTCCAAAACAACGGGGCCGTTATACCCGAGATCAAATTTGTACTCCTCCAATTACAGGCAAGAGGTGCACTTCCTTTTTGTGCATTGTTAAGGCGCCGACTTACTCACAGCATACAGCAATGCTTGCACCAAATTATGGAGTGGTTGTGGATGAAAGGAATTGTGCATTGCAAAATGGGTTTTCTTTGCATGTGCTCTCCTCCATAGCCTTTCTTCTCCTTGATGGCATAAAGACAACTGAAGAAATGATGCACCATGCCGCATTGTAAATCGCCCCATTCTGAGACGGTCTTTTTAGCATGTCCGCTCTCCACCAACATCCTACGGCCAGAACCCGCTTCGTACGAAATTTCACAGTGAAAGGGCCAGGTGTCCAGTAATTTCACACTTTCTCCGAGTTTGAAAATTCCAAGATTGCGAAGGAATCTACAGTTATCAAGTCCCATCTTAGAAGGGTACTGCACCGCAGTCCAAATATCCGTGTGTCAGCCTAAAGTTTGACTACGGATCACCCTTTCTAAACCGACGCTTACAGAATGGAAGCAACTCTCACAACGGCTTAGCCTCCAACATTCTGCGTCACTGTGCTAGAACTCAGGAAATAAGCGTTTTCAGATACCGGCCTACATGCTCCATCCGTGGGTGGCTATCCTTCTGAAACATCTTTGAGAGCTACACTGAATTACCATATGCATTACAAAATCATACTGTTCGTTTACGGACCGGAGCTTCTGAGCATACAGATTACAAGCACATCCAGACCAAAAGAGTTTTCTTGAAACTGATACCTGAGAAGCAAATATAGAAGACAGGGCCTTTCTTATTTGCTTTGCTGTGAAAGAAGGTCTTGGAGAGCTGTTAGTGTGTCTCGACCACGAATTACAAGCAGGCTGCCACTGGAAGAATATATGCTCATGAATTCTTCCAGATGGCAAACTCAAGACGATGGATGTCAGGACTCTTTTCCACCAGCACTTTGGGACCTAAATCAGGGCATGACAAAGAGACCTACAGTTATGTGTGTCTGGGACGGGTCATCAGTCACGTCGGAAACAACGGTGTGAGAACTCGCTGCAAACAAGTATGTGAGACCTGAATGACCAGAACTGCAATTCCTTTCTGTACATTGTTACGGTGCTGCCTTACTTCACAGCATACAGCAATCATAGCACCACATCGATGACTGCACTTCTGGATTCTACAAGGCAGGCAACCAAACAGGAGTTTCCTGTACAAGTGGTGGTCGCTTTCTCTCAACTTTACAGTATACCTATCACTACTTAAGGGCAAAATGGGCACAGAAGGATTGAAAAACCTTCCCACTTAGTGAATCCCAGCAGTCTAAGGAAGTCTTTTCTGCACGTACGCTCTCTTTGAGAAAAGGCCATCCTCATCCCGCTTCGTACGAATTTCCACAGTGAAGAGGGCCACATTTCCAGGAATCATTTCACCACTTGTGGCTGTTGGAAGATTCCACGTGGGCTTCCTAAAGTCCACTTATCGAGGCCCTTCTTAGGACAGTCCTGCAGTCCGTTCACATTCTCTGCATATCGCTTCACACAAAACAGAATTACAAAGCGCCTTTTCTAAGCAGAAGCGTATAGAGTGGAAGCTGCTGTTTTCACATTCTCTGCTCCAATAGTATTGGCCAGAGTGGTGGGATTTCTGAATTAAGCATGCTTGGATCAGAGCCTCACGCTAAATCCGTTGGTCACTATGCCGCTGAAACATCAGTGGGAGACGGTTTCCTTTTCCATACTCGTTAGACCACATTCTCTGTTCCTTTGGATAAGCGCGCTTCTCAATACACCGGTCACAAGAACATCCCCACCAGTAGGATTTCTCTTCAGATTACCCTACAGAGGACACGCCACACACAGTGGCAGTCTGTATTCCATCGTAAAGTAATGTTTTCGAGGAAAACTGTTCTTGTGCCGTCTGTACGGTCCGCAGGCGTACTTCCACTGTATTACTTTCTTTGTGTGCATTCTAAGCAGATAGCAAAGGCAAGAACATGGATTTCAAGACCTTCCCACTAGCTCTTTGGTGCCGAACAAGGGACACGACAAAAAAACCCTATCTGCAGTTATGTCAGACTGGGATTGAGCATGACTCAAGTCCAAAACAACGGGGCCGTTATACCCGAGATCAAATTTGTACTCCTCCAATTACAGGCAAGAGGTGCACTTCCTTTTTGTGCATTGTTAAGGTGCCGACTTACTCACAGCATACAGCAATGCTTGCACCAAATGATGGAGTGGTCTTGTGGATGAAAGGAATTGTGCATTGCAAAATGGGTTTTCTTTGCATGTGCTCTACTCCGTAGCCTTTCTATCTCCTTGATGGCATAAAGACAACTGAAGAAATGAGGCACCATGCCGCATTGTAAATCGCCGCATTCTGAGACTGTCTTTTTAGCATGTCCGCTCTCCACCAACATCCTACGGCCAGAACCCGCTTCGTACGAAATTTCACAGTGAAAGGGCCAGGTGTCCAGGTAATTTCACACTTTCTCCGAGTTTGAAAATTCCAAGATTGCGAAGGAATCTACAGTTATCAAGTCCCTTCTTAGAAGGGTACTGCACCGCAGTCCAAATATCCGCGTGTCAGCCTAAAGTTTGACTACGGATCACCCTTTCTAAACCGACGCTTACAGAATGGAAGCAACTCTCACAACGGCTTAGCCTCCAACATTCTGCGTCATTGTGCTAGATCTCAGGAAATAAGCGTTTTCAGATACCGGCCTACATGCTCCATCCGTGGGTGGCTATCCTTCTGAAACATCTTTGAGAGCTACACTGAATTACCATATGCATTACAAAATCATACTGTTCGTTTACGGACCGGAGCTTCTGAGCATACAGATTACAAGCACATCCAGACCAAAAGAGTTTTCTTGAAACTGATACCTGAGAAGCAAATATAGAAGACAGGGCCTTTCTTATTTGCTTTGCTGTGAAAGAAGGTCTTGGAGAGCTGTTAGTGTGTCTCGACCACGAATTACAAGCAGGCTGCCACTGGAAGAATATATGCTCATGAATTCTTCCAGATGGCAAACTCAAGACGATGGATGTCAGGACTCTTTTCCACCAGCACTTTGGGACCTAAATCAGGGCATGACAAAGAGACCTACAGTTATGTGTGTCTGGGACGGGTCATCAGTCACGTCGGAAACAACGGTGTGAGAACTCGCTGCAAACAAGTATGTGAGACCTGAATGACCAGAACTGCAATTCCTTTCTGTACATTGTTACGGTGCTGCCTTACTTCACAGCATACAGCAATCATAGCACCACATCGATGACTGCACTTCTGGATTCTACAAGGCAGGCAACCAAACAGGAGTTTCCTGTACAAGTGGTGGTCGCTTTCTCTCAACTTTACAGTATACCTATCACTACTTAAGGGCAAAATGGGAACAGAAGGATTGAAAAACCTTCCCACTTAGTGAATCCCAGCAGTCTAAGGAAGTCTTTTCTGCACGTACGCTCTCTTTGAGAAAAGGCCATCCTCATCCCGCTTCGTACGAATTTCCACAGTGAAGAGGGCCACATTTCCAGGAATCATTTCACCACTTGTGGCTGTTGGAAGATTCCACGTGGGCTTCCTAAAGTCCACTTATCGAGGCCCTTCTTAGGACAGTCCTGCAGTCCGTTCACATTCTCTGCATATCGCTTCACACAAAACAGAATTACAAAGCGCCTTTTCTAAGCAGAAGCGTATAGAGTGGAAGCTGCTGTTTTCACACTCTCTGCTCCAATAGTATTGGCCAGAGTGATGGGATTTCTGAATTAAGCATACTTGGATCAGAGCCTCACGCTAAATCCGTTGGTCACTATGCCGCTGAAACATCAGTGGGAGACGGTTTCCTTTTCCATACTCGTTAGACCACATTCTCTGTTCCTTTGGATAAGCGCGCTTCTCAATACACCGGTCACAAGAACATCCCCACCAGTAGGATTTCTCTTCAGATTACCCTACAGAGGACACGCCACACACAGTGGCAGTCTGTGTTCCATCGTAAAGTAATGTTTTCGAGGAAAACTGTTCCTGTGCCGTCTGTACGGTCCGCAGGCGTACTTCCACTGTATTACTTTCTTTGTGTGCATTCTAAGCAGATAGCAAAGGCAAGAACATGGATTTCAAGACCTTCCCACTAGCTCTTTGGTGCCGAACAAGGGACACGACAAAAAAACCTACCTGCAGTTATGTCAGACTGGGATTGAGCATGACTCAAGTCCAAAACAACGGGGCCGTTATACCCGAGATCAAATTTGTACTCCTCCAATTACAGGCAAGAGGTGCACTTCCTTTTTGTGCATTGTTAAGGTGCCGACTTACTCACAGCATACAGCAATGCTTGCACCAAATTATGGAGTGGTCTTGTGGATGAAAGGAATTGTGCATTGCAAAATGGGTTTTCTTTGCATGTGCTCTACTCCGTAGCCTTTCTATCTCCTTGATGGCATAAAGACAACTGAAGAAATGATGCACCATGCCGCATTGTAAATCGCCGCATTCTGAGACTGTCTTTTTAGCATGTCCGCTCTCCACCAACATCCTACGGCCAGAACCCGCTTCGTACGAAATTTCACAGTGAAAGGGCCAGGTGTCCAGGTAATTTCACACTTTCTCCGAGTTTGAAAATTCCAAGATTGCGAAGGAATCTACAGTTATCAAGTCCCTTCTTAGAAGGGTACTGCTCCGCAGTCCAAATATCCGTGTGTCAGCCTAAAGTTTGACTACGGATCACCCTTTCTAAACCGACGCTTACAGAATGGAAGCAACTCTCACAACGGCTTAGCCTCCAACATTCTGCGTCACTGTGCTAGAACTCAGGAAATAAGCGTTTTCAGATACCGGCCTACGTGCTCCATCCGTGGGTGGCTATCCTGTTGAAACATCTTTGAGAGCTACTTTGAATTACCATATGCATTACAAATCATACTGTTCGTTTACGGACCGGAGCTTCTGAGCATACAGATTACAAGCACATCCAGACCAAAAGAGTTTTCTTGAAACTGATACCTGAGAAGCAAATATAGAAGACAGGGCCTTTCTTATTTGCTTTGCTGTGAAAGAAGGTCTTGGAGAGCTGTTAGTGTGTCTCGACCACGAATTACAAGCAGGCTGCCACTGGAAGAATATATGCTCATGAATTCTTCCAGATGGCAAACTCAAGACGATGGATGTCAGGACTCTTTTCCACCAGCACTTTGGGACCTAAACAGGGCATGACAAAGAGACCTACAGTTATGTGTGTCTGGGACGGGTCATCAGTCACGTCGGAAACAACGGTGTGAGAACTCGCTGCAAACAAGTATGTAAGACCTGAATGACCAGAACTGCAATTCCTTTCTGTACATTGTTACGGTGCTGCCTTACTTCACAGCATACAGCAATCATAGCACCACATCGATGACTGCACTTCTGGATTCTACAAGGCAGGCAACCAAACAGGAGTTTCCTGTACAAGTGGTGGTCGCTTTCTCTCAACTTTACAGTATACCTATCACTACTTAAGGGCAAAATGGGAACAGAAGGATTGAGAAACCTTCCCACTTAGTGAATCCCAGCAGTCTAAGGAAGTCTTTTCTGCAGGTACGTTCTCTTTGAGGAAAGGCCATCCTCATCCCGCTTCGTACGAATTTCCACAGTAAAGAGGGCCACATTTCAAGGAATCATTTCACCACTTGTGGCTGTTGGAAGATTCCACGTGGGCTTCCTAAAGTCCACTTATCGAGGCCCTTCTTAGGACAGTCCTGCAGTCCGTTCACATTCTCTGCATATCGCTTCACACAAAACAGAATTACAAAGCGCCTTTTCTAAGCAGAAGCGTATAGAGTGGAAGCTGCTGTTTTCACACTCTCTGCTCCAATAGTATTGGCCAGAGTGATGGGATTTCTGAATTAAGCATACTTGGATCACAGCCTCACGCTAAATCCGTTGGTCTCTATGCCGCTGAAACATCTGAGGGAGACGGTTTCCTTATTCCATACTCGTTAGACCACATTCTCTGTTCCTTTGGATAAGCGCGCTTCTCAATACACCGGTCACAAGAACATCCTCACCAGTAGGATTTCTGTTCAGATTACCCTACAGAGGACACGCCACACACAGTGGCATTCTGTATTCCATCGTAAAGTAATGTTTTCGCGGAAAAGTGTTCTTGTGCCGTCTGTACGGTCCGCAGGCGTACTTCCACTGTACTACTTTCTTTGTGTGCATTCTAAGCAGATAGCAAAGGCAAGAACATGGATTTCAAGACCTTCCCACTAGCTCTTTGGTGCCGAACAAGGGACACGACAAAGAAAACCTACCTGCAGTTATGTCAGACTGGGATTGAGCATGACTCAAGTCCAAAACAACTGGGCCGTTATACCCGAGATCAAATTTGTACTACTCCAATTACAGGCAAGAGGTGCACTTCCTTTTTGTGCATTGTTAAGGCGCCGACTTACTCACAGCATACAACAATGCTTGCACCAAATTATGGAGTGGTTGTGGATGAAAGGAATTGTGCATTGCAAAATGGGTTTTCTTTGCATGTGCTCTCCTCCATAGCCTTTCTTCTCCTTGATGGCATAAAGACAACTGAAGAAATGATGCACCATGCCGCATTGTAAATCGCACCATTCTGAGACGGTCTTTTTAGCGTGTCCGCTCTCCACCAACATCCTACGGCCAGTACCCGCTTCGTACGAAATTTCACAGTGAAAGTGCCAGGTGTCCAGTTAATTTCACACTTTCTCCGAGTTTGAAAATTCCAAGATTCCGAAGGAATCTACAGTTATCAAGTCCCATCATAGAACAGTACTGCACCGAAGTCCAAATAGCCGTGTGTCAGCCTAAAGTTTGACTACGGATCACCCTTTCTAAACCGACGCTTACAGAATGGAAGCAACTCTCACAACGGCTTAGCCTCCAACGTTCTGCGTCACTGTGCTAGAACTCAGGAAATAAGCGTTTTCAGATAGCAGCCTCCGTGCTCCATCCGTGGGTGGCTATCCTGTTGAAACATCTTTGAGAGCTACTTTGAATTACCATATGCATTACAAATCATACTGTTCGTTTACGGACCGGAGCTTCTGAGCCTACAGATTACAAACACATCCAGACCAAAAGAGTTTTCTTGCAACTGATACCTGAGAAGCAAATATAGAAGACAGGGCCTTTCTTATTTGCTTTGCTGTGAAAGAAGGTCTTGGAGAGCTGTTAGTGTGTCTCGACCACGAATTACAAACAGGCTGCCACTGGAAGAATATATGCTCATGAATTCTTCCAGATGGCAAACTCAAGACGATGGATGTCAGGACTCTTTTCCACCAGCACTTTGGGACGTAAAACAGGGCATGACCAAGAGACCTGCAGTTATGTGTGTCTGGGACGGGTCGTCAGTCACGTCGGAAACAACGGCGTGAGAACTCGCTGCAAACAAGTATGTAAGACCTGAATGACCAGAACTGCAATTGCTTTCTGTACATTGTTACGGTGCTGCCTTACGTCACAGCACACAGCAATCACAGCACCACATCGATGACTGCACTTCTGGATTCTACAAGGCTGGCAACCAAACAGGAGTTTCCTGTACAAGTGGTGGTCGCTTTCTCTGAACTTTACAGTATACCTATCACTACTTAAGGGCAAAATGGGAACAGAAGGATTGAACAACCTTCCCACTTAGTGAATCCCAGCAGTCTAAGTAAGTCTTTTCTGCAAGTACGCTGTCTTTGAAAAAAGGCCATCCTCATCCCGCTTCGTACGAATTTCCACAGTGAAGAGCGCCAGATTTCCAGGAATCATTTCACCACTTGTGGCTGTTGGAAGATTCCACGTGGGCTTCATAAAGTCCACTTATCGAGGCCCTTCTTAGGACAGTACTGCAGTCCGTTCACATTCTCTGCATATCGCTTCACACAAAACAGAATACAAAGCGCCTTTTCTAAGCAGAAGCGTATAGAGTGGAAGCTGCTGCTTTCACAGTCTCTGCTCCAACAGTATTGGCCAGAGGGATGGGATTTCTGAATTAAGCATACTTGGATCACAGCCTCACGCTAAATCCGTTGGTCTCTATGCCGCTGCAACATCTGAGGGAGACGGTTTCCTTTTCCATACTCGTTAGACAACATTCTCTGTTCCTTTGGATAAGCGCGCTTCTCAATACACCGGTCACATTAACATCCCCACGAAGAGGATTTCTCTTCAGATTACCCTACAGAGGACACGCCACACACAGTGGCAGTCTGTGTTCCATCGTAAAGTAATGTTTTCGAGGAAAACTGTTCTTGTGCCGTGTCTACGGTCCGCAGGCATACTTCCACTGTATTACTTTCTTTGTGTGCATTCTAAGTAGATAGCAAAGGCAAGAACATGGATTTCAAGACCTTCCCACTAGCTCTTTGGTGCCGAACAAGGGACACGACAAAAAATCCTACCTGCAGTTATGTCAGACTGGGATTGAGCACGACTCAAGTCCAAAACAGCGGGGCCGTTATACCCGAGATCAAATTTGTACTCCTCCAATTACAGGCAAGAGGTGCACTTCCTTTTTGTGCATTGTTAAGGTGCCGACTTACTCACAGCATACAGACATGCTTGCACCAAATTATGGAGTGGTCTTGTGGATGAAAGGAATTGTGCATTGCAAAATGGGTTTTCTTTGCATGTGCTCTACTCCGTAGCCTTTCTATCTCCTTGATGGCATAAAGACAACTGAAGAAATGATGCACCATGCTGCATTGTAAATCGCCGCATTCTGAGACTGTCTTTTTAGCATGTCCGCTCGCCACCAACATCCTACGGCCAGAACCCACTTCCTACGAAATTTCACAGTGAAAGTGCCAGGTGTCCAGGTAATTTCACACTTTCTCCGAGTTTGAAAATTCCGAGATTGCGAAGGAATCTACAGTTATCAAGTCCCTTCTTAGAAGGGTACTGCACCGCAGTCCAAATATCCGCGTGTCAGCCTAAAGTTTGACTACGGATCACCCTTTCTAAACCGACGCTTACAGAATGCAAGCAACTCTCACAACGGCTTAGCCTCCAACATTCTGCGTCATTCTGCTAGATCTCAGGAAATAAGCGTTTTCAGAAACCGGCCTACATGCTCCATCCGTGGGTGGCTATCCTTCTGAAACATCTTTGATAGCTACACTGAATTACCAGATGCATTTCAAAATCATACTGTTCGTTTACGAACCGGAGCTTCTGAGCGTACAGATTACAAGCACATCCAGAACAAAAGAGTTTTCTTGAAACTGATACCTGAGAAGCAAATATAGAAGACAGGGCCTTTCTTATTTGCTTTGCTGTGAAAGAAGGTCTAGGAGAGCTGTTAGTGTGTCTCGACCACGAATTACAAGCAGGCTGCCACTGGAAGAATATATGCTCATGAATTCTTCCAGATGGCAAACTCAAGACGATGGATGTCAGGACTCTTTTCCACCAGCACTTTGGGACCTAAATCAGGGCATGACAAAGAGACCTACAGTTATGTGTGGCTGGGACGGGTCATCAGTCACGTCGGAAACAACGGTGTGAGAACTCGCTGCAAACAAGTATGTGAGACCTGAATGACCAGAACTGCAATTCCTCTCTGTACATTGTTACGGTGCTGCCTTACTTCACAGCATACAGCAATCATAGCACCACATCGATGACTGCACTTCTGGATTCTACAAGGCAGGCAACCAAACAGGAGTTTCCTGTACAAGTGGTGGTCGCTTTCTCTCAACTTTACAGTATACCTATCACTACTTAAGGGCAAAATGGGCACAGAAGGATTGAAAAACCTTCCCACTTAGTGAATCCCAGCAGTCTAAGGAAGTCTTTTCTGCACGTACGCTCTCTTTGAGAAAAGGCCATCCTCATCCCGCTTCGTACGAATTTCCACAGTGAAGAGGGCCACATTTCCAGGAATCATTTCACCACTTGTGGCTGTTGGAAGATCCACGTGGGCTTCCTAAAGTCCACTTATCGAGGCCCTTCTTAGGACAGTCCTGCAGTCCGTTCACATTCTCTGCATATCGCTTCACACAAAACAGAATTAGAAAACGGCTTTTCTATGCAGAAGCGTATAGAGTGGAAGCTGCTGTTTTCACATTCTCTGCTCCAATAGTATTGGCCAGAGTGGTGGGATTTCTGAATTAAGCATGCTTGGATCAGAGCCTCACGCTAAATCCGTTGCTCACTATGCCGCTGAAACATCAGTGGGAGACGGTTTCCTTTTCCATACTCGTTAGACCACATTCTCTGTTCCTTTGGATAAGCGCGCTTCTCAATACACCGGTCACAAGAACATCCCCACCAGTAGGATTTCTCTTCAGATTACCCTACAGAGGACACGCCACACACAGTGGCAGTCTGTATTCCATCGTAAAGTAACGTTTTCGAGGAAAACTGTTCTTGTGCTGTCTGTACGGTCCGCAGGCGTACTTCCACTGTATTACTTTCTTTGTGTGCATTCTAAGCAGATAGCAAAGGCAAGAACATGGATTTCAAGACCTTCCCACTAGCTCTTTGGTGCCGACCAAGGGACACGACAAAAAAACCCTATCTGCAGTTATGTCAGACTGGGATTGAGCATGACTCAAGTCCAAAACAACGGGGCCGTTATACCCGAGATCAAATTTGTACTCCTCCAATTACAGGCAGGAGGTGCACTTCCTTTTTGTGCATTGTTAAGGTGCCGACTTACTCACAGCATACAGCAATGCTTGCACCAAATGATGGAGTGGTCTTGTGGATGAAAGGAATTGTGCATTGCAAAATGGGTTTTCTTTGCATGTGCTCTACTCCGTAGCCTTTCTATCTCCTTGATGGCATAAAGACAACTGAAGAAATGAGGCACCATGCCGCATTGTAAATCGCCGCATTCTGAGACTGTCTTTTTAGCATGTCCGCTCTCCACCAACATCCTACGGCCAGAACCCGTTTCCTACGAAATTTCACAGTGAAAGGGCCAGGTGTCCAGGTAATTTCACACTTTCTCCGAGTTTGAAAATTCCGAGATTGCGAAGGAATCTACAGTTATCAAGTCCCTTCTTAGAAGGGTACTGCTCCGCAGTCCAAATATCCGTGTGTCAGCCTAAAGTTTGACTACGGATCACCCTTTCTAAACCGACGCTTACAGAATGGAAGCAACTCTCACAACGGCTTAGCCTCCAACATTCTGCGTCACTGTGCTAGAACTCAGGAAATAAGCATTTTCAGATACCGGTCTACATGCTCCATCCGTGGGTGGCTATCCTTCTGAAACATCTTTGAGAGCTACTTTGAATTACCATATGCATTACAAAATCATACTGTTCGTTTACGGACCGGAGCTTCTGAGCATACAGATTACAAGCAAATCCAGACCAAGAGAGTTTTCTTGAAACTGATACCTGAGAAGCAAATATAGAAGACAGGGCCTTTCTTATTTGCTTTGCTGTGAAAGAAGGTCTTGGAGAGCTGTTAGTGTGTCTCGACCACAAATTACAAGCAGGCTGCCACTGGAAGAATATATGCTCATGAATTCTTCCAGATGGCAAACTCAAGACGATGGATGTCAGGACTCTTTTCCACCAGCACTTTGGGACCTAAATCAGGGCATGACAAAGAGACCTACAGTTATGTTTTTCTGGGACGGGTCATCAGTCACGTCAGAATCAACGGTGTGAGAACTCGCTGCAAACAAGTATGTGAGACCTGAATGACCAGAACTGCAATTCCTTTCTGTACATTGTTACGGTGCTGCCTTACTTCACAGCATACAGCAATCATAGCTCCACATCGATGACTGCACTTCTGGATTCTACAAGGCAGGCAACCAAACAGGAGTTTCCTGTACAAGTGGTGGTCGCTTTCTCTCAACTTTACAGTATACCTATCACTACTTAAGGGCAAAATGGGAAGAGAAGGATTGAAAACCCTTCCCACTTAGTGAATCCCAGAAGTCTAAGTAAGTCTTTTCTGCACGTACGCTGTCTTTGAAAAAAGGCCATCCTCATCCCGCTTCGTACGAATTTCCACAGTGAAGAGGGCCACATTTCCAGGAATCATTTCACCCCTTGTGGCTGTTGGAAGATTCCACGTGGGCTTCATAAAGTCCACTTATCGAGGCCCTTCTTAGGACAGTCCTGCAGTCCGTTCACATTCTCTGCATATCGCTTCACACCAAACAGAATTACAAAGCGCCTTTTCTAAGCAGAAGCGTATAGAGTGGAAGCTGCTGTTTTCACATTCCCTGCTCCAATAGTATTGGCCAGAGTGATGGGATTTCTGAATTAAGCATACTTGGATCAGCGCCTCATGCTAAATCCGTTGGTCACTGTGCCGCTGAAACATCAGTGGGAGACGGTTTCCTTTTCCATACTCGTTAGACCACATTCTCTGTTCCTTTGGATAAGCGCGCTTCTCAATACGCCGGTCACATTAACATCCCCACGAAGAGGATTTCTCTTCAGATTACCCTACAGAGGACACGCCACACACAGTGGCAGTCTGTGTTCCATCGTAAAGTAATGTTTTCGAGGAAAACTGTTCTTGTGCCGTGTCTACGGTCCGCAGGCATACTTCCACTGTATTACTTTCTTTGTGTGCATTCTAAGCAGATAGCAAAGGCAAGAACATGGATTTCAAGACCTTCCCACTAGCTCTTTGGTGCCGAACAAGGGACACGACAAAGAAAACCTACCTGCAGTTATGTCAGACTGGGATTGAGCATGACTCAAGTCCAAAACAACGGGGCCGTCATACCCGAGATCAAATTTGTACTACTCCAATTACAGGCAAGAGGTGCACTTCCTTTTTGTGCATTGTTAAGGCGCCGACTTACTCACAGCATACAGCAATGCTTGCACCAAATGATGGAGTGGTTGTGGATGAAGGGAATTGTGCATTGCAAAATGGGTTTTCTTTGCATGTGCTCTCCTCCATAGCCTTTCTTCTCCTTGATGGCATAAAGACAACTGAAGAAATGATGCACCATGCCGCATTGTAAATCGCCCCATTCTGAGACGGACTTTTTAGCATGTCCGCTCTCCACCAACATCCTACGGCCAGGACCCGCTTCGTACGAAATTTCACAGTGAAAGTGCCAGGTGTCCAGTTAATTTCACACTTTCTCCGAGTTTGAAAATTCCAAGACTCCGAAGGAATCTACAGTTCTCAAGTCCCATCGTAGAACAGTACTGCACCGCAGTCCAAATATCCGTGTGTCAGCCTAAAGTTTGACTACGGATCACCCTTTCTGAACCGACGCTTACAGAATGGAAGCAACTCTCACAACGGCTTAGCCTCCAACGTTCTGCGTCACTGTGCTAGAACTCAGGAAATAAGCGTTTTCAGATAGCGGCCTCCGTGCTCCATCCGTGGGTGGCTATCCTGTTGAAACATCTTTGAGAGCTACTTTGAATTACCATATGCATTACAAATCATACTGTTCGTTTACGGACCGGAGCTTCTGAGCATATAGATTACAAGCACATCAAGACCAAAAGAGTTTTCTTGCAACTGATACCTGAGAAGCAAATAGAGAAGACAGGGCCTTTCTTATTTGCTTTGCTGTGAAAGAAGGTCTTGGAGAGCTGTTAGTGTGTCTCGACCACGAATTACAAGCAGGCTGCCACTGGAAGAATATATGCTCATGAATTCTTCCAGATGGCAAACTCAAGACGATGGATGTCAGGACTCTTTTCCACCAGCACTTTGGGACCTAAATCAGGGCATGACAAAGAGACCTACAGTTATGTGTGTCTGGGACGGGTCATCAGTCACGTCGGAAACAACGGTGTGAGAACTCGCTGCAAACAAGTATGTAAGACCCGAATGACCAGAAGTGCAATTCCTTTCTGTACATTGTTACGGTGCTGCCTTACTTCACAGCATACAGCAATCATAGCACCACATCGATGACTGCACTTCTGGATTCTACGAGGCAGGCAACCGAACAGGAGTTTCCTGTACAAGTGGTGGTCGCTTTCTCTCAACTTTGCAGTATACCTATCACTATTTAATGGCAAAATGGGAACAGAAGGATTGGAAAACCTTCCCACTTGGTGAATCCCAGTATTCTAAGTAAGTCTTTTCTGCACGTACGCTCTCTTTGAAAAAAGGCCATCCTCATCCCGCTTCGTACGAATTTCCACAGTGAAGAGGGCCACATTTCCAGGAATCATTTCACCACTTGTGGCTGTTGGAAGATTCCACGTGGGTTTCATAAAGTCCACTTATCGCGGCCCTTCTTAGGACAGTCCTGCAGTCCGTTCACATTCTCTGCATATCGCTTCACACAAAACAGAATACAAAGCGCCTTTTCTAAGCAGAAGCGTATAGAGTGGAAGCTGCTCTTTTCACAGTCTCTGCTCCAACAGTATTGGCCAGAGGGATGGGATTTCTGAATTAAGCATACTTGGATCACAGCCTCACGCTAAATCCGTTGGTCACTATGCCGCTGAAACAGCTGTGGGAGACGGATTCCTTTTCCGTACTCCTTAGACAACATTCTCTGTTCGTTTAGATATCGGGCTTCTCAATACACAGGTTACAAGAACAAACTCACCAGTAGGATGTCTCTTCAGATTACCCAAGATAGGAAACGCCACACACAGTGGCATTCTGTATTGCATCGTGAAGTAATATTTTCGAGGAAATCTCTTATTGTGCCGTTTGTACAGTCCGCAGGCGTACTTCCACTGTACTAGTTTCTTTGTGTGCATTCTAAGCAGATAGCAAACGCAAGAACATGGATTTCAAGACCTTCCCACTAGCTCTTTGGTACCGAACATGGGACCGGGCAACAAAAGCCTATCTGCAGTTCTGTCAGACTGGGATTGAGCCTGACTAACGTCCAAAACAACGGGGCCAAGATATACCTGAGATCAAATCTGTACTACTCCAATGACAGGCAAGTGGTGCACTTCCTTTCTGTGCATTGTGAACGTGCCAACTTCCTCACAGCTTACAGCAATGCTTGCACCAAAATATGAGTGGTCTTCTGGACGAAAGGAATCGTGCATTCCAAAATGGGTTTCTTTGCATGTGCTCTACTCTATAGCATTTCTATCTCCTTGATGGCATCAAGAGAACTGAAGAAAGGATGCACCATGACACATTGTTAATCGCCGCATTCTCAGACTGTCTTTTTAGCATGTCCGTTCTCCAGCAACAACCTACGGCCAGAACCCGCTTCGTACGAAATTTCACAGTGAGAGTGCCAGGTGTCCAGGTGAGGTCCCACTTTCTCCGCGATTGAAAAATTACCAGATTCCAAAGGAATCTACAGTTCTCGAGTCCCTTCTTAGGACACTACTGCACCCCAGTCCAAATATCCGTATGTCAGCCTAAAGTTGGACTACGGAGCACCGTTTCTGAACAGACGCTTACAGAATGGAAGCAACTCTCCCCGCGGCTTAGCCTCCAACATTCTGCATCACTGTGCTTTAACTCCTGAGGTAAGCGTTTTCGCATTCCGGCCTACATGCTCCATCCGCGGGTGGCTATCCTTCTGAAACATCTTTGAGAGCTACTTTCATTTACCATATGCATTACAAAAAACTTACTGTTCGTGTACGGACCGGAGCTTCTGAGCATACAGATTACAAGCACATCCAGACCAAAAGAATTGTCTTGAAAATGATCCCTGAGAACCAAATATACAACGCAGTGCCTTTCTTCTTTCCTTTGCTGTGAAAGAAGGCCTTGGAAAGCTATTAGTGCTTCCCTACCACGAATTACAAACAGGCTGCCACTGGAAGAATATATGCTCATGAATCCTTGCAGATGGCAAACTCAAGAAGATGGATGTCAAGCCTCTTTCCCACCAGCACTCTGGGACCAACAACAGGGCCTGAGAAAGAGACCGGCAGTTATGTGTACCTGGGCCGGGTCATCAGTCACGTCGGAAAGAACGGTGTAAGAACTCGCTCCAAACAAGTATGTAAGACCTGAATGACCAGAAGTGCAATTCCTTTCTGTACATGGTTACGGTGCTACCTTACCTCACAGCACACAGCAATCATAACACCACATCAATGGCTGCACTTCTGGATTATACAAGGCAGGCAACCAAACAGGAGTTTCCTGTGCCAGTGGTGGTCGCTTTCTCTCAACTTTACAGTATACCTATCACTACTTAAGGGCAAAATGGGAACAGAAGGATTGAACAACCTTCCCACTTAGTGAATCCCAGCAGTCTAAGTAAGTCTTTTCTGCACGTACGCTGTCTGAAAAAAGGCCATCCTCATCCCGCTTCGTACGAATTTCCACAGTGAAGAGGGCCACATTTCCAGGAATCATTTCACCACTTGTGGCTGTTGGAAGATTCCACGTGGGCTTCATAAAGTGCACTTATCGAGGCCCTTCGTAGGACAGTCCTGCAGTCCGTTCACATTCTCTGCATATCGCTTCACACAAAACAGAATTACAAAGCGCCTTTTCTAAGCAGAAGCGTATAGAGTGGAAGCTGCTGTTTTCACACTCTCTGCTCCAAAAGTATTGGCCAGAGGGATGGGATTTCTGAATTAAGCATACTTGGATCAGAGCCTCACGCTAAATCCGTTGGTCACTATGCCGCTGAAACATCAGTGGGAGACGGTGTCCTTTTCCATACTCGTTAGACAACATTCTCTGTTCGTTTAGACAAGCGCGCTTCTCAATGCACAGGTCACAAGAACATGCTCACCAGTAGGATTTCTCTTCAGATTACACTACAGAGGACTGGCCACACACAATGGCATTCTGTATTCCGTCGTAAAGTAATGTTTTCGCGGAAAACTGTTCTTGTGCCGTCTGTACGGTCTGCAGGCGTACTTCCACTGTACTACTTTCTTTGTGTGCATTCTAAGCGGATAGCAAAGGCAAGAACATGGATTTCAAGACCTTCCCACTAGCTCTTTGGTGCCGAACAAGGGACACGACAAAGAAAACCTACCTGCAGTTATGTCAGACTGGGATTGAGCATGACTCAAGTCCAAAACAACGGGGCCGTTATACCCGAGATCAAATTTCTACTACTCCAATTACAGGCAACAGGTGCAATTCCTTTTTGTGCATTGTTAAGGCGCCGACTTACTCACAGCATAGAGCAATGCTTGCACCAAATTATGGAGTGGTTGTGGATGAAAGGAATTGTGCATTGCAAAATGGGTTTTCTTTGCATGTGCTCTCCTCCATAGCCTTTCTTCTCCTTGATGGCATAAAGACAACTGAAGAAATGATGAACCATGCCGCATTGTAAATCGCCCCATTCTGAGACGGTCTTTTTAGCATGTCCGCTCTCCACCAACATCCTACGGCCAGATCCCGCTTCGTACGAAATTTCACAGTGAAAGTGCCGTGTGTCCAGTTAATTTCACACTTTCTCTGAGTTTGAAAATTCCAAGATTCCGAAGGAATCTACAGATATCAAGTCCCATCATAGAACAGTACTGCACCGCAGTCCAAATATCCGTGTGTCAGCCTAAAGTTTGACTACGAATGACCCTTTCTAAACCGACGCTTACAGAATGGAAGCAACTCTCACAACGGCTTAGCCTCCAACACTCTGCGTCACTGTGCTAGAACTCAGGAAATAAGCGTTTTCAGATACCGGCCTACGTGCTCCATCCGTGGGTGGCTATCCTGTTGAAACATCTTTGAGAGCTACTTTGAATTACCATATGCATTACAAATCATACTGTTCGTTTACGGACCGGAGCTTCTGAGCATATAGATTACAAGCACATCCAGACCAAAAGAGTTTTCTTGAAACTGATACATGAGAAGCAAATATAGAAGACAGGGCCTTTCTTATTTGCTTTGCTGTGAAAGAAGGGCTTGGAGAGCTGTTAGTGTGTCTCGACCACGAATTACAAGCAGGCTGCCACCGGAAGAATATATGCTCATGGATTCTTCCAGATGGCAAACTCAAGACGATGGATGTCAGGACTCTTTTCCACCAGCACTTTGGGACCTAAATCAGGGCATGACAAAGAGACCTACAGTTATGTGTGTCTGGGACGGGTCATCAGTCACGTCGGAAACAACGGTGTGAGAACTCGCTGCAAACAAGTATGTGAGACCTGAATGACCAGAACTGCAATTCCTCTCTGTACATTGTTACAGTGCTGCCTTACTTCACAGCATACAGCAATCATAGCACCACATCGATGACTGCACTTCTGGATTCTACAAGGCAGGCAACCAAACAGGTGTTTCCTGTACAAGTGGTGGTCGCTTTCTCTCAACTTTACAGTATACCTATCACTACTTAAGGGCAAAATGGGCACAGAAGGATTGTAAAACCTTCCCACTTAGTGAATCCCAGCAGTTTAAGGAAGTCTTATCTGCACGTACGCTCTCTTTGAGTGAAGGCCATCCTCATCACGCTTCGTACGAATTTCCACAGTGTAGAGGGCCACATTTCCAGGAATCATTTCACCACTTGTGGCTGCTGGAAGATTGCACGTGAGCTTCCTAAAGTCCACTTATCGAGGCCCTTCTTAGGACAGTCCTGCAGTCTGTTCACATTCTCTGCATATCGCTTCACACAAAACAGAATTACAAAGCGCCTTTTCTAAGCAGAAGCGTATAGAGTGGAAGCTGCTGTTTTCACACTCTCTGCTCCAATAGTATTGGCCAGAGTGATGGGATTTCTGCATTAAGCATCCTTGGATCAGAGCCTCACGCTAAATCCGTTGGTCACTATGCCGCTGAAACATCACTGGGAGACGGTTTCCTTTTCCATACTCGTTAGACCACATTCTCTGTTCCTTTGGATAAGCGCGCTTCTCAATACACCGGTCACGAGAACATCCCCACCAGTAGGATTTCTCTTCAGATAACCCTACAGAGGACACGCCACACACAGTGGCAGTCTGTATTCCATCGTAAAGTAATGTTTTCGAGGAAAACTGTTCCTGTGCCGTCTGTACGGTCCGCAGGCGTACTTCCACTGTATTCCTTTCTTTGTGTGCATTCTAAGCAGATAGCAAAGGCAAGAACATGGATTTCAAGACCTTCCCACTAGCTCTTTGGTGCCGAACAAGGGACACGACAAAAAAAACCTATCTGCAGTTATGTCAGACTGGGATTGAGCATGACTCAAGTCCAAAACAACGGGGCCGTTATACCCGAGATCAAATTTGTACTCCTCCAATTACAGGCAAGAGGTGCACTTCCTTTTTGTGCATTGTTAAGGTGCCGACTTACTCACAGCATACAGCAATGCTTGCACCAAATGATGGAGTGGTCTTGTGGATGAAAGGAATTGTGCATTGCAAAATGGGTTTTCTTTGCATGTGCTCTACTCCGTAGCCTTTCTATCTCCTTGATGGCATAAAGACAACTGAAGAAATGAGGCACCATGCCGCATTGTAAATCGCCGCATTCTGAGACTGTCTTTTTAGCATGTCCGCTCTCCACCAACACCCTACGGCCAGAACCCGCTTCCTACGAAATTTCACAGTGAAAGGGCCAGGTGTCCAGGTAATTTCACACTTTCTCCGAGTTTGAAAATTCTGAGATTGCGAAGGAATCTACAGTTATCAAGTCCCTTCTTAGAAGGGTACTGTTCCGCAGTCCAAATATCCGTGTGTCAGCCTAAAGTTTGACTACGGATCACCCTTTCTAAACCGACGCTTACAGAATGGAAGCAACTCTCACAACGGCTTAGCCTCCAACATTCTGCGTCACTGTGCTAGAACTCAGGAAATAAGCGTTTTCAGAAACCGGCCTACATGCTCCATCCGTGGGTGGCTATCCTTCTGAAACATCTTTGAGAGCTACACTGAATTACCAGATGCATTTCAAAATCATACTATTCGTTTACGGACCGGAGCTTCTGAGCGTACAGATTACAAGCACATCCAGAACAAAAGAGTTTTCTTGAAACTGATACCTGAGAAGCAAATATAGAAGACAGGGCCTTTCTTATTTGCTTTGCTGTGAAAGAAGGTCTTGGAGAGCGGTTAGTGTGTCTCGACCACGAATTACAAGCAGGCTGCCACTGGAAGAATATATGCTCATGAATTCTTCCAGATGGCAAACTCAAGACGATGGATGTCAGGACTCTTTTCCACCAGAAAGAAGGTCTTGGAGAGCTGTTAGTGTGTCTCGACCACGAATTACAAGCAGGCTGTCACTGGAAGAATATATGCTCATGAATTCTTCCAGATGGCAAACTCAAGACGATGGATGTCAGCACTCTTTTCCACCAGCACTTTTAGGTCCCAGCAGCCCTGGGACCTAAATCAGGGCATGACAAAGAGACCTACAGTTATGTGTGTCTGGGACGGGTCATCAGTCACGTCGGAAACAACGGTGTGAGAACTCGCTGCAAACAAGTATGTGAGACCTGAATGACCAGAACTGCAATTCCTTTCTGTACATTGTTACGGTGCTGCCTTACTTCACAGCATACAGCAATCATAGCACCACATCGATGACTGCACTTCTGGATTCTACAAGGCAGGCAACCAAACAGGAGTTTCCTGTACAAGTGGTGCTCGCTTTCTCTCAACTTTACAGTATACCTATCACTGCTTAAGGGCAAAATGGGAACAGAAGGATTGAGAAACCTTCCCACTTAGTGAATCCCAGCAGTCTAAGGAAGTCTTTTCTGCACGTACGCTCTCTTTGAGAAAAGGCCATGCTCATCCCGCTTCGTACGAATTTCCACAGTGTAGAGGGCCACATTTCCAAGAATCATTTCACCACTTGTGGCTGTTGGAAGTTTCCACGTGGGCTTCCTAAAGTCCACTTATCGAAGCCCTTCTTAGGACAGTCCTGCAGTCCGTTCACATTCTCTGCATATCGCTTGACACAAAATAGAATTACAAAACGCCTTTTCTAAGCAGAAGCGCATAGAGTGGAAGCTGCTGTTTTCACACTCTCTGCTCCAAAAGTATTGGCCAGAGTGATGGGATTTCTGCATTAAGCATCCTTGGATCAGAGCCTCACGCTAAATCCGTTGGTCACTATGGCGCTGAAACATCACTGGGAGACGGTTTCCTTTTCCATACTCGTTAGACCACATTCTCTGTTCCTTTGGATAAGCGCGCTTCTCAATACACCGGTCACGAGAACATCCCCACCAGTAGGATTTCTCTTCAGATTACCCTACAGAGGACACGCCACACACAGTGGCAGTCTGTATTCCATCGTAAAGTAACGTTTTCGAGGAAAACTGTTCTTGTGCCGTCTGTACGGTCCGCAGGCGTACTTCCACTGTATTACTTTCTTTGTGTGCATTCTAAGCAGATAGCAAAGGCAAGAACATGGATTTCAAGACCTTCCCACTAGCTCTTTGGTGCCGAACAAGGGACACGACAAAAAAAACCTACCTGCAGTTATGTCAGACTGGGATTGAGCATGACTCAAGTCCAAAACAACGGGGCCGTTATACCCGAGAGCAAATTTGTACTCCTCCAATTATAGGCAAGAGGTGCACTTCCTTTTTGTGCATTGTTAAGGTGCCGACTTACTCACAGCATACAGCAATGCTTGCACCAAATGATGGAGTGGTCTTGTGGATGAAAGGAATTGTGCATTGCAAAATGGGTTTTCTTTGCATGCGTTCTACTCCGTAGCCTTTCTATCTCCTTGATGGCATAAAGACTACTGAAGAAATGAGGCACCATGCCGCATTGTAAATCGCCGCATTCTGAGACTGTCTTTTTAGCATGTCCGCTCTCCACCAACATCCTACGGCCAGAACCCGCTTCGTACGAAATTTCACAGTGAAAGGGCCAGGTGTCCAGGTAATTTCACACGTTCTCCGAGTTTGAAAATTCCAAGATTGCGAAGGAATCTACAGTTATCAAGTCCCTTCTTAGAAGGGTACTGCTCCGCAGTCCAAATATCCGTGTGTCAGCCTAAAGTTTGACTACGGATCACCCTTCCTAAAACCGACGCTTACAGAATGGAAGCAACTCTCACAACGGCTTAGCCTCCAACATTCTGCGTCACTGTGCTAGAACTCAGGAAATAAGCGTTTTCAGATACCGGCCTACATGCTCCATCCGTGGGTGGCTATCCTTCTGAAACATCTTTGAGAGCTACTTTGAATTACCATATGCATTACAAAATCATACTGTTCGTTTACGGACCGGAGCTTCTGAGCATACAGATTACAAGCACATCCAGACCAAGAGAGTTTTCTTGAAACTGATACCTGAGAAGCAAATATAGAAGACAGGGCCTTTCTTATTTGCTTTGCTGTGAAAGAAGGTCTTGGAGAGCTGTTAGTGTGTCTCGACCACGAATTACCAACAGGCTGCCACTGGAAGAATATATGCTCATGAATTCTTCCAGATGGCAAACTCAAGACGATGGATGTCAGGACTCTTTTCCACCAGCACTTTGGGACCTAAATCAGGGCATGACAAAGAGACCTACAGTTATGTTTTTCTGGGACGGGTCATCAGTCACGTCGGAAACAACGGTGTGAGAACTCGCTGCAAACAAGTATGTGAGACCTGAATGACCAGAACTGCAATTCCTTTCTGTACATTGTTACGGTGCTGCCTTACTTCACAGCATACAGCAATCATAGCACCACATCGATGACTGCACTTCTGGATTCTACAAGGCAGGCAACCAAACAGGAGTTTCCTGTACAAGTGGTGGTCGCTTTCTCTCAACTTTACAGTATACCTATCACTACTTAAGGGCAAAATGGGCACAGAAGGATTGAAAAACCTTCCCACTTAGTGAATCCCAGCAGTCTAAGGAAGTCTTTTCTGCACGTACGCTCTCTTTGAGAAAAGGCCATCCTCATCCCGCTTCGTACGAATTTCCACAGTGAAGAGGGCCACATTTCCAGGAATCATTTCACCACTTGTGGCTGTTGGAAGATCCACGTGGGCTTCCTAAAGTCCACTTATCGAGGCCCTTCTTAGGACAGTCCTGCAGTCCGTTCACATTCTCTGCATATCGCTTCACACAAAACAGAATTACAAAGCGCCTTTTCTAAGCAGAAGCGTATAGAGTGGAAGCTGCTGTTTTCACATTCTCTGCTCCAATAGTATTGGCCAGAGTGATGGGATTTCTGAATTAAGCATACTTGGATCAGAGCCTCACGCTAAATCCGTTGGTCACTATGCCGCTGAAACATCACTGGGAGACGGTTTCCTTTTCCATACTCGTTAGACCACATTCTCTGTTCCTTTGGATAAGCGCGCTTCTCAATACACCGGTCACAAGAACATCCCCACCAGTAGGATTTCTCTTCAGATTACCCTACAGAGGACACGCCACACACAGTGGCAGTCTGTATTCCATCGTAAAGTAATGTTTTCGAGGAAAACTGTTCTTGTGCCGTCTGTACGGTCCGCAGGCGTACTTCCACTGTATTACTTTCTTTGTGTGCATTCTAAGCAGATAGCAAAGGCAAGAACATGGATTTCAAGACCTTCCCACTAGCTCTTTGGTGCCGAACAAGGGACACGACAAAAAAACCCTATCTGCAGTTATGTCAGACTGGGATTGAGCATGACTCAAGTCCAAAACAACGGGGCCGTTATACCCGAGATCAAATTTGTACTCCTCCAATTACAGGCAAGAGGTGCACTTCCTTTTTGTGCATTGTTAAGGTGCCGACTTACTCACAGCATACAGCAATGCTTGCACCAAATGATGGAGTGGTCTTGTGGATGAAAGGAATTGTGCATTGCAAAATGGGTTTTCTTTGCATGTGCTCTACTCCGTAGCCTTTCTATCTCCTTGATGGCATAAAGACAACTGAAGAAATGAGGCACCATGCCGCATTGTAAATCGCCGCATTCTGAGACTGTCTTTTTAGCATGTCCGCTCTCCACCAACATCCTACGGCCAGAACCCGCTTCCTACGAAATTTCACAGTGAAAGGGCCAGGTGTCCAGGTAATTTCACACTTTCTCCGAGTTTGAAAATTCCAAGATTGCGAAGGAATCTACAGTTATCAAGTCCCTTCTTAGAAGGGTACTGCACCGCAGTCCAAATATCCGCGTGTCAGCCTAAAGTTTGACTACGGATCACCCTTTCTAAACCGACGCTTACAGAATGCAAGCAACTCTCACAACGGCTTAGCCTCCAACATTCTGCGTCATTGTGCTAGATCTCAGGAAATAAGCGTTTTCAGAAACCGGCCTACATGCTCCATCCGTGGGTGGCTATCCTTCTGAAACATCTTTGAGAGCTACACTGAATTACCAGATGCATTTCAAAATCATACTGTTCGTTTACGGACCGGAGCTTCTGAGCATACAGATTACAAGCACATCCAGAACAAAAGAGTTTTCTTGAAACTGATACCTGAGAAGCAAATATAGAAGACAGGGCCTTTCTTATTTGCTTTGCTGTGAAAGAAGGTCTTGGAGAGCTGTTAGTGTGTCTCGACCACGAATTACAAGCAGGCTGCCACTGGAAGAATATATGCTCATGAATTCTTCCAGATGGCAAACTCAAGACGATGGATGTCAGGACTCTTTTCCACCAGCACTTTGGGACCTAAATCAGGGCATGACAAAGAGACCTACAGTTATGTGTGTCTGGGACGGGTCATCAGTCACGTCGGAAACAACGGTGTGAGAACTCGCTGCAAACAAGTATGTGAGACCTGAATGACCAGAACTGCAATTCCTTTCTGTACATTGTTACGGTGCTGCCTTACTTCACAGCATACAGCAATCATAGCACCACATCGATGACTGCACTTCTGGATTCTACAAGGCAGGCAACCAAACAGGAGTTTCCTGTACAAGTGGTGGTCGCTTTCTCTCAACTTTACAGTATACCTATCACTACTTAAGGGCAAAATGGGCACAGAAGGATTGAAAAACCTTCCCACTTAGTGAATCCCAGCAGTCTAAGGAAGTCTTTTCTGCACGTACGCTCTCTTTGAGGAAGGCCATCCTCATCCCGCTTCGTACGAATTTCCACAGTGAAGAGGGCCACATTTCCAGGAATCATTTCACCACTTGTGGCTGTTGGAAGATTGCACGTGGGCTTCCTAAAGTCCACTTATCGAGGCCCTTCTTAGGACAGTCCTGCAGTCCGTTCACATTCTCTGCATATCGCTTCACACAAAACAGAATTACAAAGCGCCTTTTCTAAGCAGAAGCGTATAGAGTGGAAGCTGCTGTTTTCACACTCTCTGCTCCAATAGTATTGGCCAGAGTGATGGGATTTCTGAATTAAGCATCCTTGGATCAGAGCCTCACGCTAAATCCGTTGGTCACTATGCCGCTGAAACATCACTGGGAGACGGTTTCCTTTTCCATACTCGTTAGACCACATTCTCTGTTCCTTTGGATAAGCGCGCTTCTCAATACACCGGTCACAAGAACATCCCCACCAGTAGGATTTCTCTTCAGATTACCCTACAGAGGACACGCCACACACAGTGGCAGTCTGTATTCCATCGTAAAGTAATGTTTTCGAGGAAAACTGTTCTTGTGCCGTCTGTACGGTCCGCAGGCGTACTTCCACTGTATTACTTTCTTTGTGTGCATTCTAAGCAGATAGCAAAGGCAAGAACATGGATTTCAAGACCTTCCCACTAGCTCTTTGGTGCCGAACAAGGGACACGACAAAAAAACCCTATCTGCAGTTATGTCAGACTGGGATTGAGCATGACTCAAGTCCAAAACAACGGGGCCGTTATACCCGAGATCAAATTTGTACTCCTCCAATTACAGGCAAGAGGTGCACTTCCTTTTTGTGCATTGTTAAGGTGCCGACTTACTCACAGCATACAGCAATGCTTGCACCAAATTATGGAGTGGTCTTGTGGATGAAAGGAATTGTGCATTGCAAAATGGGTTTTCTTTGCATGTGCTCTACTCCGTAGCCTTTCTATCTCCTTGATGGCATAAAGACAACTGAAGAAATGAGGCACCATGCCGCATTGTAAATCGCCGCATTCTGAGACTGTCTTTTTAGCATGTCCGCTCTCCACCAACATCCTACGGCCAGAACCCGCTTCGTACGAAATTTCACAGTGAAAGGGCCAGGTGTCCAGGTAATTTCACACTTTCTCCGAGTTTGAAAATTCCAAGATTGCGAAGGAATCTACAGTTATCAAGTCCCTTCTTAGAAGGGTACTGCACCGCAGTCCAAATATCCGCGTGTCAGCCTAAAGTTTGACTACGGATCACCCTTTCTAAACCGACGCTTACAGAATGCAAGCAACTCTCACAACGGCTTAGCCTCCAACATTCTGCGTCATTGTGCTAGATCTCAGGAAATAAGCGTTTTCAGAAACCGGCCTACATGCTCCATCCGTGGGTGGCTATCCTTCTGAAACATCTTTGAGAGCTACACTGAATTACCATATGCATTTCAAAATCATACTGTTCGTTTACGGACCGGAGCTTCTGAGCATACAGATTACAAGCACATCCAGAACAAAAGAGTTTTCTTGAAACTGATACCTGAGAAGCAAATATAGAAGACAGGGCCTTTCTTATTTGCTTTGCTGTGAAAGAAGGTCTTGGAGAGCTGTTAGTGTGTCTCGACCACGAATTACAAGCAGGCTGCCACTGGAAGAATATATGCTCATGAATTCTTCCAGATGGCAAACTCAAGACGATGGATGTCAGGACTCTTTTCCACCAGCACTTTGGGACCTAAATCAGGGCATGACAAAGAGACCTACAGTTATGTGTGTCTGGGACGGGTCATCAGTCACGTCGGAAACAACGGTGTGAGAACTCGCTGCAAACAAGTATGTGAGACCTGAATGACCAGAACTGCAATTCCTTTCTGTACATTGTTACGGTGCTGCCTTACTTCACAGCATACAGCAATCATAGCACCACATCGATGACTGCACTTCTGGATTCTACAAGGCAGGCAACCAAACAGGAGTTTCCTGTACAAGTGGTGGTCGCTTTCTCTCAACTTTACAGTATACCTATCACTACTTAAGGGCAAAATGGGAACAGAAGGATTGAAAAACCTTCCCACTTAGTGAATCCCAGCAGTCTAAGGAAGTCTTTTCTGCACGTACGCTCTCTTTGAGAAAAGGCCATCCTCATCCCGCTTCGTACGAATTTCCACAGTGAAGAGGGCCACATTTCCAGGAATCATTTCACCACTTGTGGCTGTTGGAAGATTCCACGTGGGCTTCCTAAAGTCCACTTATCGAGGCCCTTCTTAGGACAGTCCTGCAGTCCGTTCACATTCTCTGCATATCGCTTCACACAAAACAGAATTACAAAGCGCCTTTTCTAAGCAGAAGCGTATAGAGTGGAAGCTGCTGTTTTCACACTCTCTGCTCCAATAGTATTGGCCAGAGTGATGGGATTTCTGAATTAAGCATACTTGGATCAGAGCCTCACGCTAAATCCGTTGGTCACTATGCCGCTGAAACATCAGTGGGAGACGGTTTCCTTTTCCATACTCGTTAGACCACATTCTCTGTTCCTTTGGATAAGCGCGCTTCTCAATACACCGGTCACAAGAACATCCCCACCAGTAGGATTTCTCTTCAGATTACCCTACAGAGGACACGCCACACACAGTGGCAGTCTGTATTCCATCGTAAAGTAATGTTTTCGAGGAAAACTGTTCCTGTGCCGTCTGTACGGTCCGCAGGCGTACTTCCACTGTATTACTTTCTTTGTGTGCATTCTAAGCAGATAGCAAAGGCAAGAACATGGATTTCAAGACCTTCCCACTAGCTCTTTGGTGCCGAACAAGGGACACGACAAAAAAACCTACCTGCAGTTATGTCAGACTGGGATTGAGCACGAATCAAGTCCAAAACAACGGGGCCGTTATACCCGAGATCAAATTTGTACTCCTCCAATTACAGGCAAGAGGTGCACTTCCTTTTTGTGCATTGTTAAGGTGCCGACTTACTCACAGCATACAGCAATGCTTGCACCAAATTATGGAGTGGTCTTGTGGATGAAAGGAATTGTGCATTGCAAAATGGGTTTTCTTTGCATGTGCTCTACTCCGTAGCCTTTCTATCTCCTTGATGGCATAAAGACAACTGAAGAAATGAGGCACCATGCCGCATTCTGAGACTGTCTTTTTAGCATGTCCGCTCTCCACCAACATCCTACGGCCAGAACCCGCTTCGTACGAAATTTCACAGTGAAAGGGCCAGGTGTCCAGGTAATTTCACACTTTCTCCGAGTTTGAAAATTCCAAGATTGCGAAGGAATCTACAGTTATCAAGTCCCTTCTTAGAAGGGTACTGCACCGCAGTCCAAATATCCGCGTATCACCCTAAAGTTTGACTACGGATCACCCTTTCTAAACCGACGCTTACAGAATGGAAGCAACTCTCACAACGGCTTAGCCTCCAACATTCTGCGTCACTGTGCTAGAACTCAGTAAATAAGCGTTTTCAGATACCGGCCTACATGCTCCATCTGTGGGTGGTTATCCTTCCGAAACATCTTTGAGAGCTACACTGAATTACCATATGCATTACAAAATCATACTGTTCGTTTACGGACCGGAGCTTCTGAGCGTACAGATTACAAGCACATCCAGACCAAGAGAGTTTTCTTGAAACTGATACCTGAGAAGCAAATATAGAAGACAGGGCCTTTCTTATTTGCTTTCCTGTGAAAGAAGGTCTTGGAGAGCTGTTAGTGTGTCTCGACCACAAATTACAAGCAGGCTGCCACTGGAAGAATATATGCTCATGAATTCTTCCAGATGGCAAACTCAAGACGATGGATGTCAGGACTCTTTTCCACCAGCACTTTGGGACCTAAATCAGGGCATGACAAAGAGACCTACAGTTATGTGTGTCTGGGAAGGGTCATCAGTCACGTCGGAAACAACGGTGTGAGAACTCGCTGCAAACAAGTATGTGAGACCTGAATGACCAGAACTGCAATTCCTCTCTGTACATTGTTACGGTGCTGCCTTACTTCACAGCATACAGCAATCATAGCACCACATCGATGACTGCACTTCTGGATTCTACAAGGCAGGCAACCAAACAGGAGTTTCCTGTACAAGTGGTGGTCGCTTTCTCTCAACTTTACAGTATACCTATCACTACTTAAGGGCAAAATGGGAAGAGAAGGATTGAAAACCCTTCCCACTTAGTGAATCCCAGCAGTCTAAGTAAGTCTTTTCTGCACGTACGCTGTCTTTGAAAAAAGGCCATCCTCATCCCGCTTCGTACGAATTTCCACAGTGAAGAGGGCCAAATTTCCAGGAAGCATTTCACCACTTGTGGCTGTTGCAAGATTCCACGTGGGCTTCACAAACTACACTTATCCAGGCCCTTCTTAGGACAGTCCTGCAGTCCGTTCAAATTCTCTGCATATCACTTCACACAAAAGAGCATTACAAAGCGCCCTTTCTCAGCACAAGCGTATAGAGTGGAAGCTGCTGTTTTCACAGTCTCTACTCCAGCAGTATTTCCAGAGTGATGGGATTTCTGAATTAAGCATACTTGGATCACAGCCTCACGCTAAATCCGTTGGTCTCTATGCCGCTGAAACGTCTGAGGGAGACGGTTTCCTTTTCCATACTCATTAGACAACATTCTCAGTTCCTTTGGGTAAGCGCGCTTCTCCATACAGCGGTCACAAGAACATCCTCACCAGTAGGATTTCTGTTCAGATTACCCTACAGAGGACAAGCCACACACAGTGGCATTCTGTATTCCGTCGTAAAGTAATGTTTTCGAGGGAAAGTGTTGTTTTGCCGTCTGTACGGTCCGCAGGCGTACTTCCACTGTACTACTTTCTTTGTGTGCATTCTAAGCAGATAGCAAAGGCAAGAACATGGATTTAAGACCTTCCCACTAGCTCTTTGGTGCCGAACAAGGGACACGACAAAGAAAACCTACCTGCAGTTATGTCAGACTGGGATTGAGCATGACTCAAGTCCAAAACAACGGGGCCGTTATACCCGATATCAAATTTGTACTACTCCAATTACAGGCAAGAGGTGCACTTCCCTTTTGTGCATTGTTAAGGCGCCGAATTACTCACAGCATACAGCAATGCTTGCACGAAATTATGGAGTGGTTGTGGATGAAAGGAATTGTGCATTGCAAAATGGGTTTTCTTTGCATGTGCTCTCCTCCATAGCCTCTCTTCTCCTTGATGGCATAAAGACAACTGAAGAAATGATGCACCATGCCGCATTGTAAATCGCCCCATTCTGAGACGGTCTTTTTAGCATGTCCGCTCTCCACCAACATCCTACGGCCAGAGCCCGCTTCGTACGAAATTTCTCAGTGAAACTGCCATGTGTCCAGTTAATTTCACACTTTCTCCGAGTTTGAAAATTCCAAGATTCCGAAGGAATCTACAGTTATCAAGTCCCATCATAGAACAGTACTACACCGCAGTCCAAATATCCGTGTTTCAGCCTAAAGTTTGACTACGGATCACCCTTTCTAAACCGACGCTTACAGAATGGAAGCAACTCTCACAACGGCTTAGCCTCCAACATTCTGCGTCACTGTGCTAGAACTCAGGAAATAAGCGTTTTCAGATACCGGCCTACATGCTCCATCCGTGGGTGGCTATCCTTCTGAAACATCTTTGAGAGCTACTTTGAATTACCATATGCATTACAAAATCATACTGTTCGTTTACGGACCGGAGCTTCTGAGCATACAGATTACAAGCACATCCAGACCAAGAGAGTTTTCTTGAAACTGATACCTGAGAAGCAAATATAGAAGACAGGGCCTTTCTTATTTGCTTTGCTGTGAAAGAAGGTCTTGGAGAGCTGTTAGTGTGTCTCGACCACGAATTACAAGCAGGCTGCCACTGGAAGAATATATGCTCATGAATTCTTCCAGATGGCAAACTCAAGACGATGGATGTCAGGACTCTATTCCACCAGCACTTTGGGACCTAAATCAGGGCATGACAAAGAGACCTACAGTTATGTGTGTCTGGGACGGGTCATCAGTCACGTCGGAAACAACGGTGTGAGAACTCGCTGCAAACAAGTATGTAAGACCCGAATGACCAGAAGTGCAATTCCTTTCTGTACATTGTTACGGTGCTGCCTTACTTCACAGCATACAGCAATCATAGCACCACATCGATGACTGCACTTCTGGATTCTACGAGGCAGGCAACCGAACAGGAGTTTCCTGTACAAGTGGTGGTCGCTTTCTCTCAACTTTGCAGTATACCTATCACTATTTAATGGCAAAATGGGAACAGAAGGATTGGAAAACCTTCCCACTTGGTGAATCCCAGGAGTCTAAGTAAGTCTTTTCTGCACGTACGCTCTCTTTGAAAAAAGGCCATCCTCATCCCCCTTCGTACGAATTTCCACAGTGAAGAGGCCCACATTCCCAGGAATCATTTCACCACTTGTGGCTGTTGGAAGATTCCACGTGGGCTTCATAAAGTGCCCTTATCGAGGCCCTTCGTAGGACAGTCCTGCAGTCCGTTCACATTCTCTGCATATCGCTTCACACAAAACAGAATTACAAAGCGCCTTTTCTAAGCAGAAGCGTATAGAGTGGAAGCTGCTGTTTTCACACTCTCTGCTCCAAAAGTATTGGCCAGAGGGATGGGATTTCTGAATTAAGCATACTTGGATCAGAGCCTCACGCTAAATCCGTTGGTCACTATGCCGCTGAAACATCAGTGGGAGACGGTGTCCTTTTCCATACTCGTTAGACAACATTCTCTGTTCCTTTGGATATGCGCGCTTCTCAATACACCGGTCACCAGAACATCCTCAGCAGTAGGATTTCTCTTCAGATTACCCTACAGAGGACACGCCACACACAGTGGCATTCTGTATTCCATCGTAATGTTTTCGAGGAAAACTGATCTTGTGCCGTCTGTACGGATTGCAGGCGTACTTCCACTGTATTATTTTCTTTGTGTGCATTCTAAGCGGATAGCAAAGGCAAGAACATGGATTTCAAGACCTTCCCCCTAGCTCTTTGGTGCCGAACAAGGGCCACGACAGAAAAACCTAGCTGCAGTTATGTCAGACTGGGATTGAGCATGACTCAAGTCCAAAACAACGGGGCCTTTATACCCGAGATCCAATCTGTGCTACTCCAATTACAGGCAAGAGGTGCACTTCCTTTTTGTGCACTGTTAAGGGGCCGACTTACTCGCAGCATACGCCAATGCTTGCACCAAATTATGGAGTGGGCTTGTGGATGAAAGGAATTGTGCATTGCAAAATGGGTTTTCTTTGCCTGTGCTCTACTCTATAGCCTTTCTATCTCCTTGATGGCATAGAGACAACTGAAGAAATGATGCACCATGCCGCATTGTAAGTCGCCGCATGCTGAGACTGTCTTTTTAGCATGTCCGCTCTCCACCAACATCCTACGGCCAGAACCCGCTTCGTACGAAATTTCACAGTGAAAGTGCCAGGTGTCCAGTGTATTTCACACTATCTCCGAGTTTGAAAATTCCAAGATTCCGAAGGAATCTACAGTTCTCAAGTCCCTTCATAGAACAGTACTGCAGCGCAGTCCAAATATCCGTGTGTCAGCCTAAGGTTTGACTACGGCTCACCCTTTCTGAACCGACGCTTACGGAATGGAAGCAACTCTCACAACGGCTTCGCCTCCAACACTCTGCGTCACTGTGCTAGACCTCAGGAAAGAAGCGTTTTCAGATACCGGCCTACATGCTCCATCCGTGGGCGGCTGTCCTTCTGAAACATCTTTGAGAGCTACTTTGAGTTGCCGTATGCATTACAAAATCATACTGTTCGTTTACGGACCGGAGCTTCTGAGCATACAGATTACAAGCACATCCAGACCAAAAGAGTTTTCTTGAAACGGATACCTGAGAAGCAAATATAGAAGACAGGGCCTTTCTTATTTGCTTTGCTGTGAAAGAAGGTCTTGGAGAGCTGTTAGTGTGTCTCGACCACGAATTACAAGCAGGCTGCCACCGGAAGAATATATGCTCATGGATTCTTCCAGATGGCAAACTCAAGACGATGGATGTCAGGACTCTTTTCCACCAGCACTTTGGGACCTATAACAGGGCATGACAAAGAGACCTACAGTTATGTGTGTCTGGGACGGGTCATCAGTCACGTCGGAAACAACGGTGTGAGAACTCGCTGCAAACAAGTATGTAAGACCTGAATGACCAGAACTGCAATTCCTTTCTGTACATTGTTACGGTGCTGCCTTACTTCACAGCATACAGCAATCATAGCACCACATCGATGACTGCACTTCTGGATTCTACAAGGCAGGCAACCAAACAGGAGTTTCCTGTACAAGTGGTGGTCGCTTTCTCTCAACTTTACAGTATACCTATCACTACTTAAGGGCAAAATGGGAACAGAAGGATTGAAAAACCTTCCCACTTAGTGAATCCCAGCAGTCTAAGAAGTCTTTTCTGCACGTACGCTCTCTTTGAAAAAAGGCCATCCTCATCCCGCTTCGTACGAATTTCCACAGTGAAGAGGGCCACATTTCCAGGAATCATTTCACCACTTGTGGCTGTTGGAAGATTCCACGTGGGCTTCCTAAAGTCCACTTATCGAGGCCCTTCTTAGGACAGTCCTGCAGTCCGTTCACATTCTCTGCATATCGCTTCACACAAAACAGAATTACAAAGCGCCTTTTCTAAGCAGAAGCGTATAGAGTGGAAGCTGCTGTTTTCACATTCTCTGCTCCAATAGTATTGGCCAGAGTGATGGGATTTCTGAATTAAGCATACTTGGATCAGCGCCTCACGCTAAATCCGTTAGTCACTGTGCTGCTGAAACATCAGTGGGAGACGGTTTCCTTTTCCATACTCGTTAGACCACATTCTCTGTTCCTTTGGATAAGCGCGCTTCTCAATACACCGGTCACATTAACATCCCCACGAAGAGGATTTCTCTTCAGATTACCCTACAGAGGACACGCCACACACAGTGGCAGTCTGTGTTCCATCGTAAAGTAATGTTTTCGAGGAAAACTGTTCTTGTGCCGTGACTACGGTCCGCAGGCATACTTCCACTGTATTACTTTCTTTGTGTGCATTCTAAGCAGATAGCAAAGGCAAGAACATGGATTTCAAGACCTTCCCACTAGCTCTTTGGTGCCGAACAAGGGCCACGACAAAAAAACCTACCTGCAGTTATGTCAGACTGGGCTTGAGCACGAATCAAGTCCAAAACAACGGGGCCGTTATACCCGAGATCAAATTTGTACTACTCCAATTACAGGCAAGAGGTGCACTTCCTTTTTGTGCATTGTTAAGGTGCCGACTTACTCACAGCATACAGCAATGCTTGCACCAAATTATGGAGTGGTCTTGTGGATGAAAGGATTTGTGCATTGCAAAATGGGTTTTCTTTGCATGTGCTCTACTCCGTAGCCTTTCTATCTCCTTGATGGCATAAAGACAACTGAAGAAATGAGGCACCATGCCGCATTGTAAATCGCCGCATTCTGAGACTGTCTTTTTCGCATGTCCGCTCTCCACCAACATCCTACGGCCAGAACCCGCTTCCTACGAAATTTCACAGTGAAAGGGCCAGGTGTCCAGGTAATTTCACACTTTCTCCGAGGCTGAAAATTCCAAGATTGCGAAGGAATCTACAGTTATCAAGTCCCTTCTTAGAAGGGTACTGCACCGCAGTCCAAATATCCGCGTGTCAGCCTAAAGTTTGAATACGGATCACCCTTTCTAAACCGACGCTTACAGAATGCAAGCAACTCTCACAACGGCTTAGCCTCCATCATTCTGCGTCATTGTGCTAGATCTCAGGAAATAAGCGTTTTCAGAAACCGGCCTACATGCTCCATCCGTGGGTGGCTATCCTTCTGAAACATCTTTGAGAGCTACACTGAATTACCAGATGCATTTCAAAATCATACTGTTCGTTTACGGTCCAGAGCTTCTGAGCATACAGATTACAAGCACATCCAGAACAAAAGAGTTTTCTTGAAACTGATACCTGAGAAGCAAATATAGAAGACAGGGCCTTTCTTATTTGCTTTGCTGTGAAAGAAGGTCTTGGAGAGCTGTTAGTGTGTCTCGACCACGAATTACAAGCAGGCTGCACTGGAAGAATATATGCTCATGAATTCTTCCAGATGGCAAACTCAAGACGATGGATGTCAGGACTCTTTTCCACCAGCACTTTGGGACCTAAATCAGGGCATGACAAAGAGACCTACAGTTATGTGTGTCTGGGACGGGTCATCAGTCACGTCGGAAACAACGGTGTGAGAACTCGCTGCAAACAAGTATGTGAGACCTGAATGACCAGAACTGCAATTCCTTTCTGTACATTGTTACGGTGCTGCCTTACTTCACAGCATACAGCAATCATAGCACCACATCGATGACTGCACTTCTGGATTCTACAAGGCAGGCAACCAAACAGGAGTTTCCTGTACAAGTGGTGGTCGCTTTCTCTCAACTTTACAGTATACCTATCACTACTTAAGGGCAAAATGGGCACAGAAGGATTGAAAAACCTTCCCACTTAGTGAATCCCAGCAGTCTAAGGAAGTCTTTTCTGCACGTACGCTCTCTTTGAGAAAAGGCCATCCTCATCCCGCTTCGTACGAATTTCCACAGTGAAGAGGGCCACATTTCCAGGAATCATTTCACCACTTGTGGCTGTTGGAAGATCCACGTGGGCTTCCTAAAGTCCACTTATCGAGGCCCTTCTTAGGACAGTCCTGCAGTCCGTTCACATTCTCTGCATATCGCTTCACACAAAACAGAATTAGAAAACGGCTTTTCTAAGCAGAAGCGTATAGAGTGGAAGCTGCTGTTTTCACATTCTCTGCTCCAATAGTATTGGCCAGAGTGGTGGGATTTCTGAATTAAGCATGCTTGGATCAGAGCCTCACGCTAAATCCGTTGGTCACTATGCCGCTGAAACATCAGTGGGAGACGGTTTCCTTTTCCATACTCGTTAGACCACATTCTCTGTTCCTTTGGATAAGCGCGCTTCTCAATACACCGGTCACAAGAACATCCCCACCAGTAGGATTTCTCTTCAGATTACCCTACAGAGGACACGCCACACACAGTGGCAGTCTGTATTCCATCGTAAAGTAATGTTTTCGAGGAAAACTGTTCTTGTGCCGCCTGTACGGTCCGCAGGCGTACTTCCACTGTATTACTTTCTTTGTGTGCATTCTAAGCAGATAGCAAAGGCAAGAACATGGATTTCAAGACCTTCCCACTAGCTCTTTGGTGCCGAACAAGGACACGACAAAAAAACCCTATCTGCAGTTATGTCAGACTGGGATTGAGCATGACTCAAGTCCAAAACAACGGGGCCGTTATACCCGAGATCAAATTTGTACTCCTCCAATTACAGGAAGAGGTGCACTTCCTTTTTGTGCATTGTTAAGGTGCCGACTTACTCACAGCATACAGCAATGCTTGCACCAAATGATGGAGTGGTCTTGTGGATGAAAGGAATTGTTCATTGCAAAATGGGTTTTCTTTGCATGTGCTCTACTCCGTAGCCTTTCTATCTCCTTGATGGCATAAAGACAACTGAAGAAATGAGGCACCATGCCGCATTGTAAATCGCCGCATTCTGAGACTGTCTTTTTAGCATGTCCGCTCTCCACCAACATCCTACGGCCAGAACCCGCTTCGTACGAAATTTCACAGTGAAAGGGCCAGGAGTCCAGGTAATTTCACACTTTCTCCGAGTTTGAAAATTCCGAGATTGCGAAGGAATCTACAGTTATCAAGTCCCTTCTTAGAAGGGTACTGCTCCGCAGTCCAAATATCCGTGTGTCAGCCTAAAGTTTGACTACGGATCACCCTTTCTCAACCGACGCTTACAGAATGGAAGCAACTCTCACAACGGCTTAGCCTCCAACATTCTGCGTCACTGTGCTAGAACTCAGGAAATAAGCGTTTTCAGATACCGGCCTACATGCTCCATCCGTGGGTGGCTATCCTTCTGAAACATCTTTGAGAGCTACTTTGAATTACCATATGCATTACAAAATCATACTGTTCGTTTACGGACCGGAGCTTCTGAGCATACAGATTACAAGCACATCCAGACCAAGAGAGTTTTCTTGAAACTGATACCTGAGAAGCAAATATAGAAGACAGGGCCTTTCTTATTTGCTTTGCTGTGAAAGAAGGTCTTGGAGAGCTGTTAGTGTGTCTCGACCACGAATTACAAGCAGGCTGCCACTGGAAGAATATATGCTCATGAATTCTTCCAGATGGCAAACTCAAGACGATGGATGTCAGGACTGTTTTCCACCAGCACTTTGGTACCTAAATCAGGGCATGACAAAGAGACCTACAGTTATGTGTGTCTGGGACGTGTCATCAGTCACGTCGGAAACAACGGTGTGAGAACTCGCTGCAAACAAGTATGTGAGACCTGAATGACCAGAACTGCAATTCCTTTCTGTACATTGTTACGGTGCTGCCTTACGTCACAGCACACAGCAATCACAGCACCACATCGATGACTGCACTTCTGGATTCTACAAGGCAGGCAAACAAACAGGAGTTTCCTGTACAAGTGGTGGTCGCTTTCTCTCAACTTTACAGTATACCTATCACTACTTAAGGGCAAAATGGGCACAGAAGGATTGTAAAACCTTCCCACTTCGTGAATCCCAGCAGTCTAAGGAAGTCTTTTCTGCACGTACACTCTCCTTGAGAAAAGGCCATCCTCATCCCGCTTCGTACGAATTTCCACAGTGAAGAGGGCCACATTTCCAGGAATCATTTCACCACTTGTGGCTGTTGGAAGATTGCACGTGGGCTTCCTAAAGTCCACTTATCGAGGCCCTTCTTAGGACAGTCCTGCAGTCCGCTCACATTCTCTGCATATCGCTTCACACAAAACAGAATTACAAAGCGCCTTTTCTAAGCAGAAGCGTATAGAGTGGAAGCTGCTGTTTTCACATTCTCTGCTCCAATAGTATTGGCCAGAGTGATGGGATTTCTCAATTAAGCATACTTGGATCAGCGCCTCACGCTAAATCCGTTGGTCAGTATGCCGCTGAAACATCAGTGGGAGACGGTTTCCTTTTCCATACTCGTTAGACCACATTCTCTGTTCCTTTGGATAAGCGCGCTTCTCAATACACCGGTCACAAGAACATCCTCACCAGTAGGATTTCTGTTCAGATTACCCTACAGAGGACACGCCACACACAGTGGCATTCTGTATTCCGTCATAAAGTAATGTTTTCGCGGAAAAGTGTTCTTGTGCCGTCTGTACGGTTCGCAGGCCTACTTCCACTGTACTACTTTCTTTGTGTGCATTCTAAGCAGATAGCAAAGGCAAGAACATGGATTTCAAGACCTTCCCACTAGCTCTTTGGTGCCGAACAAGGGACACGACAAAGAAAACCTACCTGCAGTTATGTCAGACTTGGATTGAGCATGACTCAAGTCCAAAACAACGGGGCCGTTATACCCGAGATCAAATTTGTACTACTCCAATTACAGGCAAGAGGTGCACTTCCTTTTTGTGCATTGTTAAGGCGCCGACTTACTCACAGCATACAGCAATGCTTGCACCAAATTATGGAGTGGTTGTGGATGAAAGGAATTGTGCATTGCAAAATGGGTTTTCTTTGCATGTGCTCCCCTCCATAGCCTTTCTTCTCCTTGATGGCATAAAGACAACTGAAGAAATGATGCACCATGCCGCATTGTAAATCGCCCCATTCTGAGATGGTCTTTTTAGCATGTCCGCTCTCCATCCACATCCTACGGCCAGGACCCGCTTCGTACGAAATTTCACAGTGAAAGTGCCAGGTGTCCAGTTAATTTCACACTTTCTCCGAGTTTGAAAATTCCAAGATTCCAAAGGAATCTACAGTTATCAAGTCCCATCATAGAACAGTACTGCACCGCAGTCCAAATATCCGTGTGTCAGCCTAAAGTTTGACTACGGATCACCCTTTCTAAACCGACGCTTACAGAATGGAAGCAACTCTCACAACGGCTTAGCCTCCAACACGCTGCGTCACTGTGCTAGAACTCAGGAAATAAGCGTTTTCAGATACCGGCCTACGTGCTCCATCCGTGGGTGGCTATCCTGTTGAAACATCTTTGAGAGCTACTTTGAATTACCATATGCAATACAAATCATACTGTTCGTTTACGGACCGGAGCTTCTGAGCATATAGATTACAAGCACATCCAGACCAAAAGAGTTTTCTTGAAACTGATACGTGAGACGCAAATATAGAAGACAGGGCCTTTCTTATTTGCTTTGCTGTGAAAGAAGGTCTTGGAGAGCTGTTAGTGTGTCTCGACCACGAATTACCAACAGGCTGCCACTGGAAGAATATATGCTCATGAATTCTTCCAGATGGCAAACTCAAGATGATGGATGTCAGGACTCTTTTCCACCAGCACTTTGGGACGTAAAACAGGGCATGACCAAGAGACCTGCACTTATGTGTGTCTGGGACGGGTCGTCAGTCACGTCGGAAACAACGGTGTGAGAACTCGCTGCAAACAAGAATGTAAGACCTGAATGACCAGAACTGCAATTGCTTTCTGTACATTGTTACGGTGCTGCCTTACGTCACAGCACACAGCAATCACAGCACCACATCGATGACTGCACTTCAGGATTCTACAAGGCAGGCAACCAAACAGGAGTTTCCTGTACAAGTGGTGGTCACTTTCTCTCAACTTTACAGTATACCTATCACTACTTAAGGGCAAAATGGGAACAGAAGGATAGAAAAACCTTCCCACTTAGTGAATCCCAGCATTCTAAGTAAGTCTTTCCTGCACGTACGCTGTCTTTGAAAAAAGGCCATCCTCATCCCGCTTCGTACGAATTTCCACAGTGAAGAGGGCCACATTTCCAGGAATCATTTCACCACTTGTGGCTGTTGGAAGATTCCACGTGGGCTTCATAAAGTCCACTTATCGAGGCCCTTCTTAGGACAGTCCTGCAGTCCGTTCACATTCTCTGCATATCGCTTCACACAAAACAGAATACAAAGCGCCTTTTCTAAGCAGAAGCGTATAGAGTGGAAGCTGCTGTTTTCACAGTCTCTGCTCCAACAGTATTGGCCAGAGGGATGGGATTTCTGAATTAAGCATACTTGGATCACAGCCTCACGCTAAATCCGTTGGTCTCTATGCCGCTGAAACATCTGAGGGAGACGGTTTCCTTTTCCATACTCGTTAGACCACATTCTCTGTTCCTTTGGATAAGCGCGCTTCTCAATACACCGGTCACAAGAACATCCTCACCAGTAGGATTTCTGTTCAGATTACCCTACAGAGGACACGCCACACACAGTGGCATTCTGTATTCCGTCGTAAAGTAATGTTTTCGCGGAAAACTGTTCTTGTGCCGTCTGTACGGTCCGCAGGCGTACTTCCACTGTACTACTTTCTTTGTGTGCATTCTAAGCAGATAGCAAAGGCAAGAACATGGATTTCAAGACCTTCCCACTAGCTCTTTGGTGCCGAACAAGGGACACGACAAAGAAAACCTACCTGCAGTTATGTCAGACTGGGATTGAGCATGACTCAAGTCCAAAACAACGGGGCCGTTATACCCGAGATCAAATTTGTACTACTCCAATTACAGGCAAGAGGTGCACTTCCTTTTTGTGCATTGTTAAGGCGCCGACTTACTCACAGCATACAGCAATGCTTGCACCAAATTATGGAGTGGTTGTGGATGAAAGGAATTGTGCATTGCAAAATGGGTTTTCTTTGCATGTGCTCTCCTCCATAGCCTTTCTTCTCCTTGATGGCATAAAGACAACTGAAGAAATGATGCACCATGCCGCATTGTAAATCGCCCCATTCTGAGACGGTCTTTTTAGCATGTCCGCTCTCCACCAACATCCTACGGCCAGGACCCGCTTCGTACGAAATTTCACAGTGAAAGTGCCAGGTGTCCAGTTAATTTCACACTTTCTCCGAGTTTGAAAATTCCAAGATTCCGAAGGAATCTACAGTTCTCAAGTCCCATCGTAGAACAGTACTGCACCGCAGTCCAAATATCCGTGTGTCAGCCTAAAGTTTGACTACGGATCACCCTTTCTAAACCGACGCTTACAGAATGGAAGCAACTCTCACAACGGCTTAGCCTCCAACGTTCTGCGTCACTGTGCTAGAACTCAGGAAATAAGCGTTTTCAGATAGCGGCCTCCGTGCTCCATCCGTGGGTGGCTATCCTGTTGAAACATCTTTGAGAGCTACTTTGAATTACCATATGCATTACAAATCATACTGTTCGTTTACGGACCGGAGCTTCTGAGCATATAGATTACAAGCACATCCAGACCAAAAGAGTTTTCTTGAAACTGATACCTGTGAAGCAAATATAGAAGACAGGGCCTTTCTTATTTGCTTTGCTGTGAAAGAAGGTCTTGGAGAGCTGTTAGTGTGTCTCGACCACGAATTACCAACAGGCTGCCACTGGAAGAATATATGCTCATGAATTCTTCCAGATGGCAAACTCAAGACGATGGATGTCAGGACTCTTTTCCACCAGCACTTTGGGACGTAAAACAGGGCATGACCAAGAGACCTGCAGTTATGTGTGTCTGGGACGGGTCGTCAGTCACGTCGGAAACAACGGTGTGAGAACTCGCTGCAAACAAGAATGTAAGACCTGAATGACCAGAACTGCAATTGCTTTCTGTACATTGTTACGGTGCTGCCTTACGTCACAGCACACAGCAATCATAGCACCACATCGATGACTGCACTTCTGGATTCTACAAGGCAGGCAACCAAACAGGAGTTTCCTGTACAAGTGGTGGTCGCTTTCTCTCAACTTTACAGTATACCTATCACTACTTAAGGGCAAAATGGGAAGAGAAGGATTGAAAAACCTTCCCACTTAGTGAATCCCAGCAGTCTAAGTAAGTCTTTTCTGCACGTACGCTGTCTTTGAAAAAAGGCCATCCTCATCCCGCTTCGTACGAATTTCCACAGTGAAGAGGGCCACATTTCCAGGAATCATTTCACCACTTGTGGCTGTTGGAAGATTCCACGTGGGCTTCATAAAGTCCACTTATCGAGGCCCTTCTTAGGACAGTCCTGCAGTCCGTTCACATTCTCTGCATATCGCTTCTCACAAAACAGAATACAAAGCGCCTTTTCTAAGCAGAAGCGTATAGAGTGGAAGCTGCTGTTTTCACAGTCTCTGCTCCAACAGTATTGGCCAGAGGGATGGGATTTCTGAATTAAGCATACTTGGATCACAGCCTCACGCTAAATCCGTTGGTCTCTATGCCGCTGAAACATCTGAGGGAGACGGTTTCCTTTTCCATACTCGTTAGACAACATTCTCTGTTCCTTTGGATAAGCGCGCTTCTCAATACACCGGTCACAAGAACATCCTCACCAGTAGGATTTCTGTTCAGATTACCCTACAGAGGACACGCCACACACAGTGGCATTCTGTATTCCGTCGTAAAGTAATGTTTTCGCGGAAAAGTGTTCTTGTGCCGTCTGTAAGGACGCAGGCGTACTTCCACTCTACTACTTTCTTTGTGTGCATTCTAAGCAGATAGCAAAGGCAAGAACATGGATTTCAAGACCTTCCCACTAGCTCTTTGGTGCCGAACAAGGGACACGACAAAGAAAACCTACCTGCAGTTATGTCAGACTGGGATTGAGCATGACTCAAGTCCAAAACAACGGGGCCGTTATACCCGAGATCAAATTTGTACTACTCCAATTACAGGCAAGAGGTGCACTTCCTTTTTGTGCATTGTTAAGGCGCCGACTTACTCACAGCATACAGCAATGCTTGCACCAAATTATGGAGTGGTTGTGGATGAAAGGAATTGTGCATTGCAAAATGGGTTTTCTTTGCATGTGCTCTCCTCCATAGCCTTTCTTCTCCTTGATGGCATAAGACAACTGAAGAAATGATGCACCATGCCGCATTGTAAATCGCCCCATTCTGAGACGGTCTTTTTAGCATGTCCGCTCTCCACCAACATCCTACGGCCAGGACCCGCTTCGTACGAAATTTCACAGTGAAAGTGCCAGGTGTCCAGTTAATTTCACACTTTCTCCGAGTTTGAAAATTCCAAGATTCCGAAGGAATCTACAGTTCTCAAGTCCCATCGTAGAACAGTACTGCACCGCAGTCCAAATATCCGTGTGTCAGCCTAAAGTTTGACTACGGATCACCCTTTCTAAACCGACGCTTACAGAATGGAAGCAACTCTCACAACGGCTTAGCCTCCAACGTTCTGCGTCACTGTGCTAGAACTCAGGAAATAAGCGTTTTCAGATAGCGGCCTCCGTGCTCCATCCGTGGGTGGCTATCCTGTTGAAACATCTTTGAGAGCTACTTTGAATTACCATATGCATTACAAATCATACTGTTCGTTTACGGACCGGAGCTTCTGAGCATATAGATTACAAGCACATCCAGACCAAAAGAGTTTTCTTGCAACTGATACCTGAGAAGCAAATAGAGAAGACAGGGCCTTTCTTATTTGCTTTGCTGTGAAAGAAGGTCTTGGAGAGCTGTTAGTGTGTCTCGACCACGAATTACCAACAGGCTGCCACTGGAAGAATATATGCTCATGAATTCTTCCAGATGGCAAACTCAAGACGATGGATGTCAGGACTCTTTTCCACCAGCACTTTGGGACGTAAAACAGGGCATGACCAAGAGACCTGCACTTATGTGTGTCTGGGACGGGTCGTCAGTCACGTCGGAAACAACGGTGTGAGAACTCGCTGCAAACAAGAATGTAAGACCGGAATGACCAGAACTGCAATTGCTTTCTGTACATTGTTACGGTGCTGCCTTACGTCACAGCACACAGCAATCATAGCACCACATCGATGACTGCACTTCTGGATTCTACAAGGCAGGCAACCAAACAGGAGTTTCCTGTACAAGTGGTGGTCGCTTTCTCTCAACTTTACAGTATACCTATCACTACTTAAGGGCAAAATGGGAACAGAAGGATTGAACAACCTTCCCACTTAGTGAATCCCAGCATTCTAAGTAAGTCTTTTCTGCACGTACGCTGTCTTTGAAAAAAGGCCATCCTCATCCCGCTTCGTACGAATTTCCACAGTGAAGAGGGCCACATTTCCAGGAATCATTTCACCACTTGTGGCTGTTGGAAGATTCCACGTGGGCTTCATAAAGTCCACTTATCGAGGCCCTTCTTAGGACAGTCCTGCAGTCCGTTCACATTCTCTGCATATCGCTTCACACAAAACAGAACACAAAGCGCCTTTTCTAAGCAGAAGCGTATAGAGTGGAAGCTGCTGTTTTCACAGTCTCTGCTCCAACAGTATTGGCCAGAGGGATGGGATTTCTGAATTAAGCATACTTGGATCACAGCCTCACGCTAAATCCGTTGGGCTCTATGCCGCTGAAACATCTGAGGGAGACGGTTTCCTTTTCCATACTCGTTAGACAACATTCTTCGTTCCTTTGGATAAGCGCGCTTCTCAATACACCGGTCACAAGAACATCCTCACCAGTAGGATTTCTGTTCAGATTACCCTACAGAGGACACGCCACACACAGTGGCATTCTGTATTCCGTCGTAAAGTAATGTTTTCGCGGAAAACTGTTCTTGTGCCGTCTGTACGGTCCGCAGGCGTACTTCCACTGTACTACTTTCTTTGTGTGCATTCTAAGCAGATAGCAAAGGCAAGAACATGGATTTCAAGACCTTCCCACTAGCTCTTTGGTGCCGAACAAGGGACGCGACAAAGAAAACCTACCTGCAGTTATGTCAGACTGGGATTGAGCATGACTCAAGTCCAAAACAACGGGGCCGTTATACCCGAGATCAAATTTGTACTACTCCAATGACAGGCAAGAGGTGCACTTCCTTTTTGTGCATTGTTAAGGCGCCGACTTACTCACACCATACAGCAATGCTTGCACCAAATTATGGAGTGGTTGTGGATGAAAGGAATTGTGCATTGCAAAATGGGTTTTCTTTGCATGTGCTCTCCTCCATAGCCTTTCTTCTCCTTGATGGCATAAAGACAACTGAAGAAATGATGCACCATGCCGCATTGTAAATCGCCCCATTCTGAGACGGACTTTTTAGCATGTCCGCTCTCCACCAACATCCTACGGCCAGGACCCGCTTCGTACGAAATTTCACAGTGAAAGTGCCAGGTGTCCAGTTAATTTCACACTTTCTCCGAGTTTGAAAATTCCAAGATTCCGAAGGAATCTACAGTTCTCAAGTCCCTTCATAGAACAGTACTGCAGCGCAGTCCAAATATCCGTGTGTCAGCCTAAGGTTTGACTACGGCTCACCCTTTCTGAACCGACGCTTACGGAATGGAAGCAACTCTCACAACGGCTTAGCCTCCAACACTCTGCGTCACTGTGCTAGAACTCAGGAAAGAAGCGTTTTCAGATACCAGCCTACATGCTCCATCCGTGGGCGGCTATCCTTGTGAAACATCTTTGAGAGCTACTTTCAGTTACCATATGCATTACAAAATCATACTGTTCGTTTACGGACCGGAGCTTCTGAGCATACAGATTACAAGCACATCCAGACCAAAAGAATTGTCTTGAAAATGATCCCTGAGCACCAACTATACAACGCAGTGCCTTTCTTCTTTCCTTTGCTGCGAAAGAAGGCCTTGGAAAGCTATTAGTGCTTCTCTACCACGAATTACAAACAGGCTGCCACTGGAAGAACATATGCTCATGAATCCTTCCAGATGGCAAACTCAAGAAGATGGATGTCAAGCCTCTTTCCCACCAGCACTCTGGGACCTACAACAGGGCCTGAGAAAGAGACCTGCAGTTATGTGTGCCTGGGCCGGGTCATCAGTCACGTCGGAAACCACGGTTTGAGAACTCGCTCCAAACAAGTAGGTAAGACCTGAATGACCAGAAGTGCAATTCCTTTCTGTACATGGTTACGGTGCTGCCTTACCTCACAGCACACAGCAATCATAACACCACATCGATGGCTGCACTTCTGGATTATACAAGGCAGGCTACCAAACAGGAGTTTCCTGTGCCAGTGGTGGTCGCTTTCTCTCAACTTTACAGTATACCTATCACTACTTAAGGGCAAAATGGGAACAGAAGGATTGAAAAACCTTCCAACTTAGTGAATCCCAGCAGTCTAAGTAAGTCTTTTCTGCACGTACGCTGTCTTTGAAAAAAGGCCATCCTCATCCCGCTTCGTACGAATTTCCACAGTGAAGAGGGCCACATTTCCAGGAATCATTTCACCACTTGTGGCTGTTGGAAGATCCACGTGGGTTTCCTAAAGTCCACTTATCGAGGCCCTTCTTAGGACAGTCCTGCAGTCCGTTCACATTTCTGCATATCGCTTCACACAAAAGAGAATTACAAAGCGCCTTTTCTAAGCAGAAGCGTATAGAGTGGAAGCTGCTGTTTTCACATTCTCTGTTCCAATAGTATTGGCCAGAGTGATGGGATTTCTGCATTAAGCATACTTGGATCAGAGCCTCACGCTAAATCCGTTGGTCACTATGCCGCTGAAACATCAGTGGGAGACGGTTTCCTTTTCCACACTCGTTAGACCACATTCTCTGTTCCTTTGGATAAGCGCGCTTCTCAATACACCAGTCACAAGAACATCCCCACCAGTAGGATTGCTCTTCAGATTACCCTACAGAGGACACGCCACACACAGTGGCAGTCTGCGTTCCATCGTAAAGTAATGTTTTCGAGGAAAACTGTTCTTGTGCCGTGTCTACGGTCCGCAGGCATACTTCCACTGTATTACTTTCTTTGTGTGCATTCTAAGCAGATAGCAAAGGCAAGAACATGGATTTCAAGACCTTCCCACTAGCTCTTTGGTGCCGAACAAGGGACACGACAAAGAAAACCTACCTGCAGTTATGTCAGACTGGGATTGAGCATGACTCAAGTCCAAAACAACGGGGCCGTTATACCCGAGATCAAATTTGTACTACTCCAATTACAGGCAAGAGGTGCACTTCCCTTTTGTGCATTGTTAAGGCGCCGACTTACTCACAGCATACAGCAATGCTTGCACCAAATTATGGAGTGGTTGTGGATGAAAGGAATTGTGCATTGCAAAATGGGTTTTCTTTGCATGTGCTCTCCTCCATAGCCTTTCTTCTCCTTGATGGCATAAAGACAACTGAAGAAATGATGCACCATGCCGCATTGTAAATCGCCCCATTCTGAGACGGTCTTTTTAGCATGTCCGCTCTCCACCAACATCCTACGGCCAGGACCCGCTTCGTACGAAATTTCACAGTGAAAGTGCCAGGTGTCCAGTTAATTTCACACTTTCTCCGAGTTTGAAAATTCCAAGATTCCGAAGGAATCTACAGTTCTCAAGTCCCATCGTAGAACAGTACTGCACCGCAGTCCAAATATCCGGGTGTCAGCCTAAAGTTTGACTACGGATCACCCTTTCTAAACCGACGCTTACAGAATGGAAGCAACTCTCACAACGGCTTAGCCTCCAACGTTCTGCGTCACTGTGCTAGAACTCAGGAAATAAGCGTTTTCAGATAGCGGCCTCCGTGCTCCATCCGTGGGTGGCTATCCTGTTGAAACATCTTTGAGAGCTACTTTGAATTACCATATGCATTACAAATCATACTGTTCGTTTACGGACCGGAGCTTCTGAGCATATAGATTACAAGCACATCCAGACCAAAAGAGTTTTCTTGAAACTGATACCTGAGAAGCAAATATAGAAGACAGGGCCTTTCTTATTTGCTTTGCTGTGAAAGAAGGTCTTGGAGAGCTGTTAGTGTGTCTCGACCACGAATTACCAACAGGCTGCCACTGGAAGAATATATGCTCATGAATTCTTCCAGATGGCAAACTCAAGACGATGGATGTCAGGACTCTTTTCCACCAGCACTTTGGGACGTAAAACAGGGCATGACCGAGAGACCTGCAGTTATGTGTGTCTGGGACGGGTCGTCAGTCACGTCGGAAACAACGGTGTGAGAACTCGCTGCAAACAAGAATGTAAGACCTGAATGACCAGAACTGCAATTGCTTTCTGTACATTGTTACGGTGCTGCCTTACGTCACAGCACACAGCAATCATAGCACCACATCGATGACTGCACTTCTGGATTCTACAAGGCAGGCAACCAAACAGGAGTTTCCTGTACAAGTGGTGGTCGCTTTCTCTCAACTTTACAGTATACCTATCACTACTTAAGGGCAAAATGGGAACAGAAGGATTGAAAACCTTCCCACTTAGTGAATCCCAGCAGTCTAAGTAAGTCTTTTCTGCACGTACGCTGTCTTTGAAAAAAGGCCATCCTCATCCCGCTTCGTACGAATTTCCACAGTGAAGAGGGCCACATTTCCAGGAATCATTTCACCACTTGTGGCTGTTGGAAGATTCCACGTGGGCTTCATAAAGTCCACTTATCGAGGCCCTTCTTAGGACAGTCCTGCAGTCCGTTCACATTCTCTGCATATCGCTTCACACAAAACAGAATACAAAGCGCCTTTTCTAAGCAGAAGCGTATAGAGTGGAAGCTGCTGTTTTCACAGTCTCTGCTCCAACAGTATTGGCCAGAGGGATGGGATTTCTGAATTAAGCATACTTGGATCACAGCCTCACGCTAAATCCGTTGGTCTCTATGCCGCTGAAACATCTGAGGGAGACGGTTTCCTTTTCCATACTCGTTAGACAACATTCTCTGTTCCTTTGGATAAGCGCGCTTCTCAATACACCGGTCACAAGAACATCCTCACCAGTAGGATTTCTGTTCAGATTACCCTACAGAGGACACGCCACACACAGTGGCATTCTGTATTCCGTCGTAAAGTAATGTTTTCGCGGAAAAGTGTTCTTGTGCCGTCTGTACGGTCCGCAGGCGTACTTCCACTGTACTACTTTCTTTTGTGTGCATTCTAAGCAGATAGCAAAGGCAAGAACATGGATTTCAAGACCTTCCCACTAGCTCTTTGGTGCCGAACAAGGGACACGACAAAGAAAACCTACCTGCAGTTATGTCAGACTGGGATTGAGCATGACTCAAGTCCAAAACAACGGGGCCGTTATACCCGAGATCAAATTTGTACTACTCCAATTACAGGCAAGAGGTGCACTTCCTTTTTGTGCATTGTTAAGGCGCCGACTTACTCACAGCATACAGCAATGCTTGCACCAAATTATGGAGTGGTTGTGGATGAAAGGAATTGTGCATTGCAAAATGGGTTTTCTTTGCATGTGCTCTCCTCCATAGCCTTTCTTCTCCTTGATGGCATAAAGACAACTGAAGAAATGATGCACCATGCCGCATTGTAAATCGCCCCATTCTGAGACGGTCTTTTTAGCATGTCCGCTCTCCACCAACATCCTACGGCCAGGACCCGCTTCGTACGAAATTTCACAGTGAAAGTGCCAGGTGTCCAGTTAATTTCACACTTTCTCCGAGTTTGAAAATTCCAAGATTCCGAAGGAATCTACAGTTATCAAGTCCCATCGTAGAACAGTACTGCACCGCAGTCCAAATATCCGTGTGTCAGCCTAAAGTTTGACTACGGATCACCCTTTCTAAACCGACGCTTACAGAATGGAAGCAACTCTCACAACGGCTTAGCCTCCAACGTTCTGCGTCACTGTGCTAGAACTCAGGAAATAAGCGTTTTCAGATAGCGGCCTCCGTGCTCCATCCGTGGGTGGCTATCCTGTTGAAACATCTTTGAGAGCTACTTTGAATTACCATATGCATTACAAATCATACTGTTCGTTTACGGACCGGAGCTTCTGAGCATATAGATTACAAGCACATCCAGACCAAAAGAGTTTTCTTGCAACTGATACCTGAGAAGCAAATAGAGAAGACAGGGCCTTTCTTATTTGCTTTGCTGTGAAAGAAGGTCTTGGAGAGCTGTTAGTGTGTCTCGACCACGAATTACCAACAGGCTGCCACTGGAAGAATATATGCTCATGAATTCTTCCAGATGGCAAACTCAAGACGATGGATGTCAGGACTCTTTTCCACCAGCACTTTGGGACGTAAAACAGGGCATGACCAAGAGACCTGCACTTATGTGTGTCTGGGACGGGTCGTCAGTCACGTCGGAAACAACGGTGTGAGAACTCGCTGCAAACAAGAATGTAAGACCTGAATGACCAGAACTGCAATTGCTTTCTGTACATTGTTACGGTGCTGCCTTACGTCACAGCACACAGCAATCATAGCACCACATCGATGACTGCATTTCTGGATTCTACAAGGCAGGCAACCAAACAGGAGTTTCCTGTACAAGTGGTGGTCGCTTTCTCTCAACTTTACAGTATACCTATCACTACTTAAGGGCAAAATGGGAACAGAAGGATTGAACAACCTTCCCACTTAGTGAATCCCAGCAGTCTAAGTAAGTCTTTTCTGCACGTACGCTGTCTTTGAAAAAAGGCCATCCTCATCCCGCTTCGTACGAATTTCCACAGTGAAGAGGGCCACATTTCCAGGAATCATTTCACCACTTGTGGCTGTTGGAAGATTCCACGTGGGCTTCATAAAGTCCACTTATCGAGGCCCTTCTTAGGACAGTCCTGCAGTCCGTTCACATTCTCTGCATATCGCTTCACACAAAACAGAATACAAAGCGCCTTTTCTAAGCAGAAGCGTATAGAGTGGAAGCTGCTGTTTTCACAGTCTCTGCTCCAACAGTATTGGCCAGAGGGATGGGATTTCTGAATTAAGCATACTTGGATCACAGCCTCACGCTAAATCCGTTGGTCTCTATGCCGCTGAAACATCTGAGGGAGACGGTTTCCTTTTCCATACTCGTTAGACAACATTCTCTGTTCCTTTGGATAAGCGCGCTTCTCAATACACCGGTCACAAGAACATCCTCACCAGTAGGATTTCTGTTCAGATTACCCTACAGAGGACACGCCACACACAGTGGCATTCTGTATTCCGTCGTAAAGTAATGTTTTCGCGGAAAAGTGTTCTTGTGCCGTCTGTACGGTCCGCAGGCGTACTTCCACTGTACTACTTTCTTTGTGTGCATTCTAAGCAGATAGCAAAGGCAAGAACATGGATTTCAAGACCTTCCCACTAGCTCTTTGGTGCCGAACAAGGGACACGACAAAGAAAACCTACCTGCAGTTATGTCAGACTGGGATTGAGCATGACTCAAGTCCAAAACAACGGGGCCGTTATACCCGAGATCAAATTTGTACTACTCCAATTACAGGCAAGAGGTGCACTTCCTTTTTGTGCATTGTTAAGGCGCCGACTTACTCACAGCATACAGCAATGCTTGCACCAAATTATGGAGTGGTTGTGGATGAAAGGAATTGTGCATTGCAAAATGGGTTTTCTTTGCATGTGCTCTCCTCCATAGCCTTTCTTCTCCTTGATGGCATAAAGACAACTGAAGAAATGATGCACCATGCCGCATTGTAAATCGCCCCATTCTGAGACGGTCTTTTTAGCATGTCCGCTCTCCACCAACATCCTACGGCCAGGACCCGCTTCGTACGAAATTTCACAGTGAAAGTGCCAGGTGTCCAGTTAATTTCACACTTTCTCCGAGTTTGAAAATTCCAAGATTCCGAAGGAATCTACAGTTCTCAAGTCCCATCGTAGAACAGTACTGCACCGCAGTCCAAATATCCGTGTGTCAGCCTAAAGTTTGACTACGGATCACCCTTTCTAAACCGACGCTTACAGAATGGAAGCAACTCTCACAACGGCTTAGCCTCCAACGTTCTGCGTCACTGTGCTAGAACTCAGGAAATAAGCGTTTTCAGATAGCGGCCTCCGTGCTCCATCCGTGGGTGGCTATCCTGTTGAAACATCTTTGAGAGCTACTTTGAATTACCATATGCATTACAAATCATACTGTTCGTTTACGGACCGGAGCTTCTGAGCATATAGATTACAAGCACATCCAGACCAAAAGAGTTTTCTTGCAACTGATACCTGAGAAGCAAATATAGAAGACAGGGCCTTTCTTATTTGCTTTGCTGTGAAAGAAGGTCTTGGAGAGCTGTTAGTGTGTCTCGACCACGAATTACCAACAGGCTGCCACTGGAAGAATATATGCTCATGAATTCTTCCAGATGGCAAACTCAAGACGATGGATGTCAGGACTCTTTTCCACCAGCACTTTGGGACGTAAAACAGGGCATGACCAAGAGACCTGCAGTTATGTGTGTCTGGGACGGGTCGTCAGTCACGTCGGAAACAACGGTGTGAGAACTCGCTGCAAACAAGTATGTAAGACCTGAATGACCAGAACTGCAATTGCTTTCTGTACATTGTTACGGTGCTGCCTTACGTCACAGCACACAGCAATCATAGCACCACATCGATGACTGCACTTCTGGATTCTACAAGGCAGGCAACCAAACAGGAGTTTCCTGTACAAGTGGTGGTCGCTTTCTCTCAACTTTACAGTATACCTATCACTACTTAAGGGCAAAATGGGAACAGAAGGATTGAAAACCTTCCCACTTAGTGAATCCCAGCAGTCTAAGTAAGTCTTTTCTGCACGTACGCTGTCTTTGAAAAAAGGCCATCCTCATCCCGCTTCGTACGAATTTCCACAGTGAAGAGGGCCACATTTCCAGGAATCATTTCACCACTTGTGGCTGTTGGAAGATTCCACGTGGGCTTCATAAAGTCCACTTATCGAGGCCCTTCTTAGGACAGTCCTGCAGTCCGTTCACATTCTCTGCATATCGCTTCACACAAAACAGAATACAAAGCGCCTTTTCTAAGCAGAAGCGTATAGAGTGGAAGCTGCTGTTTTCACAGTCTCTGCTCCAACAGTATTGGCCAGAGGGATGGGATTTCTGAATTAAGCATACTTGGATCACAGCCTCACGCTAAATCCGTTGGTCTCTATGCCGCTGAAACATCTGAGGGAGACGGTTTCCTTTTCCATACTCGTTAGACAACATTCTCTGTTCCTTTGGATAAGCGCGCTTCTCAATACACCGGTCACAAGAACATCCTCACCAGTAGGATTTCTGTTCAGATTACCCTACAGAGGACACGCCACACACAGTGGCATTCTGTATTCCGTCGTAAAGTAATGTTTTCGCGGAAAACTGTTCTTGTGCCGTCTGTACGGTCCGCAGGCGTACTTCCACTGTACTACTTTCTTTGTGTGCATTCTAAGCAGATAGCAAAGGCAAGAACATGGATTTCAAGACCTTCCCACTAGCTCTTTGGTGCCGAACAAGGGACACGACAAAGAAAACCTACCTGCAGTTATGTCAGACTGGGATTGAGCATGACTCAAGTCCAAAACAACGGGGCCGTTATACCCGAGATCAAATTTGTACTACTCCAATTACAGGCAAGAGGTGCACTTCCTTTTTGTGCATTGTTAAGGCGCCGACTTACTCACAGCATACAGCAATGCTTGCACCAAATTATGGAGTGGTTGTGGATGAAAGGAATTGTGCATTGCAAAATGGGTTTTCTTTGCATGTGCTCTCCTCCATAGCCTTTCTTCTCCTTGATGGCATAAAGACAACTGAAGAAATGATGCACCATGCCGCATTGTAAATCGCCCCATTCTGAGACGGTCTTTTTAGCATGTCCGCTCTCCACCAACATCCTACGGCCAGAACCCGCTTCGTACGAAATTTCACAGTGAAAGTGCCAGGTGTCCAGTTAATTTCACACTTTCTCCGAGTTTGAAAATTCCAAGATTCCGAAGGAATCTACAGTTATCAAGTCCCATCATAGAACAGTACTGCACCGCAGTCCAAATATCCGTGTGTCAGCCTAAAGTTTGACTACGGATCACCCTTTCTAAACCGACGCTTACAGAATGGAAGCAACTCTCACAACGGCTTAGCCTCCAACGTTCTGCGTCACTGTGCTAGAACTCAGGAAATAAGCGTTTTCAGATACCGGCCTACGTGCTCCATCCGTGGGTGGCTATCCTGTTGAAACATCTTTGAGAGCTACTTTGAATTACCATATGCATTACAAATCATACTGTTCGTTTACGGACCGGAGCTTCTGAGCATATAGATTACAAGCACATCCAGACCAAAAGAGTTTTCTTGAAACTGATACCTGAGAAGCAAATATAGAAGACAGGGCCTTTCTTATTTGCTTTGCTGTGAAAGAAGGTCTTGGAGAGCTGTTAGTGTGTCTCGACCACGAATTACCAACAGGCTGCCACTGGAAGAATATATGCTCATGAATTCTTCCAGATGGCAAACTCAAGACGATGGATGTCAGGACTCTTTTCCACCAGCACTTTGGGACGTAAAACAGGGCATGACCAAGAGACCTGCAGTTATGTGTGTCTGGGACGGGTCGTCAGTCACGTCGGAAACAACGGTGTGAGAACTCGCTGCAAACAAGTATGTAAGACCTGAATGACCAGAACTGCAATTGCTTTCTGTACATTGTTACGGTGCTGCCTTACGTCACAGCACACAGCAATCATAGCACCACATCGATGACTGCACTTCTGGATTCTACAAGGCAGGCAACCAAACAGGAGTTTCCTGTACAAGTGGTGGTCGCTTTCTCTCAACTTTACAGTATACCTATCACTACTTAAGGGCAAAATGGGAACAGAAGGATTGAAAACCTTCCCACTTAGTGAATCCCAGCAGTCTAAGTAAGTCTTTTCTGCACGTACGCTGTCTTTGAAAAAAGGCCATCCTCATCCCGCTTCGTACGAATTTCCACAGTGAAGAGGGCCACATTTCCAGGAATCATTTCACCACTTGTGGCTGTTGGAAGATTCCACGTGGGCTTCATAAAGTCCACTTATCGAGGCCCTTCTTAGGACAGTCCTGCAGTCCGTTCACATTCTCTGCATATCGCTTCACACAAAACAGAATACAAAGCGCCTTTTCTAAGCAGAAGCGTATAGAGTGGAAGCTGCTGTTTTCACAGTCTCTGCTCCAACAGTATTGGCCAGAGGGATGGGATTTCTGAATTAAGCATACTTGGATCACAGCCTCACGCTAAATCCGTTGGTCTCTATGCCGCTGAAACATCTGAGGGAGACGGTTTCCTTTTCCATACTCGTTAGACAACATTCTCTGTTCCTTTGGATAAGCGCGCTTCTCAATACACCGGTCACAAGAACATCCTCACCAGTAGGATTTCTGTTCAGATTACCCTACAGAGGACACGCCACACACAGTGGCATTCTGTATTCCGTCGTAAAGTAATGTTTTCGCGGAAAACTGTTCTTGTGCCGTCTGTACGGTCCGCAGGCGTACTTCCACTGTACTACTTTCTTTGTGTGCATTCTAAGCAGATAGCAAAGGCAAGAACATGGATTTCAAGACCTTCCCACTAGCTCTTTGGTGCCGAACAAGGGACACGACAAAGAAAACCTACCTGCAGTTATGTCAGACTGGGATTGAGCATGACTCAAGTCCAAAACAACGGGGCCGTTATACCCGAGATCAAATTTGTACTACTCCAATTACAGGCAAGAGGTGCACTTCCTTTTTGTGCATTGTTAAGGCGCCGACTTACTCACAGCATACAGCAATGCTTGCACCAAATTATGGAGTGGTTGTGGATGAAAGGAATTGTGCATTGCAAAATGGGTTTTCTTTGCATGTGCTCTCCTCCATAGCCTTTCTTCTCCTTGATGGCATAAAGACAACTGAAGAAATGATGCACCATGCCGCATTGTAAATCGCCCCATTCTGAGACGGTCTTTTTAGCATGTCCGCTCTCCACCAACATCCTACGGCCAGAACCCGCTTCGTACGAAATTTCACAGTGAAAGTGCCAGGTGTCCAGTTAATTTCACACTTTCTCCGAGTTTGAAAATTCCAAGATTCCGAAGGAATCTACAGTTATCAAGTCCCATCATAGAACAGTACTGCACCGCAGTCCAAATATCCGTGTGTCAGCCTAAAGTTTGACTACGGATCACCCTTTCTAAACCGACGCTTACAGAATGGAAGCAACTCTCACAACGGCTTAGCCTCCAACGTTCTGCGTCACTGTGCTAGAACTCAGGAAATAAGCGTTTTCAGATAGCGGCCTCCGTGCTCCATCCGTGGGTGGCTATCCTGTTGAAACATCTTTGAGAGCTACTTTGAATTACCATATGCATTACAAATCATACTGTTCGTTTACGGACCGGAGCTTCTGAGCATATAGATTACAAGCACATCCAGACCAAAAGAGTTTTCTTGAAACTGATACCTGAGAAGCAAATATAGAAGACAGGGCCTTTCTTATTTGCTTTGCTGTGAAAGAAGGTCTTGGAGAGCTGTTAGTGTGTCTCGACCACGAATTACCAACAGGCTGCCACTGGAAGAATATATGCTCATGAATTCTTCCAGATGGCAAACTCAAGACGATGGATGTCAGGACTCTTTTCCACCAGCACTTTGGGACGTAAAACAGGGCATGACCAAGAGACCTGCAGTTATGTGTGTCTGGGACGGGTCGTCAGTCACGTCGGAAACAACGGTGTGAGAACTCGCTGCAAACAAGTATGTAAGACCTGAATGACCAGAACTGCAATTGCTTTCTGTACATTGTTACGGTGCTGCCTTACGTCACAGCACACAGCAATCATAGCACCACATCGATGACTGCACTTCTGGATTCTACAAGGCAGGCAACCAAACAGGAGTTTCCTGTACAAGTGGTGGTCGCTTTCTCTCAACTTTACAGTATACCTATCACTACTTAAGGGCAAAATGGGAACAGAAGGATTGAAAAACCTTCCCACTTAGTGAATCCCAGCAGTCTAAGTAAGTCTTTTCTGCACGTACGCTGTCTTTGAAAAAAGGCCATCCTCATCCCGCTTCGTACGAATTTCCACAGTGAAGAGGGCCACATTTCCAGGAATCATTTCACCACTTGTGGCTGTTGGAAGATTCCACGTGGGCTTCATAAAGTCCACTTATCGAGGCCCTTCTTAGGACAGTCCTGCAGTCCGTTCACATTCTCTGCATATCGCTTCACACAAAACAGAATACAAAGCGCCTTTTCTAAGCAGAAGCGTATAGAGTGGAAGCTGCTGTTTTCACAGTCTCTGCTCCAACAGTATTGGCCAGAGGGATGGGATTTCTGAATTAAGCATACTTGGATCACAGCCTCACGCTAAATCCGTTGGTCTCTATGCCGCTGAAACATCTGAGGGAGACGGTTTCCTTTTCCATACTCGTTAGACAACATTCTCTGTTCCTTTGGATAAGCGCGCTTCTCAATACACCGGTCACAAGAACATCCTCACCAGTAGGATTTCTGTTCAGATTACCCTACAGAGGACACGCCACACACAGTGGCATTCTGTATTCCGTCGTAAAGTAATGTTTTCGCGGAAAACTGTTCTTGTGCCGTCTGTACGGTCCGCAGGCGTACTTCCACTGTACTACTTTCTTTGTGTGCATTCTAAGCAGATAGCAAAGGCAAGAACATGGATTTCAAGACCTTCCCACTAGCTCTTTGGTGCCGAACAAGGGACACGACAAAGAAAACCTACCTGCAGTTATGTCAGACTGGGATTGAGCATGACTCAAGTCCAAAACAACGGGGCCGTTATACCCGAGATCAAATTTGTACTACTCCAATTACAGGCAAGAGGTGCACTTCCCTTTTGTGCATTGTTAAGGCGCCGACTTACTCACAGCATACAGCAATGCTTGCACCAAATTATGGAGTGGTTGTGGATGAAAGGAATTGTGCATTGCAAAATGGGTTTTCTTTGCATGTGCTCTCCTCCATAGCCTTTCTTCTCCTTGATGGCATAAAGACAACTGAAGAAATGATGCACCATGCCGCATTGTAAATCGCCCCATTCTGAGACGGTCTTTTTAGCATGTCCGCTCTCCACCAACATCCTACGGCCAGAACCCGCTTCGTACGAAATTTCACAGTGAAAGTGCCAGGTGTCCAGTTAATTTCACACTTTCTCCGAGTTTGAAAATTCCAAGATTCCGAAGGAATCTACAGTTATCAAGTCCCATCATAGAACAGTACTGCACCGCAGTCCAAATATCCGTGTGTCAGCCTAAAGTTTGACTACGGATCACCCTTTCTAAACCGACGCTTACAGAATGGAAGCAACTCTCACAACGGCTTAGCCTCCAACGTTCTGCGTCACTGTGCTAGAACTCAGGAAATAAGCGTTTTCAGATAGCGGCCTCCGTGCTCCATCCGTGGGTGGCTATCCTGTTGAAACATCTTTGAGAGCTACTTTGAATTACCATATGCATTACAAATCATACTGTTCGTTTACGGACCGGAGCTTCTGAGCATATAGATTACAAGCACATCCAGACCAAAAGAGTTTTCTTGCAACTGATACCTGAGAAGCAAATAGAGAAGACAGGGCCTTTCTTATTTGCTTTGCTGTGAAAGAAGGTCTTGGAGAGCTGTTAGTGTGTCTCGACCACGAATTACCAACAGGCTGCCACTGGAAGAATATATGCTCATGAATTCTTCCAGATGGCAAACTCAAGACGATGGATGTCAGGACTCTTTTCCACCAGCACTTTGGGACGTAAAACAGGGCATGACCAAGAGACCTGCACTTATGTGTGTCTGGGACGGGTCGTCAGTCACGTCGGAAACAACGGTGTGAGAACTCGCTGCAAACAAGAATGTAAGACCTGAATGACCAGAACTGCAATTGCTTTCTGTACATTGTTACGGTGCTGCCTTACGTCACAGCACACAGCAATCACAGCACCACATCGATGACTGCACTTCTGGATTCTACAAGGCAGGCAACCAAACAGGAGTTTCCTGTACAAGTGGTGGTCGCTTTCTCTCAACTTTACAGTATACCTATCACTACTTAAGGGCAAAATGGGAACAGAAGGATTGAAAAACCTTCCCACTTAGTGAATCCCAGCAGTCTAAGTAAGTCTTTTCTGCACGTACGCTGTCTTTGAAAAAAGGCCATCCTCATCCCGCTTCGTACGAATTTCCACAGTGAAGAGGGCCACATTTCCAGGAATCATTTCACCACTTGTGGCTGTTGGAAGATTCCACGTGGGCTTCATAAATTCCACTTATCGAGGCCCTTCTTAGGACAGTCCTGCAGTCCGTTCACATTCTCTGCATATGGCTTCACACAAAACAGAATACAAAGCGCCTTTTCTAAGCAGAAGCGTATAGAGTGGAAGCTGCTGTTTTCACAGTCTCTGCTCCAACAGTATTGGCCAGAGGGATGGGATTTCTGAATTAAGCATACTTGGATCACAGCCTCACGCTAAATCCATTGGTCTCTATGCCGCTGAAACATCTGAGGGAGACGGTTTCCTTTTCCATACTCGTTAGACCACATTCTCTGTTCCTTGGATAAGCGCGCTTCTCAATACACCGGTCACAAGAACATCCTCACCAGTAGGATTTCTGTTCAGATTACCCTACAGAGGACACGCCACACACAGTGGCATTCTGTATTCCGTCGTAAAGTAATGTTTTCGCGGAAAACTGTTCTTGTGCCGTCTGTAAGGACGCAGGCGTACTTCCACTCTACTACTTTCTATGTGTGCATTCTAAGCAGATAGCAAAGGCAAGAACATGGATTTCAAGACCTTCCCACTAGCTCTTTGGTGCCGAACAAGGGACACGACAAAGAAAACCTACCTGCAGTTATGTCAGACTGGGATTGAGCATGACTCAAGTCCAAAACAATGGGGCCGTTATACCCGAGATCAAATTTGTACTACTCCAATTACAGGCAAGAGGTGCACTTCCTTTTTGTGCATTGTTAAGGCGCCGACTTACTCACAGCATGCTTGCACGAAATTATGGAGTGGTTGTGGATGAAAGGAATTGTGCATTGCAAAATGGGTTTTCTTTGCATGTGCTCTCCTCCATAGCCTTTCTTCTCCTTGATGGCATAAAGACAACTGAAGAAATGATGCACCATGCCGCATTGTAAATCGCCCCATTCTGAGACGGTCTTTTTAGCATGTCCGCTCTCCACCAACATCCTACGGCCAGGACCCGCTTCGTACGAAATTTCACAGTGAAAGTGCCAGGTGTCCAGTTAATTTCACACTTTCTCCGAGTTTGAAAATTCCAAGATTCCGAAGGAATCTACAGTTATCAAGTCCCATGATAGAACAGTACTGCACTGCAGTCCAAATAGCCGTGTGTCAGCCTAAAGTTTGACTACGGATCACCCTTTCTAAACCGACGCTTACAGAATGGAAGCAACTCTCACAACGGCTTAGCCTCCAACGTTCTGCGTCACTGTCCTAGAACTCAGGAAATAAGCGTTTTCAGATAGCGGCCTCCGTGCTCCATCCGTGGGTGGCTATCCTGTTGAAACATCTTTGAGAGCTACTTTGAATTACCATATGCATTACAAATCATACTGTTCGTTTACGGACCGGAGCTTCTGAGCATATAGATTACAAGCACATCCAGACCAAAAGAGTTTTCTTGAAACTGATACCTGAGAAGCAAATATAGAAGACAGGGCCTTTCTTATTTGCTTTGCTGGGAAAGAAGGTCTTGGAGAGCTGTTAGTGTGTCTCGACCACGAATTACAAGCAGGCTGCCACTGGAAGAATATATGCTCATGAATTCTTCCAGATGGCAAACTCAAGACGATGGCTGTCAGGACTCTTTTGCACCAGCACTTTGGGACCTGAAACAGGGCATGACAAACAGACCTACAGTTAACAATTATGTGTATCTGTGACGGGCCATCAGTCACGTCGGAAACAACGGTGTGAGAACTCTCTGCTAACAAGTATGTAAGACCTGAATGACCAGAACTGCAATTCCTTTCTGTACATTGTTACGGTGCTGCCTTACTTCACAGCATAGAGCAATCTTAGCACCACATCGATGACTGCACTTCTGGATTATACAAGGCAGGCAACCGAACAGGAGTTTCCTGTACAAGTGGTGGTCGCTTTCTCTCAACTTTACAGTATACCTATCACTACTTAATGGCAAAATGGGAACAGAAGGATTGAAAAACCTTCCCACTTAGTGAATCCCAGCAGTCTAAGTAAGTCTTTTCTGCACGTACGCTTTCTTTGAAAAAAGGCCATCCTCATCCCGCTTCGTACGAATTTCCACAGTGAAGAGGGCCACATTTCCAGGAATCATTTCACCACTTGTGGCTGTTGGAAGATTCCACGTGGGCTTCATAAAGTCACTTATCGAGGCCCTTCTTAGGACAGTCCTGCAGTCCGTTCACATTCTCTGCATATCGCTTCACACAAAACAGAATACAAAGCGCCTTTTCTAAGCAGAAGCGTATAGAGTGGAAGCTGCTGTTTTCACAGTCTCTGCTCCAACAGTATTGGCCAGAGGGATGGGATTTCTGAATTAAGCATACTTGGATCACAGCCTCACGCTAAATCCGTTGGTCTCTATGCCGCTGAAACGTCTGAGGGAGACGGTTTCCTTTTCCATACTCGTTAGACAACCTTCTCAGTTCCTTTGGATAAGCCCGCTTCTCAATACACCGGTCACAAGAACATCCTCACCAGTAGGATTTCTGTTCAGATTACCCTACAGAGGACAAGCCACTCACAGTGGCATTCTGTATTCCGTCGTAAAGTAATGTTTTCGCGGAAAACTGTTCTTGTGCCGTCTGTACGGTCCGCAGGCGTACTTCCACTGTCCTACTTCCTTTTTGTGCATTCTAAGCAGATAGCAAAGGCAAGAACATGGATTTCAAGACCTTCCCACTAGCTCTTTGGTGCCGAACAAGGGACACGACAAAGAAAAACCTACCTGCAGTTATGTCAGACTGGGATTGAGCATGACTCAAGTCCAAAACAACGGGGCCGTTATACCCGAGATCAAATTTGTACTACTCCAATTACAGGCAAGAGGTGCACTTCCTTTTTGTGCATTGTTAAGGCGCCGACTTACTCACAGCATACAGCAATGCTTGCACCAAATTATGGAGTGGTTGTGGATGAAAGGAATTGTGCATTGCAAAATGGGTTTTCTTTGCATGTGCTCTCCTCCATAGCCTTTCTTCTCCTTGATGGCATAAAGACAACTGAAGAAATGATGCACCATGCCGCATTGTAAATCGCCCCATTCTGAGACGGTCTTTTTAGCATGTCCGCTCTCCACCACCATCCTACGGCCAGGACCCGCTTCGTACGAAATTTCACAGTGAAAGTGCCAGGTGTCCAGTTAATTTCACACTTTCTCCGAGTTTGAAAATTCCAAGATTCCGAAGGAATCTACAGTTCTCAAGTCCCATCGTAGAACAGTACTGCACCGCAGTCCAAATATCCGTGTGTCAGCCTAAAGTTTGACTACGGATCACCCTTTCTAAACCGACGCTTACAGAATGGAAGCAACTCTCACAACGGCTTAGCCTCCAACGTTCTGCGTCACTGTGCTAGAACTCAGGAAATAAGCGTTTTCAGATAGCGGCCTCCGTGCTCCATCCGTGGGTGGCTATCCTGTTGAAACATCTTTGAGAGCTACTTTGAATTACCATATGCATTACAAATCATACTGTTCGTTTACGGACCGGAGCTTCTGAGCATACAGATTACAAGCACATCCAGACCAAAAGAGTTTTCTTGAAACTGATACCTGAGAAGCAAATATAGAAGACAGGGCCTTTCTTATTTGCTTTGCTGTGAAAGAAGGTCTTGGAGAGCTGTTAGTGTGTCTCGACCACGAATTACCAACAGGCTGCCACTGGAAGAATATATGCTCATGAATTCTTCCAGATGGCAAACTCAAGACGATGGATGTCAGGACTCTTTTCCACCAGCACTTTGGGACGTAAAACAGGGCATGACCAAGAGACCTGCAGTTATGTGTGTCTGGGACGGGTCGTCAGTCACGTCGGAAACAACGGTGTGAGAACTCGCTGCAAACAAGTATGTAAGACCTGAATGACCAGAACTGCAATTGCTTTCTGTACATTGTTACGGTGCTGCCTTACGTCACAGCACACAGCAATCGTAGCACCACATCGATGACTGCACTTCTGGATTCTACAAGGCAGGCAACCAAACAGGAGTTTCCTGTACAAGTGGTGGTCGCTTTCTCTCAACTTTACAGTATACCTATCACTACTTAAGGGCAAAATGGGAACAGAAGGATTGAAAAACCTTCCCACTTAGTGAATCCCAGCAGTCTAAGTAAGTCTTTTCTGCACGTACGCTGTCTTTGAAAAAAGGCCATCCTCATCCCGCTTCGTACGAATTTCCACAGTGAAGAGGGCCACATTTCCAGGAATCATTTCACCACTTGTGGCTGTTGGAAGATTCCACGTGGGCTTCATAAAGTCCACTTATCGCGGCCCTTCTTAGGACAGTCCTGCAGTCCGTTCACATTCTCTGCATATCGCTTCACACAAAACAGAATACAAAGCGCCTTTTCTAAGCAGAAGCGTATAGAGTGGAAGCTGCTGTTTTCACAGTCTCTGCTCCAACAGTATTGGCCAGAGGGATGGGATTTCTGAATTAAGCATACTTGGATCACAGCCTCACGCTAAATCCGTTGGTCTCTATGCCGCTGAAACATCTGAGGGAGACGGTTTCCTTTTCCATACTCGTTAGACAACATTCTCTGTTCCTTTGGATAAGCGCGCTTCTCAATACACCGGTCACAAGAACATCCTCACCAGTAGGATTTCTGTTCAGATTACCCTACAGAGGACACGCCACACACAGTGGCATTCTGTATTCCGTCGTAAAGTAATGTTTTCGCGGAAAACTGTTCTTGTGCCGTCTGTACGGTCCGCAGGCGTACTTCCACTGTACTACTTTCTTTGTGTGCATTCTAAGCAGATAGCAAAGGCAAGAACATGGATTTCAAGACCTTCCCACTAGCTCTTTGGTGCCGAACAAGGGACACGACAAAGAAAACCTACCTGCAGTTATGTCAGACTGGGATTGAGCATGACTCAAGTCCAAAACAACGGGGCCGTTATACCCGAGATCAAATTTGTACTACTCCAATTACAGGCAAGAGGTGCACTTCCTTTTTGTGCATTGTTAAGGCGCCGACTTACTCACAGCATACAGCAATGCTTGCACCAAATTATGGAGTGGTTGTGGATGAAAGGAATTGTGCATTGCAAAATGGGTTTTCTTTGCATGTGCTCTCCTCCATAGCCTTTCTTCTCCTTGATGGCATAAAGACAACTGAAGAAATGATGCACCATGCCGCATTGTAAATCGCCCCATTCTGAGACGGTCTTTTTAGCATGTCCGCTCTCCACCAACATCCTACGGCCAGAACCCGCTTCGTACGAAATTTCACAGTGAAAGTGCCAGGTGTCCAGTTAATTTCACACTTTCTCCGAGTTTGAAAATTCCAAGATTCCGAAGGAATCTACAGTTATCAAGTCCCATCATAGAACAGTACTGCACCGCAGTCCAAATAGCCGTGTGTCAGCCTAAAGTTTGACTACGGATCACCCTTTCTAAACCGACGCTTACAGAATGGAAGCAACTCTCACAACGGCTTAGCCTCCAACATTCTGCGTCACTGTGCTAGAACTCAGGAAATAAGCGTTTTCAGATACCGGCCTACGTGCTCCATCCGTGGGTGGTATCCTGTTGAAACATCTTTGAGAGCTACTTTGAATTACCATATGCATTACAAATCATACTGTTCGTTTACGGACCGGAGCTTCTGAGCATAGATTACAAGCACATCCAGACCAAAAGAGTTTTCTTGCAACTGATACCTGAGAAGCAAATATAGAAGACAGGGCCTTTCTTATTTGCTTTGCTGTGAAAGAAGGTCTTGGAGAGCTGTTAGTGTGTCTCGACCACGAATTACCAACAGGCTGCCACTGGAAGAATATATGCTCATGAATTCTTCCAGATGGCAAACTCAAGACGATGGATGTCAGGACTCTTTTCCACCAGCACTTTGGGACGTAAAACAGGGCATGACCAAGAGACCTGCAGTTATGTGTGTCTGGGACGGGTCGTCAGTCACGTCGGAAACAACGGTGTGAGAACTCGCTGCAAACAAGTATGTAAGACCTGAATGACCAGAACTGCAATTGCTTTCTGTACATTGTTACGGTGCTGCCTTACGTCACAGCACACAGCAATCATAGCACCACATCGATGACTGCACTTCTGGATTCTACAAGGCAGGCAACCAAACAGGAGTTTCCTGTACAAGTGGTGGTCGCTTTCTCTCAACTTTACAGTATACCTATCACTACTTAAGGGCAAAATGGGAACAGAAGGATTGAAAACCTTCCCACTTAGTGAATCCCAGCAGTCTAAGTAAGTCTTTTCTGCACGTACGCTGTCTTTGAAAAAAGGCCATCCTCATCCCGCTTCGTACGAATTTCCACAGTGAAGAGGGCCACATTTCCAGGAATCATTTCACCACTTGGGGCTGTTGGAAGATTCCACGTGGGCTTCATAAAGTCCACTTATCGCGGCCCTTCTTAGGACAGTCCTGCAGTCCGTTCACATTCTCTGCATATCGCTTCACACAAAACAGAATACAAAGCGCCTTTTCTAAGCAGAAGCGTATAGAGTGGAAGCTGCTGTTTTCACAGTCTCTGCTCCAACAGTATTGGCCAGAGGGATGGGATTTCTGAATTAAGCATACTTGGATCACAGCCTCACGCTAAATCCGTTGGTCTCTATGCCGCTGAAACATCTGAGGGAGACGGTTTCCTTTTCCATACTCGTTAGACAACATTCTCTGTTCCTTTGGATAAGCGCGCTTCTCAATACACCGGTCACAAGAACATCCTCACCAGTAGGATTTCTGTTCAGATTACCCTACAGAGGACACGCCACACACAGTGGCATTCTGTATTCCGTCGTAAAGTAATGTTTTCGCGGAAAACTGTTCTTGTGCCGTCTGTACGGTCCGCAGGCGTACTTCCACTGTACTACTTTCTTTGTGTGCATTCTAAGCAGATAGCAAAGGCAAGAACATGGATTTCAAGACCTTCCCACTAGCTCTTTGGTGCCGAACAAGGGACACGACAAAGAAAACCTACCTGCAGTTATGTCAGACTGGGATTGAGCATGACTCAAGTCCAAAACAACGGGGCCGTTATACCCGAGATCAAATTTGTACTACTCCAATTACAGGCAAGAGGTGCACTTCCTTTTTGTGCATTGTTAAGGCGCCGACTTACTCACAGCATACAGCAATGCTTGCACCAAATTATGGAGTGGTTGTGGATGAAAGGAATTGTGCATTGCAAAATGGGTTTTCTTTGCATGTGCTCTCCTCCATAGCCTTTCTTCTCCTTGATGGCATAAAGACAACTGAAGAAATGATGCACCATGCCGCATTGTAAATCGCCCCATTCTGAGACGGTCTTTTTAGCATGTCCGCTCTCCACCACCATCCTACGGCCAGAACCCGCTTCGTACGAAATTTCACAGTGAAAGTGCCAGGTGTCCAGTTAATTTCACACTTTCTCCGAGTTTGAAAATTCCAAGATTCCGAAGGAATCTACAGTTATCAAGTCCCATCATAGAACAGTACTGCACCGCAGTCCAAATAGCCGTGTGTCAGCCTAAAGTTTGACTACGGATCACCCTTTCTAAACCGACGCTTACAGAATGGAAGCAACTCTCACAACGGCTTAGCCTCCAACATTCTGCGTCACTGTGCTAGAGCTCAGGAAAGAAGCGTTTTCAGATACCGGCCTACGTGCTCCATCCGTGGGTGGTATCCTGTTGAAACATCTTTGACAGCTACTTTGAATTACCATATGCATTACAAATCATACTGTTCGTTTACGGACCGGAGCTTCTGAGCATACAGATTACAAGCACATCCAGACCGAAAGAGTTTTCTTGAAACTGATACCTGAGAAGCAAATATAGAAGACAGGGCCTTTCTTATTTGCTTTGCTGTGAAAGAAGGTCTTGGAGAGCTGTTAGTGTGTCTCGACCACGAATTACCAACAGGCTGCCACTGGAAGAATATATGCTCATGAATTCTTCCAGATGGCAAACTCAAGACGATGGATGTCAGGACTCTTTTCCACCAGCACTTTGGGACGTAAAACAGGGCATGACCAAGAGACCTGCAGTTATGTGTGTCTGGGACGGGTCGTCAGTCACGTCGGAAACAACGGTGTGAGAACTCGCTGCAAACAAGTATGTAAGACCTGAATGACCAGAACTGCAATTGCTTTCTGTACATTGTTACGGTGCTGCCTTACGTCACAGCACACAGCAATCATAGCACCACATCGATGACTGCACTTCTGGATTCTACAAGGCAGGCAACCAAACAGGAGTTTCCTGTACAAGTGGTGGTCGCTTTCTCTCAACTTTACAGTATACCTATCACTACTTAAGGGCAAATTGGGAACAGAAGGATTGAAGAACCTTCCCACTTAGTGAATCCCAGCAGTCTAAGTAAGTCTTGTCTGCACGTACGCTGTCTTTGAAAAAAGGCCATCCTCATCCCGCTTCGTACGAATTTCCACAGTGAAGAGGGCCACATTTCCAGGAATCATTTCACCACTTGGGGCTGTTGGAAGATTCCACGTGGGCTTCATAAAGTCCACTTATCGCGGCCCTTCTTAGGACAGTCCTGCAGTCCGTTCACATTCTCTGCATATCGCTTCACACAAAACAGAATACAAAGCGCCTTTTCTAAGCAGAAGCGTATAGAGTGGAAGCTGCTGTTTTCACAGTCTCTGCTCCAACAGTATTGGCCAGAGGGATGGGATTTCTGAATTAAGCATACTTGGATCACAGCCTCACGCTAAATCCGTTGGTCTCTATGCCGCTGAAACATCTGAGGGAGACGGTTTCCTTTTCCATACTCGTTAGACCACATTCTCTGTTCCTTTGGATAAGCGCGCTTCTCAATACACCGGTCACAAGAACATCCTCACCAGTAGGATTTCTGTTCAGATTACCCTACAGAGGACACGCCACACACAGTGGCATTCTGTATTCCGTCGTAAAGTAATGTTTTCGCGGAAAAGTGTTCTTGTGCCGTCTGTACGGTCCGCAGGCGTACTTCCACTGTACTACTTTCTTTGTGTGCATTCTAAGCAGATAGCAAAGGCAAGAACATGGATTTCAAGACCTTCCCACTAGCTCTTTGGTGCCGAACAAGGGACACGACAAAGAAAACCTACCTGCAGTTATGTCAGACTGGGATTGAGCATGACTCAAGTCCAAAACAACGGGGCCGTTATACCCGAGATCAAATTTGTACTACTCCAATTACAGGCAAGAGGTGCACTTCCTTTTTGTGCATTGTTAAGGCGCCGACTTACTCACAGCATACAGCAATGCTTGCACCAAATTATGGAGTGGTTGTGGATGAAAGGAATTGTGCATTGCAAAATGGGTTTTCTTTGCATGTGCTCTCCTCCAAAGCCTTTCTTCTCCTTGATGGCATAAAGACAACTGAAGAAATGATGCACCATGCCGCATTGTAAATCGCCCCATTCTGAGACGGTCTTTTTAGCATGTCCGCTCTCCACCACATCCTACGGCCAGAACCCGCTTCGTACGAAATTTCACAGTGAAAGTGCCAGGTGTCCAGTTAATTTCACACTTTCTCCGAGTTTGAAAATTCCAAGATTCCGAAGGAATCTACAGTTATCAAGTCCCATCATAGAACAGTACTGCACCGCAGTCCAAATAGCCGTGTGTCAGCCTAAAGTTTGACTACGGATCACCCTTTCTAAACCGACGCTTACAGAATGGAAGCAACTCTCACAACGGCTTAGCCTCCAACATTCTGCGTCACTGTGCTAGAGCTCAGGAAATAAGCGTTTTCAGATACCGGCCTACGTGCTCCATCCGTGGGTGGTATCCTGTTGAAACATCTTTGACAGCTACTTTGAATTACCATATGCATTACAAATCATACTGTTCGTTTACGGACCGGAGCTTCTGAGCATATAGATTACAAGCACATCCAGACCAAAAGAGTTTTCTTGAAACTGATACCTGAGAAGCAAATATAGAAGACAGGGCCTTTCTTATTTGCTTTGCTGTGAAAGAAGGTCTTGGAGAGCTGTTAGTGTGTCTCGACCACGAATTACCAACAGGCTGCCACTGGAAGAATATATGCTCATGAATTCTTCCAGATGGCAAACTCAAGACGATGGATGTCAGGACTCTTTTCCACCAGCACTTTGGGACGTAAAACAGGGCATGACCAAGAGACCTGCAGTTATGTGTGTCTGGGACGGGTCGTCAGTCACGTCGGAAACAACGGTGTGAGAACTCGCTGCAAACAAGTATGTAAGACCTGAATGACCAGAACTGCAATTGCTTTCTGTACATTGTTACGGTGCTGCCTTACGTCACAGCACACAGCAATCATAGCACCACATCGATGACTGCACTTCTGGATTCTACAAGGCAGGCAACCAAACAGGAGTTTCCTGTACAAGTGGTGGTCGCTTTCTCTCAACTTTACAGTATACCTATCACTACTTAAGGGCAAAATGGGAACAGAAGGATTGAAAACCTTCCCACTTAGTGAATCCCAGCAGTCTAAGTAAGTCTTTTCTGCACGTACGCTGTCTTTGAAAAAAGGCCATCCTCATCCCGCTTCGTACGAATTTCCACAGTGAAGAGGGCCACATTTCCAGGAATCATTTCACCACTTGTGGCTGTTGGAAGATTCCACGTGGGCTTCATAAAGTCCACTTATCGCGGCCCTTCTTAGGACAGTCCTGCAGTCCGTTCACATTCTCTGCATATCGCTTCACACAAAACAGAATACAAAGCGCCTTTTCTAAGCAGAAGCGTATAGAGTGGAAGCTGCTGTTTTCACAGTCTCTGCTCCAACAGTATTGGCCAGAGGGATGGGATTTCTGAATTAAGCATACTTGGATCACAGCCTCACGCTAAATCCGTTGGTCTCTATGCCGCTGAAACATCTGAGGGAGACGGTTTCCTTTTCCATACTCGTTAGACAACATTCTCTGTTCCTTTGGATAAGCGCGCTTCTCAATACACCGGTCACAAGAACATCCTCACCAGTAGGATTTCTGTTCAGATTACCCTACAGAGGACACGCCACACACAGTGGCATTCTGTATTCCGTCGTAAAGTAATGTTTTCGCGGAAAACTGTTCTTGTGCCGTCTGTACGGTCCGCAGGCGTACTTCCACTGTACTACTTTCTTTGTGTGCATTCTAAGCAGATAGCAAAGGCAAGAACATGGATTTCAAGACCTTCCCACTAGCTCTTTGGTGCCGAACAAGGGACACGACAAAGAAAACCTACCTGCAGTTATGTCAGACTGGGATTGAGCATGACTCAAGTCCAAAACAACGGGGCCGTTATACCCGAGATCAAATTTGTACTACTCCAATTACAGGCAAGAGGTGCACTTCCTTTTTGTGCATTGTTAAGGCGCCGACTTACTCACAGCATACAGCAATGCTTGCACCAAATTATGGAGTGGTTGTGGATGAAAGGAATTGTGCATTGCAAAATGGGTTTTCTTTGCATGTGCTCTCCTCCATAGCCTTTCTTCTCCTTGATGGCATAAAGACAACTGAAGAAATGATGCACCATGCCGCATTGTAAATCGCCCCATTCTGAGACGGTCTTTTTAGCATGTCCGCTCTCCACCAACATCCTACGGCCAGGACCCGCTTCGTACGAAATTTCACAGTGAAAGTGCCAGGTGTCCAGTTAATTTCACACTTTCTCCGAGTTTGAAAATTCCAAGATTCCGAAGGAATCTACAGTTATCAAGTCCCATCATAGAACAGTACTGCACCGCAGTCCAAATATCCGTGTGTCAGCCTAAAGTTTGACTACGGATCACCCTTTCTAAACCGACGCTTACAGAATGGAAGCAACTCTCACAACGGCTTAGCCTCCAACATTCTGCGTCACTGTGCTAGAACTCAGGAAATAAGCGTTTTCAGATACCGGCCTACGTGCTCCATCCGTGGGTGGCTATCCTGTTGAAACATCTTTGAGAGCTACTTTGAATTACCATATGCATTACAAATCATACTGTTCGTTTACGGACCGGAGCTTCTGAGCATATAGATTACAAGCACATCCAGACCAAAAGAGTTTTCTTGAAACTGATACCTGAGAAGCAAATATAGAAGACAGGGCCTTTCTTATTTGCTTTGCTGTGAAAGAAGGTCTTGGAGAGCTGTTAGTGTGTCTCGACCACGAATTACCAACAGGCTGCCACTGGAAGAATATATGCTCATGAATTCTTCCAGATGGCAAACTCAAGACGATGGATGTCAGGACTCTTTTCCACCAGCACTTTGGGACGTAAAACAGGGCATGACCAAGAGACCTGCAGTTATGTGTGTCTGGGACGGGTCGTCAGTCACGTCGGAAACAACGGTGTGAGAACTCGCTGCAAACAAGTATGTAAGACCTGAATGACCAGAACTGCAATTGCTTTCTGTACATTGTTACGGTGCTGCCTTACTTCACAGCACACAGCAATCATAGCACCACATCGATGACTGCACTTCTGGATTCTACAAGGCATCAACCAAACAGGAGTTTCCTGTACAAGTGGTGGTCGCTTTCTCTCAACTTTACAGTATACCTATCACTACTTAAGGGCAAAATGGGAACAGAAGGATTGAAAAACCTTCGCACTTAGTGAATCCCAGCAGTCTAAGTAAGTCTTTTCTGCACGTACGCTGTCTTTGAAAAAAGGCCATCCTCATCCCGCTTCGTACGAATTTCCACAGTGAAGAGGGCCACATTTCCAGGAATCATTTCACCACTTGTGGCTGTGGGAAGATTCCACGTGGGCTTCATAAAGTCCACTTATCCAGGCCCTTCTTAGGACAGTCCTGCAGTCCGTTCACATTCTCTGCATATCGCTTCACACAAAACAGAATACAAAGCGCCTTTTCTAAGCAGAAGCGTATAGAGTGGAAGCTGCTGTTTTCACAGTCTCTGCTCCAACAGTATTGGCCAGAGGGATGGGATTTCTGAATTAAGCATACTTGGATCACAGCCTCACGCTAAATCCGTTGGTCTCTATGCCGCTGAAACATCTGAGGGAGACGGTTTCCTTTTCCATACTCGTTAGACAACATTCTCTGTTCCTTTGGATAAGCGCGCTTCTCAATACACCGGTCACAAGAACATCCTCACCAGTAGGATTTCTGTTCAGATTACCCTACAGAGGACACGCCACACACAGTGGCATTCTGTATTCCGTCGTAAAGTAATGTTTTCGCGGAAAACTGTTCTTGTGCCGTCTGTACGGTCCGCAGGCGTACTTCCACTGTACTACTTTCTTTGTGTGCATTCTAAGCAGATAGCAAAGGCAAGAACATGGATTTCAAGACCTTCCCACTAGCTCTTTGGTGCCGAACAAGGGACACGACAAAGAAAACCTACCTGCAGTTATGTCAGACTGGGATTGAGCATGACTCAAGTCCAAAACAACGGGGCCGTTATACCCGAGATCAAATTTGTACTACTCCAATTACAGGCAAGAGGTGCACTTCCTTTTTGTGCATTGTTAAGGCGCCGACTTACTCACAGCATACAGCAATGCTTGCACCAAATTATGGAGTGGTTGTGGATGAAAGGAATTGTGCATTGCAAAATGGCGTTTTCTTTGCATGTGCTCTCCTCCATAGCCTTTCTTCTCCTTGATGGCATAAAGACAACTGAAGAAATGATGCACCATGCCGCATTGTAAATCGCCCCATTCTGAGACGGTCTTTTTAGCATGTCCGCTCTCCACCAACATCCTACGGCCAGGACCCGCTTCGTACGAAATTTCACAGTGAAAGTGCCAGGTGTCCAGTTAATTTCACACTTTCTCCGAGTTTGAAAATTCCAAGATTCCGAAGGAATCTACAGTTATCAAGTCCCATCGTAGAACAGTACTGCACCGCAGTCCAAATATCCGTGTGTCAGCCTAAAGTTTGACTACGGATCACCCTTTCTAAACCGACGCTTACAGAATGGAAGCAACTCTCACAACGGCTTAGCCTCCAACGTTCTGCGTCACTGTGCTAGAACTCAGGAAATAAGCGTTTTCAGATAGCGGCCTCCGTGCTCCATCCGTGGGTGGCTATCCTGTTGAAACATCTTTGAGAGCTACTTTGAATTACCATATGCATTACAAAATCATACTGTTCGTTTACGGACCGGAGCTTCTGAGCATATAGATTACAAGCACATCCAGACCAAAAGAGTTTTCTTGAAACTGATACCTGAGAAGCAAATATAGAAGACAGGGCCTTTCTTATTTGCTTTGCTGTGAAAGAAGGTCTTGGAGAGCTGTTAGTGTGTCTCGACCACGAATTACCAACAGGCTGCCACTGGAAGAATATATGCTCATGAATTCTTCCAGATGGCAAACTCAAGACGATGGATGTCAGGACTCTTTTCCACCAGCACTTTGGGACGTAAAACAGGGCATGACCGAGAGACCTGCAGTTATGTGTGTCTGGGACGGGTCGTCAGTCACGTCGGAAACAACGGTGTGAGAACTCGCTGCAAACAAGTATGTAAGACCTGAATGACCAGAACTGCAATTGCTTTCTGTACATTGTTACGGTGCTGCCTTACGTCACAGCACACAGCAATCATAGCACCACATCGATGACTGCACTTCTGGATTCTACAAGGCAGGCAACCAAACAGGAGTTTCCTGTACAAGTGGTGGTCGCTTTCTCTCAACTTTACAGTATACCTATCACTACTTAAGGGCAAAATGGGAACAGAAGGATTGAAAACCCTTCCCACTTAGTGAATCCCAGCAGTCTAAGTAAGTCTTTTCTGCACGTACGCTGTCTTTGAAAAATGGCCATCCTCATCCCGCTTCGTACGAATTTCCACAGTGAAGAGGGCCACATTTCCAGGAATCATTTCACCACTTGTGGCTGTTGGAAGATTCCACGTGGGCTTCCTAAAGTCCACTTATCGAGGCCCCTCTTAGGACAGTCCTGCAGTCCGTTAACATTCTCTGCATATCGCTTCACACAAAACAGAATTACAAAGCGCCTTTTCTATGCAGAAGCGTATAGAGTGGAAGCTGCTGTTTTCACATTCTCTGCTCCAATAGTATTGGCCAGAGTGATGGGATTTCTGAATTAAGCATCCTTGGAACAGAGCCTCACGCTAAATCCGTTGGTCACTATGCCGCTGAAACATCACTGGGAGACGGTTTCCTTTTCCATACTCGTTAGACCACATTCTCTGTTCCTTTGGATAAGCGCGCTTCTCAATACACCGGTCACAAGAACATCCCCACCAGTAGGATTGCTCTTCAGATTACCCTAGAGAGGACACGCCACACACAGTGGCAGTCTGTATTCCATCGTAAAGTAATGTTTTCGAGGAAAACTGTTCTTGTGCCGCCTGTACGGTCCGCAGGCGTACTGCCACTGTATTACTTTCTTTGTGTGCATTCTAAGCAGATAGCAAAGGCAAGAACATGGATTTCAAGACCTTCCCACTAGCTCTTTGGTGCCGAACAAGGGACACGACAAAGAAAACCTACCTGCAGTTATGTCAGACTGGGATTGAGCATGACTCAAGTCCAAAACAACGGGGCCGTGATACCCGAGATCAAATTTGTACTACTCCAATGACAGGCAAGAGGTGCACTTCCTTCTTGTGCATTGTTAAGGCGCCGACTTACTCACAGCATACAGCAATGCTTGCAGCAAATTATGGAGTGGTTGTGGATGAAAGGAATTGTGCATTGCAAAATGGCTTTTCTTTGCATGTGCTCTCCTCCATAGCCTTTCTTCTCCTTGATGGCATAAAGACAACTGAAGAAATGATGCACCATGCCGCATTGTAAATCGCCCCATTCTGAGACGGTCTTTTTAGCATGTCTGCTCTCCATCCACATCCTACGGCCAGGACCCGCTTCGTACGAAATTTCACAGTGAAAGTGCCAGGTGTCCAGTTAATTTCACACTTTCTCCGAGTTTGAAAATTCAAAGATTCCGAAGGAATCTACAGTTCTCAAGTCCCATCGTAGAACAGTACTGCACCGCAGTCCAAATATCCGTGTGTCAGCCTAAAGTTTGACTACGGATCACCCTTTCTAAACCGACGCTCACAGAATGGAGGCAACTCTCACAACGGCTTAGCCTCCAACATTCTGCGTCACTGTGCTAGAACTCAGGAAATAAGCGTTTTCAGATAGCGGCCTCCGTGCTCCATCCGTGGGTGGCTATCCTGTTGAAACATCTTTGAGAGCTACTTTGAATTACCATATGCATTACAAATCATACTGTTCGTTTACGGACCGGAGCTTCTGAGCATATAGATTACAAGCACATCCAGACCAAAAGAGTTTTCTGAAACTGATACCTGAGAAGCAAATAGAGAAGACAGGGCCTTTCTTATTTGCTTTGCTGTGAAAGAAGGTCTTGGAGAGCTGTTAGTGTGTCTCGACCACGAATTACCAACAGGCTGCCACTGGAAGAATATATGCTCATGAATTCTTCCAGATGGCAAACTCAAGACGATCGATGTCAGGACTCTTTTCCACCAGCACTTTGGGACGTAAAACAGGGCATGACCAAGAGACCTGCAGTTATGTGTGTCTGGGACGGGTCGTCAGTCACGTCGGATACAACGGTGTGAGAACTCGCTGCAAACAAGTATGTAAGACCTGAATGACCAGAACTGCAATTGCTTTCTGTACATTGTTACGGTGCTGCCTTACGTCACAGCACACAGCAATCATAGCACCACATCGATGACTGCACTTCTGGATTCTACAAGGCAGGCAACCAAACAGGAGTTTCCTGTACAAGTGGGGGTCGCTTTCTCTCAACTTTACAGTATACCTATCACTACTTAAGGGCAAATTGGGAACAGAAGGATTGAAGAACCTTCCCACTTAGTGAATCCCAGCAGTCTAAGTAAGTCTTGTCTGCACGTACGCTGTCTTTGAAAAAAGGCCATCCTCATCCCGCTTCCTACGAATTTCCACAGTGAAGAGGGCCACATTTCCAGGAATCATTTCACCACTTGGGGCTGTGGGAAGATTCCACGTGGGCTTCATAAAGTCCACTTATCGCGGCCCTTCTTAGGACAGTCCTGCAGTCCGTTCACATTCTCTGCATATCGCTTCACACAAAACAGAATACAAAGCGCCTTTTCTAAGCAGAAGCGTATAGAGTGGAAGCTGCTGTTTTCACAGTCTCTGCTCCAACAGTATTGGCCAGAGGGATGGGATTTCTGAATTAAGCATACTTGGATCACAGCCTCACGCTAAATCCGTTGGTCTCTATGCCGCTGAAACATCTGAGGGAGACAGTTTCCTTTTCCATACTCGTTAGACAACATTCTCTGTTCCTTTGGATAAGCGCGCTTCTCAATACACCGGTCACAAGAACATCCCCACCAGTAGGATTTCTCTTCAGATTACCCTACAGAAGACACGCCACACACAGTGGCATTCTGTATTCCATCGTAAAGTAATGTTTTCGAGGAAAACTGTTCTTGTGCCGTCTGTACGGATTGTAGGCGTGCTTCGACTGTATTATTTTCTTTGTGTGCATTCTAAGCCGATAGCAAAGGCAAGAACATGGATTACAATACCTTCCCACTAGCTCTTTGGTGCCGAACAAGGGCCACGACAAAAAAACCTACCTGCAGTTAATTCAGACTGGGATTGAGCATGACTCAAGTCCAAAACAACGGGGCCGTTATACCCGAGATCAAATTTGTACTACTCCAATTACAGGGAAGAGGTGCACTTCCTTTTTGTGCATTGTTAAGGTGCCGACTTACTCACCGCATACAGCAATGCTTGCACCAAATTATGGAGTGGTCTTGTGGATGAAAGGAATTGTGCATTCCAAGATGGGTTTTCTTTGCATGTGCTCTACTCTATAGACTTTCTATCTCCTTGATGGCATACAGACAACTGAAGAAATGATGCACCATGCCGCATTCTGAGACTGCCTCTTTAGCATATCCGCTCTCCACCAACATCCTACGGCCAGAACCCGCTTCGTACGAAATTTCACAGTGAAAGTGCCAGGTGTCCAGTTAATTTCACACTTTCTCCGAGTTTGAAAATTCCAAGATTCCGAAGGAATCTACAGTTATCAAGTCCCATCATAGAACAGTACTGCACCGCAGTCCAAATAGCTCTGTGTCAGCCTAAAGTTTGACTACGGATCACCCTTTCTAAACCGACGCTTACAGAATGGAAGCAACTCTCACAACGGCTTAGCCTCCAACATTCTGCGTCACTGTGCTAGAACTCAGGAAAAAAGCGTTTTCAGATATCGGCCTACGTACTCCATCCGTGGGTGGCTATCCTGTTGAAACATCTTTGAGAGCTACTTTGAATTACCATATACATTACAAAATCATACTGTTCGTTTACGGACAGGAGCTTCTGAGCATACAGATTATAAGCCCATCCAGACCAAAAGAGTTTTCCTGAAACTGATACCTGAGAAGCAAATATAGAAGACAGGGCCTTTCTCATTTGCTTTGCTGTGAAAAAAGGTCTTGGAGAGCTGTTAGTGTGTCTCGACCACGAATTACCAACAGGCTGCCACTGGAAGAATATATGCTCATGAATTCTTCCAGATGGCAAACTCAATGCGATGGATGTCAGGACTCTTTTCCACCAGCACTTTATGACGTAAAACAGGGCATGACCAAGAGACCTGCAGTTATGTGTGTCTGGGACGGGTCGTCAGTCACGTCGGAAACAACGGTGTGAGAACTCGCTGCAAACAAGAATGTAAGACCTGAATGACCACAACTGCAATTGCTTTCTGTACATTGTTACGGTGCTGCCTTACGTCACAGCACACAGCAATCACAGCACCACATCGATGACTGCACTTCTGGATTCTACAAGGCAGGCATCCAAACAGGAGTTTCCTGTACAAGTGCTGGTCGCTTTCTCTCAACTTTACAGTATACCCATCACTACTTAAGGGCAAAATGGGAACAGAAGGATTGAAAAAACCTTCCCACTTAGTGAATCCCAGCAGTCTAAGTAAGTCTTTTCTGCACGTACGCTGTCTTTGAAAAAAGGCCATCCTCATCCCGCTTCGTACGAATTTCCACAGTGAAGAGGGTCACATTTCCAGGAATCATTTCACCACTGGTGGCTGTTGGAAGATTCCACGTGGGCTTCATAAAGTCCACTTATCGAGGCCCTTCTTAGGACAGTCCTGCAGTCCGTTCACATTCTCTGCATATCGCTTCACACAAAACAGAATACAAAGCGCCTTTTCTAAGCAGAAGCGTATAGAGTGGAAGCTGCTGTTTTCACAGTCTCTGCTCCAACAGTATTGGCCAGAGGGATGGGATTTCTGAATTAAGCATACTTGGATCACAGCCTCACGCTAAATCCGTTGGTCTCTATGCCGCTGAAACATCTGAGGGAGACGGTTTCCTTTTCCATACTCGTTAGACCACATTCTCTGTTCCTTTGGATAAGCGCGCTTCTCAATACACCGGTCACATTAACATCCCCACGAAGAGGATTTCTCTTCAGATTACCCTACAGAGGACACGCCACACACAGTGGCAGTCTGTGTTCCATCGTAAAGTAATGTTTTCGAGGAAAACTGTTCTTGTGCCGTGACTACGGTCCGCAGGCATACTTCCACTGTATTACTTTCTTTGTGTGCATTCTAAGCAGATAGCAAAGGCAAGAACATGGATTTCAAGACCTTCCCACTAGCTCTTTGGTGCCGAACAAGGGACACGACAAAGAAAACCTACCTGCAGTTATGGCAGACTGGGATTGAGCATGACTCAAGTCCAAAACAACGGGGCCGTTATACCCGAGATCAAATTTGTACTACTCCAATTACAGGCAAGAGGTGCACTTCCTTTTTGTGCATTGTTAAGGCGCCGACTTACTCACAGCATACAGCAATGCTTGCACCAAATTATGGAGTGGTTGTGGATGAAAGGAATTGTGCATTGCAAAATGGGTTTTCTTTGCATGTGCTCTCCTCCAAAGCCTTTCTTCTCCTTGATGGCATAAAGACAACTGAAGAAATGATGCACCATGCCGCATTGTAAATCGCCCAATTCTGAGACGGTCTTTTTAGCATGTCCGCTCTCCACCAACATCCTACGGCCAGAACCCGCTTCGTACGAAATTTCACAGTGAAAGTGCCAGGTGTCCAGTTAATTTCACACTTCCTCCGAGTTTGAAAATTCCAAGATTCCGAAGGAATCTACAGTTATCAAGTCCCATCATAGAACAGTACTGCACCGCAGTCCAAATAGCCGTGTGTCAGCCTAAAGTTTGACTACGGATCACCCTTTCTAAACCGCCGCTTACAGAATGGAAACAACTCTCACAACGGCTTAGCCTCCAACATTCTGCGTCACTAGAACTCAGGAAATAAGCGTTTTCAGATACCGGCCTACGTGCTCCATCCGTGGGTGGCTATCCTGTTGAAACATCTTTGAGAGCTACTTTGTATTACCATATGCATTACAAATCATACTGTTCGTTTACGGACCGGAGCTTCTGAGCATATAGATTACAAGCACATCCAGACCAAAAGAGTTTTCTTGAAACTGATACATGAGAAGCAAATATAGAAGACAGGGCCTTTCTTATTTGCTTTGCTGTGAAAGAAGGTCTTGGAGAGCTGTTAGTGTGTCTCGCCCACGAATTACCAACAGGCTGCCACTGGAAGAATATATGCTCATGAATTCTTCCAGATGGCAAACTCAAGACGATGGATGTCAGGACTCTTTTCCACCAGCACTTTGGGACGTAAAACAGGGCAAGACCAAGAGACCTGCACTTATGTGTGTCTGGGACGGGTCGTCAGTCACGTCGGAAACAACGGTGTGAGAACTCGCTGCAAACAAGAATGTGAGACCTGAATGACCAGAACTGCAATTGCTTTCTGTACATTGTTACGGTGCTGCCTTAAGTCACAGCACACAGCAATCATAGCACGACATCGATGACAGCACTTCTGGATTCTACAAGGCAGGCAACCAAACAGGAGTTTCCTGTACAAGTGGTGGTCGCTTTCTCTCAACTTTACAGTATACCTATCACTACTTAAGGGCAAAATGGGAACAGAAGGATTGAGAAACCTTCCCACTTAGTGAATCCCAGCAGTCTAAGGAAGTCTTTTCTGCAGGTACGTTCTCTTTGAGGAAAGGCCATCCCCCTCCCGCTTCGTACGAATTTCCACAGTGAAGAGGGCCACATTTCCAGGAATCATTTCACCACTTGTGGCTGTTGGAAGATTCCACGTGGGCTTCATAAAGTCCTCTTATCGCGGCCCTTCTTAGGACAGTCCTGCAGTCCGTTCACATTCTCTGCATATCGCTTCACACAAAACAGAATACAAAGCGCCTTTTCTAAGCAGAAGCGGATAGAGTGGAAGCTGCTGTTTTCACAGTCTCTGCTCCAACAGTATTGGCCAGAGGGATGGGATTTCTGAATTAAGCATACTTGGATCACAGCCTCACGCTAAATCCGTTGGTCTCTATGCCGATGAAACATCTGAGGGAGACGGTTTCCTTTTCCATACTCGTTAGACAACATTCTCCGTTCCTTTGGATAAGCGCGCTTCTCAATACACCGGTCACAAGAACATCCTCACCTGTAGGATTTCTGTTCAGATTACCCTACAGAGGACACGCCACACACAGTGGCATTCTGTATTCCGTCGTAAAGTAATGTTTTCGCGGAAAACTGTTCTTGTGCCGTCTGTACGGTCCGCAGGCGTACTTCCACTGTACTACATTCTTTGTGTGCATTCTAACCAAATAGCAAAGGCAAGAACATGGATTTCAAGACGTTCCCACTAGCTCTTTGGTGCCGAACAAGGGACGCGACAAAGAAAACCTACCTGCAGTTATGTCAGACTGGGATTGAGCATGACTCAAGTCCAAAACAACGGGGCCGTTATACCCGGGATCAAATTTGTACTACTCCAATTACAGGCAACAGGTGCAATTCCTTTTTGTGCATTGTTAAGGCGCCGACTTACTCACAGCATACAGCAATGCTAGCACCGAATTATGGAGTGGTTGTGGATGAAAGGAATTGTGCATTGCAAAATGGGTTTTCTTTGCATGTGCTCTCCTCCATAGCCTTTCTTCTCCTTGATGGCATAAAGACAACTGAAGAAATGATGCACCATGCCGCATTGTAAATCGCCCCATTCTGAGACGGTCTTTTTAGCATGTCCGCTCTCCACCAACATGCTATGGCCAGGACCCGCTTCGTACGAAATTTCACAGTGAAAGTGCCAGGTGTCCAGTTAATTTCACACTTTCTCCGAATTTGAAAATTCCAAGATTCCGAAGGAATCTACAGTTCTCAAGTCCCATCGTAGAACAGTACTGCACCGCAGTCCAAATATCCGTGTGTCAGCCTAAAGTTTGCCTACGGATCACCCTTTCTAAACCGACGCTTACAGAATGGAAGCAACTCTCACAACGGCTTAGCCTCCAACGTTCTGCGTCACTGTGCTAGAACTCAGGAAATAAGCGTTTTCAGATAGCCACCCCCGGATGGAGCCGTGCTCCATCCGTGGGTGGCTATCCTGTTGAAACATCTTTGAGAGCTACTTTGAATTACCATATGTATTACAAATCATACTGTTCGTTTACGGACCGGAGCTTCTGAGCATATAGATTACAAGCACATCCAGACCAAAAGAGTTTTCTTGCAACTTATACCTGAGAAGCAAATATAGAAGACAGGGCCTTTCTTATTTGCTTTGCTGTGAAAGAAGGTCTTGGAGAGCTGTTAGTGTGTCTCGACCACGAATTACCAAGAGGCTGCCACTGGAAGAATATATGCTCATGAATTCTTCCAGATGGCAAACTCAAGACGATGGATGTCAGGACTCTTTTCCACCAGCACTTTGGGACGTAAAACAGGGCATGACCAAGAGACCTGCAGTTATGTGTGTCTGGGACGGGTCGTCAGTCACGTCGGAAACAACGGTGTGAGAACTCGCTGCAAACAAGTATGTAAGACCTGAATGACCAGAACTGCAATTGCTTTCTGTACATTGCTACGGTGCTGCCTTACGTCACAGCACACAGCAATCGTAGCACCACATCGATGACTGCACTTCTGGATTCTACAAGGCAGGCAACCAAACAGGAGTTTCCTGTACAAGTGGTGGTCGCTTTCTCTCAACTTTACAGTATACCTATCACTACTTAAGGGCAAATTGGGAACAGAAGGATTGAAGAACCTTCCCACTTAGTGAATCCCAGCAGTCTAAGTAAGTCTTTTCTGCACGTACGCTGTCTTTGAAAAAAGGCCATCCTCATCCCGCTTCGTACGAATTACCACAGTGAAGAGGGCCACATTTCCAGTAATCATTTCACCACTTGGGGCTGTTGGAAGATTCCACGTGGGCTTCATAAAGTCCACTTATCGCGGCCCTTCTTAGGACAGTCCTGCAGTCCGTTCACATTCTCTGCATATCGCTTCACACAAAACAGAATACAAAGCGCCTTTTCTAAGCAGAAGCGTATAGAGTGGAAGCTGCTGTTTTCACAGTCTCTGCTCCAACAGTATTGGCCAGAGGGATGGGATTTCTGAATTAAGCATACTTGGATCACAGCCTCACGCTAAATCCGTTGGTCTCTATGCCGCTGAAACTTCTGAGAGGGGAGACGTTTCCTTTTCCATACTAGACCACACTTTCTTGTTCTCGTTGCCAATACTGGTCAAGAATATCCTCACCAGTAGATTTCTGTTCAGATTACCCCACAGAGGACATTCAAGACTCATGGCATTCTGTATTCTGTCAGAAAGTAATGTTTTCATGAAAGTGTTTCCCTCCTTGTGTCATTGTACTGTCCGCAGGGAGTACTTCCACTGTACTTTTGCATTCTAAGCAGATAGCAAAGGCAAGAACATGATTTCAAGACCTTCCCACTTAGCTTCCTTGGTACCGAACAAGGGACACATGACAAAGAAACCTACCTGCAGTTATGTCGTAGACCTGGGATTGAGTATGACTCAAGTCCAAAACAACGGGGCCGTTATACCCGAGATCAAATTTGTACTACTCCAATTACAGGCAACAGGTGCACTTCCTTTTTGTGCATTGTTAAGGCGCCGACTTACTCACAGCATACAGCAATGCTTGCACCAAATTATGGAGTGGTTGTGGATGAAAGGGATTGTGCATTGCAAAATGGGTTTTCTTTGCATGTGCTCTCCTCCATAGCCTTTCTTCTCCTTGATGGCATAAAGACAACTGAAGAAATGATGCACCATGCCGCATTGTAAATCGCCACATTCTGAGACGGTCTTTTTAGCATGTCCGCTCTCCACCAACATCCTACGGCCAGAACCCGCTTCGTACGAAATTTCACAGTGAAAGTGCCAGGCGTCCAGTTAATTTCACACTTTCTCCGAGTTTGAAAATTCCAAGATTCCGAAGGAATCTACAGTTATCAAGTCCCATCATAGAACAGTACTGCACCGCAGTCCAGATATCCGTGTGTCAGCCTAAAGTTTGACTACGGATCACCCTTTCTAAACCGACGCTTACAGAATGGAAGCAACTCTCACAACGGCTTAGCCTCCAACATTCTGCGTCACTGTGCTAGAGCTCAGGAAATAAGCTTTTTCAGATACCGGCCTACGTGCTCCATCCGAGGGTGGTATCCTGTTGAAACATCTTTGACAGCTACTTTGAATTACCATATGCATTACAAATCATACTGTTCGTTTACGGACCGGAGCTTCTGAGCATACAGATTACAAGCACATCCAGACCGAAAGAGTTTTCTTGAAACTGATACCTGAGAAGCAAATATAGAAGACAGGGCTTTTCTTATTTGCTTTGCTGTGAAAGAAGGTCTTGGAGAGCTGTTAGTGTGTCTCGACCACGAATTACCAACAGGCTGCCACTGGAAGAATATATGCTCATGAATTCTTCCAGATGGCAAACTCAAGACGATGGATGTCAGGACTCTTTTCCACCAGCACTTTGGGACGTAAAACAGGGCATGACCAAGAGACCTGCACTTATGTGTGTCTGGGACGGGGCGTCAGTCACGTCGGAAACAACGGTGTGAGAACTCGCTGCAAACAAGAATGTAAGACCTGAATGACCAGAACTGCAATTGCTTTCTGTACATTGTTACGGTGCTGCCTTACGTCACAGCATACAGCAATCATAGCACCACATCGATGACTGCATTTCTGGATTCTACAAGGCAGGCAACCAAACAGGAGTTTCCTGTACAAGTGTTGGTCGCTTTCTCTGAACTTTACAGTATACCTATCACTACTTAAGGGCAAAATGGGAACAGAAGGATTGAACAACCTTCCCACTTAGTGAATCCCAGCATTCTAAGTAAGTCTTGTCATAACGCACGCCTGTCTTTGAAAAAGGCCATCCCCATCCCCGGCCTGCACGAATTTCCACAGTGAAGAGAGGGCCACATTTCCAGGAATCATTTCACCACTTGGGGCTGTGGGAAGATTCCACGTGGGCTTCATAAAGTCCACTTATCTCGGCCCTTCTTAGGACAGTCCTGCAGTCCGTTCACATTCTCTGCATATCGCTTCACACAAAACAGAATACAAAGCGCCTTTTCTAAGCAGAAGCGTATAGAGTGGAAGCTGCTCTTTTCACAGTCTCTGCTCCAACAGTAGTGGCCAGAGGGATGGGATTTCTGAATTAAGCATACTTGGATCACAGGCTCACGCTAAATCCGTTGGTCTCTATG
>NW_024348290.1:0-361 GCF_902729225.1 Pteropus medius | reverse complement strand
TTCAGACCCACAGCTGTCTGCAGTGTCTCCCAACTGAACTCTTTCCAGCGGGTGACGGCCGCCATGGACGCAGGGGCCAAAGCATCCCTGGATACGCTGTCTGTGGGTGGCCCTGAACACTACAAGAGCATACAGAGACGAATGAGACGTAGTTTGTACCTCTAGGAGCTCAAAGTGTCAGTGAGTGCTCCTCCAACTTCGGTACCCCAGTCCCCGCAGATGACCGAGCATCGCCCACAGCGCCCCAAGGCCCTGGGATGGCTGTGCATTTGCCGCAAGTGAGCCTTTTCTCGGAAGTCTGCGATTCTGGATCAAAATGGACGTCACCAGAGAGCTTTTTGCCAAAGCTACCATATACATA
>NW_024348289.1:0-503 GCF_902729225.1 Pteropus medius | reverse complement strand
GGACAAAATTCTGAGAAGTCTTCAAGGTGGAGAACAACCACTCCCCAAACCTGTCCTGACATGACAAAGAGGAATTCAGAGAGATATAAGTAGCTTTTGGAGGAGACAAAGAATTTTACAAGGGAGGAAAAGTCCCATCGCAACTACCTTCATGTCTTGCCAGAAAAGGGAACTATTTGAACTCTATTTTAACATCTTCCAGCTGGGAGAAAAAGGAAGAGGATAGTAGAACATTCCTTGACACTCAGCATTAGTTATCTCAAACAATAAATGGTGATTTAGCAGAAAGGAAGAAAAAAGAGAAAATAATTGGGACAAGAGTCTCTGAGGGAGGCAAAGTAAAGAAGATGCATGCTTAATGCCCAAAGGGAAGTAACCTACACACTTATTATTGATACAGGGGCAAACCTCTCCATTTATTATTTATCTTTACTCCAGGGGAAGAAAGAGTGGGGGTGAGAGGAAGAGAAATGGCTGTTGGGGAGAAATGGATGAATGTGGAA
>NW_024348288.1:0-454 GCF_902729225.1 Pteropus medius | reverse complement strand
TTTTTTTTTTTTATGGTGACAGTGGTTAACAAAATCCAGTAAGTTTCAGGTGTACAATTTAACAATAAGGCATATATATATTGCATTGTGTGTTCACCTCCCATTGTTAGATTTCTTTCTGTCACCACATATTTGACCACTTTTACCCCATCTACCTTCCCCCTGCTCTCCCACCCCTTACCCTTTGGTAACCACTAGTCTATTGTTCCTGTCCGTTTGTTTGTCCTGTTCATTTGTTGCTTTTAGTCTCTGTTTGTTTGTCCTGTTCATTTGTTGCTTTTAGTTTTATATCCCACATATAAGTGATATCATGTGGTTTTCAACTTTTTCTGTCTGGCTTATTTCACTTAGTATGATTATCTCAAGGTTCATCCATATTGTCACAAATGGCAGTATTTCATCTCTTCTGATGGCTAATATTCCATTGTATATACATACCACAGCTTCTTTATCC
>NW_024348287.1:0-426 GCF_902729225.1 Pteropus medius | reverse complement strand
AAAACAAAAACTCATTTGCAGAGCTAAGACCCTGAGAAGTTCCCATCTGCAGACAGCTCAGGGGCGGGGTCCTCCCGTGTCCCTGGCCTTTCTCTTACTGGTGCCCACTCTCCCAGGAAGGCCCCTCCGCATCCCCACGGGCGGAGGGGAACGCGCGGAGGGGGCACCCCCGGGGCCTCGGGAGCGGCCGGTGTCAGGAAGGGCTGCGACATGTCAGCGCGACAGAGCCTGCGCCTGGGCCGAGTGCTTCACAAACGTTTCCCCGACCCTCACGGCCGCCCCAGTGGGGTACGTGTGCTCGTCCCCACGTTGCCTGCAGCGTCTCGGCGTGGCTCGTCACTTGCTGAGGGTCACGGGTGTCTCGTTGGTGACAGGGCTGGGATCTGGACCTAGGTGTACGGGGCTCCGGCACCGGTGCTCTGAGCC
>NW_024348286.1:0-364 GCF_902729225.1 Pteropus medius | reverse complement strand
GAGCAAAGTTAGCCCCTTCCCCATTCTTAGACCTTTAAGCTATGGTTGTACACTTGATGTACATATGTGATCATGTCAGATAATGTTGTCTTCATCAAGGTTTCATCTGTAGGAATAAGTTGAACGTGAGTATACTCCATCCATTGCCTATAGCCAACCAAAAGTTGTGGAATTTTTTTTTTCTATTTAAATTTTAAGATTGTATAACATTGACTATATTGCAGTAGCTCTCTTAATTTATATTCAATGTCTAGTTTTTTTCTCCAGATTTTTTAGAATTCACTTCCTAGAAAAAGTGGAATATATATATATATATACACACACACACACACACACACACACACACACACACACACACACACAC
>NW_024348285.1:0-1197 GCF_902729225.1 Pteropus medius | reverse complement strand
TGCTTTCCATCATGGTTCACCGCATCCTCTAGTCTCAACTACACTGTGCCATCTGCTCGCAGAATAATGTCTAGCTCAACATATTCAAATCCTGTCTGGCCTCGTCTCCACGATGGGACTCCAAATCAAGATCCTGAAAAATTAATGTTGTTAATGTATAAACAATGAATATTAAATGTTGTTAATGTATAAACAATGAATTCTAATATTAATAAGAGCTAAGAGGACATTTAAAGATTGTCCAATAATTATTCATAGATACAAACCAGATTTTTGAATATGTAAAGAGCAGTGTGTGTTTCAAGATGGGTGATAATTAGAATGGAAATAGAACACCAGACGTGACAGCAGAGACAGACAGGAGAATCAGTGAACAGCATTCCCCCACGTCAGCCTTCCTACCGAGGACATATCTGAAAGGATATCTGTATTATCATGTCCAAGCAACCCGAGAAGAGACTGAACAGCATTCAGCTCCACCAGAAGGTGGTACAGGTCTGGCATGGTGGCTACCACGTGCATCTCCTGAATGATGTCATTTAGGTCCAGCTCAGATTCCATGAACCTAGGAGGAGAAAACAAGATAGCATCATTGAAAGGAAAGGGGTACTATCAGCACTGAGGAGCAAACAGCAACAGAATCCAGAAAGAGAGACAATCTGTCAAAATGTCTACAATAGACCAACCAAGAAGTACACTCATCTAAACATCATGCTGTCACACAATTTCCCTGGGAAATCGATTTCCTCATTACAAAAATCAATCTTGGATTCAGATCTCATTATAGGGTTCCCTTACTCTTACAGACACAAGTTGCCTTTTAGAGGCTCCCAAAGCATTTTGCAGCATTAAGTGATCCACCTCCAAGTCCTATGGATTAGCTAACATTACCCCTTGGTGTGGGAATTTGCTCTGTTGCCCTGAACATAGTTATCCTACTAATTTGAAAAGGGTTTCTGCCACTTCAGATCAAGGGCCAATTACTTCCCTTACTTACCCAAAGGAAGAAACTGAGATTCTGCTGCCATCCCAAAATACCCTTTCCTCCCCAACACCCCTTCCAGTGAGGCGATTAAGAGGTAGATCTTAAAGTAAAGCAGATCTAGTCTCTGGCATCCTGTAATCACCACCACATCTTACATAGCATAAGGCTTCACTCACATGATACTTCCACACCTGAACCTTTCAACAGATCCA
>NW_024348284.1:0-3299 GCF_902729225.1 Pteropus medius | reverse complement strand
GCTCCTAGCACCTCCACCTCCCCGCAGTGGGGACACCGGGCGTTCCAGAGCCACAATTCCGTATGATCTCTTTTCATCCCAGAGGCCCCGGGGCTCCTTCCTAAGGCCTCGGCTCCTTCCCGCTTTCCGCAGTGGAAATCAGACTTCAGGACGGAAGCAGACACCTCCCTCTCCCTCACCTTTCTGCCTGGGATGGTCGTAATGGTCCCCGTGGACGCATTCAAAAGGAAGAAATGAAAGGCTCAAAGAGCTGATCTTAAAGCTCCTAAGGCACGGAGGCCGAATTCAGACCCACAGCTGTCTGCAGTGTCTCCCAACTGAACTCTTTCCACCGGGTGACGGCCGCCATGGACGCAGGGGCCAAAGCATCCCTGGGTACGCTGTCTGTGGGTGGCCCTGAACCTGCAAGAGCATACAGAGACGAATGAGACGTAGTTTGTACCTCTAGGAGCTCAAAGTGTCAGTGAGTGCTCCTCCAACTTCGGTACCCCAGTACCGCAGATGACCGAGCATCGCCCACAGAGCCCCAAGGCCCCGGGAGGGCTGTGCATTTGCCGCAAGTGAGCCTTTTCTCGGAAGTCTGCGATTCTGGCTCAAAATGGACGTCACCAGAGAGTTTTTGTTATTACATACACATATATGCATATATGATTCATTCATGCATATGGTATGTATATGGTGGATTGAAACTGCGGACCCCTGGTCTACCACAGAAGACAGGCCGCTCCTAGCACCCCCACCTCCCCGCAGTGTGGACACCGGGCGTTCCAGAGCCACAATTCAGCATGATTTCTTTTCATCCCAGAGGCCCCGGGGCTCCTTCCTAAGGCCTCGGCCCCTTCCCGCTTTCCGCAGTGGAAATCAGACTTCAGGACGGAAGCAGACACCTCCCTCTCCCTCACCTTTCTGCCTGGGATGGTCGTAATGGTCCCCGTGGACGCATTCAAAAGGAAGAAATGAAAGGCTCAAAGAGCTGATCGCAAAGCTCCTAAGGCACGGAGGCCGAATTCAGACCCATAGCTGTCTGCAGTGTCTCCCAGCTGACCTCTTTCCAGCGGGTGACGGCCCCCATGGACGGAGGGGCCAAAGCATCCCTGGCTACGCTGTCTGTGGGTGGCCCTGAACCCTGCGAGAGGATACAGAGACGAATGAGACGTAGTTTGTACCTCTACGAGCTCAAAGTGTCAGTGAGTGCTCCTCCAACTTCGCTACCCCAGTACCCGCAGATGACCGAGCATCGACCACAGAGCCCCAAGGCCCCGGGATGGCTGTGCATTTGCCGCAAGTGAGCCTTTTCTCGGAAGTCTGCGATTCTGGCTCGAAATGGACGTCACCAGAGAGCTTTTGCCAAAGCTACCATATACATATATATGCATATATATGTTCATCTATATGCATATATATGTATATGGTGGATTTTCGAAGGAAACCTGCGTGGACCCCTGCTCTACCACAGGAGACAGGCCGCTCCTCGCACCTCCACCTCCCCGCAGTGTGGACACCGGGCGTTCCACAGCCACAATTCAGCATGATCTCTTTTCATCCCAGAGGCCCCGGGCTCCTTCCGAAGGCCTCGGCTCCTTCCCGCTTTCCGCAGTGGAAATCAGACTTCAGGACGGAAGCAGCACCTCCCTCTCCCTCACCTTTCAGCCTGGGATGGTCGTAATGGTCCCCGTGGACGCATTCAAAATGAAGAAATGAAGGGCTCAAAGAGCTGATCGCAAAGCTCCTAAGGCACGGAGGCCGAATTCAGACCCACAGCTGTCTGCAGTGTCTCCCAACTGAACTCTTTCCAGCGGGTGACGACCGCCATGGACGGAGGGGCCAAAGCATCCCTGGCTACGCTGTCTGTGGGTGGCCGTGAACCCTGCAAGAGGATACAGAGATGAATGAGACGTAGTTTGTACCTCTAGGAGCTCAAAGTGTCAGTGAGTGCTCCTCCAACTTCGCTACCCCAGTACCCGCAGATGACCGAGCATCGCCCACAGAGCCCCAAGGCCCCGGGAGGGCTGTGCATTTGCCGCAAGTGAGCCTTTTCTCGGAAGTCTGCGATTCTGGCTCAAAATGGACGTCACCAGAGAGCTTTTTGCCAAAGCTACCATATACATATATATGCATATATATTCATCTATATGCATATATATGTATATGGTGGATTTTCGAAGGAAACCTGCGTGGACCCCTGCTCTACCACAGAAGACAGGCCGCTCCTCGCACCTCCACCTCCCCGCAGTGTGGACACCGGGCGTTCCAGAGCCACAATTCAGCATGATCTCTTTTCATCCTAGAGGCCCCGGGGCTCCTTCCTAAGGCCTCGGCTCCTTCCCGCTTTCCGCAGTGGAAATCAGACTTCAGGACGGAAGCAGACACCTCCCTCTCCCTCACCTTTCTGCCTGGGATGGTCGTAATGGTCCCCGTGGACGCATTCAAAATGAAGAAATGAAAGGCTCAAAGAGCTGATCGCAAAGCTCCTAAGGCACGGAGGCTGAATTCAGACTCACAGCTGTCTGCAGTGTCTCCCAACTGAACTCTTTCCAGCGGGTGACGGCCGCCATGGACGCAGGGGCCAAAGCATCCCTGGGTACGCTGTCTGTGGGTGGCCCTGAACCCTGCAAGAGCATACAGAGACGAATGAGATGTAGTTTGTACCTCTAGGAGATCAAAGTGTCAGTGAGTGTTCCTCCAACTTCGGTACCCCAGTCTCCGCAGAAGACCGAGCATCGCCCACAGAGCCCCAAGGCCCCGGGAGGGCTGTGCATTTGCCGCAAGTGAGCCTTTTCTCGGAAGTCTGCGATTCTGGCCCAAAATGGACGTCACCAGAGAGCTTTTTGCCAAAGCTACCATATACATATATCTGCATATATATGTTCATCTATATGCAGATATATGTATATGGATTTTCTTTGAAGGAAAACTGGGTGTGGACCCTGGTTCACTGGTGAGCAGACAGGCTGCCTTACCTCCCCGCAGTGGACATCAGTTCCAGAGCCACAATTCCAGACAGATCTTTTTTCATCCTCCCAGAGGCCCCGCCCTTCCTAAGGCCCTGCTCCTTCCCGCTTTCCGCAGTGGAAATCAGACTTCAGGCCGGAAGCAGGCACCTCCCTCTCCCTCACCTTTTTGCCTGGGATGGTCGTAATGGTCCCCGTGGACGCATTCAAAATGAAGAAATGAAAGGCTCAAAGAGCTGATCGCAAAGCTCCTAAGGCACGGAGGCCGAATTCAGACCCACAGCTGTCTGCAGTGTCTCCCAACTGAACTCTTTCCAGCGGGTGCCGGCCGCTATGGACGGAGGGGCC
>NW_024348283.1:0-363 GCF_902729225.1 Pteropus medius | reverse complement strand
CTTCATTTTGAATGCGTCCCCGGGGACCATTACGACCATCCCAGGCAGAAAGGTGAGGGAGAGGGAGGTGTCTGCTTCCGTCCTGAAGTCTGATTTCCACTGCGGAAAGCGGGAAGGAGCCTTGCCTGAGGAAGGAGCCCCGGGGCCTCCGGGATGAAAAGAGATCATGCTGAATTGTGGCTCTGGAACGCCCGGTGTCCACACTGCGGGGAGGTGGAGGTGCTAGCAGCCGCCTGTCTTCTGTAGTAGACCAGGGGTCCACGCAGGTTTCCTTCGAAAATCCACCATATACATATATATGCATATAGATATATGCATATATATGTATATGGTAGCTTTGGCGAAAAGCTCTCTGTTGACGTC
>NW_024348282.1:0-595 GCF_902729225.1 Pteropus medius | reverse complement strand
CCCCGGGGCCTCTGGGATGAAAAGAGATCATGCTGAATTGTGGCTCTGGAACGCCCGGTGTCCACACTGCGGGGAGATGGAGGTGCTAGGAGCGGCCTGTCTTCTGTGGTAGACCAGGGGTCCACGCAGGTTTCCTTCGAAAATCCACCATATGCATATATATGCATATAGATGCACATATATATGCATATATATGTATATGGTAGCTTTGGCAGAAAGCTCTCTGGTGTCGTCAATTTTGAGCCAGAATCGCAGACTTCCGAGAAAAGGCTCACTTGCGGCAAATGCACATCCCTCCCGGGGCCTTGGGGCTCTGTGGGCGATGCTTGGTCATCTGCGGATACTGGGGTACCGAAGTTGGAGGAGCACTCACTGACACTTTGAGCTCCTAGAGGTACAAACTACGTCCCATTCGTCTCTGTATGCTCTTGCAGTGTTCAGGGCCACCCACGGACAGCGTACCCAGGGATGCTTTGGCCCCTGCGTCCATGGCGGCCGTCACCCGCTGGAAAGAGTTCAATTGGGAGACACTGCAGACAGCTGTGGTTCTGAATTCGGCCTCCGTGCCTTAGGAGCTTTGCGATCAGCTCTTTGA
>NW_024348281.1:0-475 GCF_902729225.1 Pteropus medius | reverse complement strand
AGAGGTACAAACTACGTCTCATTCGTCTCTGTATCCTCTTGCAGGGTTCAGGGCCACCCACAGACAGCGTACCCAGGGAGGCTTTGGCCCCTCCGTCCATGGGGGCCGTCCCCCGCTGGAAAGAGGTCAGCTGGGAGACACTGCAGACAGCTGTGGGTCTGAATTCGGCCTCCGTGCCTCAGGAGCTTTGCGATCAGCTCTTCGAGCCTTTCATTTCTTCCTTTTGAACGCGTCCACGGGGACCATCACGACCATCCCATGCAGAAATGTGAGGGAGAGGGAGGTGTCTGCTTCTGTCCTGAAGTCTGATTTCCACTGCGGAAAGCGGGAAGGAGCCGAGGCCTGAGGCGGGAGCCCCGGGGCCTCTGGGATAAAAAGAGATCATGCGGAATTGTGGCTCTGGAACGCCCGGTGTCCACACTGCGGGGAGGTGGAGGTGCTAGGAGCGGCCTGTCTTCTGTGGTAGACCAGGGGT
>NW_024348280.1:0-1630 GCF_902729225.1 Pteropus medius | reverse complement strand
CTTAACCCTTGACCCTAAACCTAACCCTAACCCTAACCCTAACCCTAACCCTAATCCTAACCTTTCCGCTAACCCTATCTCTCACCATAACCCTGACCTAAACCTAGAGCATAACCGTAACCATAATCCTAGCACTAACCGTGAAACTAAACCTAAGAGAAAGCTAATCCTACCCCTAATTCTAAATCTAAGTCTAACAATAATTCTAAATCTAAATTTAAAAGTAACAATAACCCTATCCCTAACCCCTTACACTAACGATAAAGCTAAACCTAATGCTACCCCTAATCCTAACACTAACCTTAACTCTGATCCTGCCCTAACACTAATGCTTATACTAACCCTAATTCTAACCCTAACCCTAAATTTTATAATAACAATAACACTAACCATAACCCCTTATCCTGACACTAAACCGAACATAACCCTAAACTAAAACCCTAACCATAACCATAACCCTAACCCTATTTCTGATCCTAACGCTAAAACTAAAGCTAATCCTAACCCTAACCCTAACCCTAACACTAACACTAACCTAAATCTTACAATAACTCTAACCCTAACCATAAACCTAACTCTAAGCAAAACGTAACCTGATACTAACTCTAACTCTAACTCTAAATCTAACCGTAAGCTAACCTACCCATAACACTAACCCTAACATTAATCCTAACACTTACATGTTACCCTGAACACAACCCTAACCCCAACACTAAATCTAACCCTAAATTTTATACTAACAATAACATTAACCCTATCTTCTTACCCTAACCCTAACTCTAAACTATAGCTAACCCTAACTAACAGTAACACTTTCCCCAAGCATAACCCTAACCTTCACTATCCCGAATTCTAAACATAACCATAAACCTATACTTAAAGTAAACCTAACCCAAACACAAACGGTAACCCTAACAATAACCTAAACCTAACACTAACCGAAATCCTTACCCTAACCCTAACACTAAGGCTAACCTTAACCCTAACTTCTTATTATAACCCTAACACTAAAACTAACCCTGATCCTAACCCTAAAAATAAAGCTAATTTTAACCCTTATTCTAACCCTAACGCTAAATTTTACACTAAGCATAACCCTAAAACTAACCCCATACTATAACCCTAACCCAAACCCTAATGCTTACCCCAAACTTCAAAATAACCCTAATCCTAAAATTAAATCTAATACTAACCTTAACCTTAACAATAAAATTAACCCTACATTTAACCCTAACCTAACCCTAACCCTAAGGTTAACACCAACCTTAACCCTAAACCCTAAACCTAACCCTAACCCTAATCCTAACCCTAAATTTTACACTAAGAATAACAGTATGCCTAACCCCACACCCTAACCCTAATCGTAAACCCAATGATAACCTTAACCCTAACAGTAACCCTAACCCTATGCTAATCCTAACCACTGGCCTATGCCTAATACCAAACCTAATCCTAACCCAAACCTATCCCTAAACTTTACCCTAACCTAACCAAAAACCTAACCCTAACCATAAACTTAATTTAATAATAACCATAATCCTAAACCTAAATACTAATTCTAACCATTACCTCTTACCCAAACCCTCACCCTAAACATAACTGTAAACCTAAATCAAACCATTACGCTAAA
>NW_024348279.1:0-557 GCF_902729225.1 Pteropus medius | reverse complement strand
GGGTAGGCTGAGGGTGGCCCAAGGACTCACCTCCTCCCACACCTATCCCACCTGCCACCTGCCTGGTTCAGGGCCTCCCTCACCGACGGATGACCTGGGCCCAGCTCCGGCACCACCTCCAGCGCTGCCTCCCACCAGCCAGGCCTCCTCTTCCTCCTGCGCTCAGCCAAGCCTCAGGCCGAGCCTGGGGCAGCAGGCACCCCTCCCCGGTCCCAGAGCCCCACTGAGGCCAGAGCTCTCCGAGCCTATCTGGCTGACATCTTGGTCACCACCAGCACCCGGCCTGGGCCTGGCACCCCCAAAGCCCAGGACCCCTTGCCCTCCGTGGCAGCAGGGCCTCTGGGAGAAGGGGGTGGGCGGCAGAGAAAGTGCCAGCAGCGATGACCCAGTGGGAGCGGGGCTGGCAGGGCTCAGGCCAAGACCCAGAGGAGCAGTGGGCGAGGGAGGGGACCGGTGGGAGCAGGCGGGAAAGACCAACACCTCTGGGAAGCCCCCGCTGCAGGCTGGGCCCTGCTCACAGACCACCGCAGGCTCTGACCCCTCCCCGCCAACATCTA
>NW_024348278.1:0-558 GCF_902729225.1 Pteropus medius | reverse complement strand
AATACAGTCATGGTTTGTGATATTACTGTGACCTTTGAGAGGTCACATAGGAGCTGATCATAAATCCTGATAGTGCATGAATCGGAACTTATCCCAGAAGTTCCCAAAGTGATGTGCCTGACAAAAGGACAGTTATTTTTCCAGATTTTGAGAAGGATATTATTATATTCGTTGAGGTAAAAGTTAGCTGTTGTAGCGAATAAAATCCAACGTGTCAGTCAGAAGTTTGCGTTTCACTTATGTAAAGTTCACCCAGCGATAGGGAACGCAGGTGATGGAGTGGGGCTGGGTAGGGTGGATTCTGCTTCATGAAGTCACTTAGGAGTCTCGAGTGACAAGGGCCCTGCCATTCTTAGCCTGTGACTTTCAAAGCTGCCTTGGAGGTTCATTTCTAGCCTAAGGAGAGAGGAGAGAGAGGGACAGGGAGAAGGAGAAAGAGTATGGAGTGGTAGGGTGGGGGAGAGAGTTTCAGGGTAGGCTTTATGAACCAGGAGGTCTGGAGGTTGGGTGCATATCTCTGTACCCATGTAACTGACCAGAGTGTTGCATGGCTTGGAG
>NW_024348277.1:0-711 GCF_902729225.1 Pteropus medius | reverse complement strand
GAGAAAATAAAAGTTTTAAAATAGCTAAATCAATTTTGAAAACTGCAGAAAGAAGAAATTCATACCATCTGATATTTGACATCACTCGAAGTCAAAAAATAGTAATCTTGGTACAGCAACAAACAACAGAAAACTCAAAAACAGACATGTATATATGGGCCTTGATAAACGTTCAAGAGAACAGCAAAGAAGGAGGGAATAGATTATTCAGCATATGGTGCTGGGAAAACTGGAAGAAAAGAAACAGTGCTGTAAAAGGTTGACTACTATCTCATACCATGTACATACATAAAACCTAACTTGATTAGTTACCCTATTGTAAATGTAAAATTATAAATGTATCAGATATAAATGTATATCAGTACTTTTCAAGTACTAAGTATATAAATATATACGAAAATAACTTTATGGTTAAGGAATCATAAAATTCTTAACCATAAAACAAGAATGAATGAATGTGACATCAAAGTTAAGAGTTTCTGTTCAAGAAAGGATATCAAAGAACAAAAATAAAAGATAGGTGAAGGCTTTAGAGAAAATATTTGAAAACCAAACAGGTACATGAAGAGATGGCTTAACCTTACCTTTGAACAGAGAAATCCATACTAAAACAATAGACAGTCTTGGAGGGTTACTATGTCATCCTTAAGGAGAATCTGATTTACTATGTGGGTAAGTATTTTTCCTCAGGGTTCTGGATCATAAAATCTG
>NW_024348276.1:0-371 GCF_902729225.1 Pteropus medius | reverse complement strand
TTTTTTTTTTTTTTTTTTTTTTTTTTTTTTTGCTATCTCTTGGAAAACAACTCACACTCACCTTCTTCAAAACATTGTTTTCCTACCTTCTCGTCCAAGTCAGAATGCTGGGAGGCCCTCCTCGCCTCTGCACTTTGATTATTCTGCATCGTCCCCCTTCATGGTCATGTAATCAATCTCTAAGTTCTGAAGCAGCTACCTCTTTAAAATCTGTCTTTGCATTCTTCACCTCCCCACTATTGACTGTTCTAGATCATTTTCTCATATCATTCTTGTATCAGTGCAAAATTTTCTCATAGATATGCTTGCTTCTAGTCTGGTTTCCATCTCAGCCATCTTTCAGTTGGCTACCAGCTGGTCTTTCTAACATG
>NW_024348275.1:0-498 GCF_902729225.1 Pteropus medius | reverse complement strand
TTGGTTTTTTTTTTTTTTTTTTTATATATATAGTGTGAGATTACGTTACAGTTTGTGAGATAGTGGTAAAAAAGGTTGGAGATTTGAGGAGACATGAAGAGTGAAAGAGTTATCTTAGAGAGAGTTTGAAAAAGCATTTTCTGGGAATAAGGTAAGTTTTCCAATAGTATTGAGATCCGTGGTAAGACTCGGAAGTGAGTGTTTTTCTCCAGTAATGTGCAGATGATTTAGTGAAGATAGTGAAGATATAGAGTAGGCAGAGAGTTGGATTTTTCTATTTTTAAAAGCTATTTATATATATATATTTTATATATTTTGTTTTTCTAGTGAGTTTCAGAGACACTGGCTGCTACTCATTCCCAAAGGAAAGAAAAAATTTTAAATTCAGCAATACTTAAAAAACCACATAGAATTATATGATTTGAGAATATGAAGGGAAATTATTGAAGAATCACAGGAGAGAGAACATAATCACATGTCACCATTTATTAAGTCCCT
>NW_024348274.1:0-1638 GCF_902729225.1 Pteropus medius | reverse complement strand
AAACTTACATTAAACATAACCCTAACCATAACTTTTACTCTAAAACTAAATCTAACCCTAACCCTATCCCTAAACCTCACCCTAACCTTAACTCTAACACTCACCCTAACATTGATCCTAACACTAAAACTAAAACTAATCCTAAACTTAATTCTAACCCTAACTCTAAATTTTACGCTAACAATAACACTATCCCTAACCCATTATCGTCACCCTAACCCTAAACCTAAAGCTAAGCCTAACCCTAACACTAACCCTAAACATAACTCTAACCCTAACCTAAACCTAACCCTAACTCGAAACCTAAACATATACCAAATCCTAAAATAAACCTTAAGCAAACCTTAACCATAACTCTAACCCTAAGCTTACCATAAAACCTAATCCTAACCCTATTCCTAACGCTAACACTAATCTCTTATGCTTAACCTAACCCTAATCCTATTTTAGAGGTAAAACTAACCTTAACTCTAACACTGATCTTAACATTAACTCTAAACCTGATTCTGACTCTAAGAGTACAGCTAAATCTTACACTAAGTCTAAGCCTAAATATAACACTAACCCTAAGTCTGAACCTACAATAAAACTAAAGCAAAATCTACCCCTAATTCTAACCCTAACCTTAAATTTTATCCAACAGTAAACCTAACCCTATCCCTTTGCCCTAAGCCTAATCCTAAACCTACCCCTAAACTAAACCTGATCCGAAACATAAACTATCTTAACCCTAACACTAACCCTAATAATAATCCTAACTCTAACCTCCTACCCTAACCCTAATTCTAACTCTAACTTATTACTCTAACCCTAATCCTAACCCTAACCCTAACACTAAGCCCTTATTCTCTCCCAAGCCCTAAACTTAATCCAAAACCATAACCGTAACCCTAAACCTAACTGTAACCCCAAAACTAACCCTGTACCTAAACCTAAAACTAAAGCTAATACTAACCATAAATCAAACAATAACCCTAACACTAATCCTAACCCTAAATTTTGAGCATACAATAACCCTAATCATAACTCCTTTCCTAAATATAACCCTAAATATAACTTTAAGTTTAAAACTAACCATAACCCAAACCCTAACTCAAACATTAACCCGAAACCTGGACCTCGCCCTAAAAATAAAGCTAATGCAAACAATAATTCTAAATCGAACCTTAACACTACCCCTAACTCTGACACTAACCCTAAACTAAAGCTTAACCTAACACTAATTCTAACCGTAACCCTAAATTTTACACTAACAATAACTCTAAACCTAACTCCTTACTCTAATCCTGTTTGTAACCTTAAACCTAAAGATTATAATAACCCTAATTCTAAACCTAACACTAACACAAACCCTTACTCTGTTCCTAACCCAAAAACAAAAACTAATCCTAACCCTGAATCTAAACCTAACAATAACCCTAATTCTAACTCTAAAGTCTTAGACTAACAATAACCCTAAACCTCAACCCTTACCCTAAACCGAACCCTAAACTTAAATCTAACACTAACCCTAACATTAACCATATCCAAAACCCTAATCCTAACCCTAACCATAACTGTAACCGTAAACCTAACCTAATCCTAACCCAAATCCTAACCCTAACCGTAAACCTTCACCTAAAAGAAAACTTACCCAAA
>NW_024348273.1:0-502 GCF_902729225.1 Pteropus medius | reverse complement strand
GTGTGGCCACCTGGCATCGGAGCCGGCGTAACAGAGCACGTTAAGGGGGTGACGCTGTGGGCTCGTGGCACCGGACTTGCTCCCCCGGAAGGTGGGTCCTGCTGCCTCCCCTTCCCGCTTGTGACCCTTTGTGGCCCACGTGCTTCCTTTGGTCGGCACCAACCCTTTCTGCAGGTCCTGCCACCCCAGACGCTGCCATCTGGCCCCTCCGTGTCAGGGACCCTGGCTTTGCCGCACACAACTGCTGTCCCGTGTCACTCAGCTCTGGCTGTTCCTCCGCGTGGAATGAGTGGGACAGGGCAGAACTGGATGGTTCTGCGTCAAACCAGCCACGTGATTTGAGGAGTTGACCATCATCCCTTTGCGCACGTCTCGTTCTCTCTGCCACCAACGTGTCGCTTGCTGTCGGGCATCTTTCCTTCTGGATTCAGAAAGTGTCTGCCCTGGCAGAAACAGCCTCCTAAAACCACCCCGTGCGCTTGGGCTGGTCTCCGAATCTTCA
>NW_024348272.1:0-409 GCF_902729225.1 Pteropus medius | reverse complement strand
AAGGAAGGAAGGAAGGAAGGAAGGAAGGAAGGAAGGAAGGAAGAGAGAAAAAAAAATCTAGACACATCAAAGCCAGAGAAAAGGACACATTATATATAGAGGAATGGAAATAAAAATTACCATTGACTTAACACTTGAAAAAAATATAAGCCAAGAGAAAAAGAAATAACATTATTGAACTTAGAAAAGAAACGGGAGTGGGGGGATTTTCAACCCAGAATTCTATGCCCTATGAAACGATCTTTCAAAAATTAAGGCAAAATAAAGACATTTTCAGACAAAATAAAGCGATAAGAATTTGTTGTCTACAGCCCTGAAGAAAAATGATACCAGATGGAATCTCTCTCCCTCCCTCTCCCTCTCTCCCTCCCTCTCCCTCTCTTCCTCTCTCCCTATCTCCCTCTCTCCC
>NW_024348271.1:0-880 GCF_902729225.1 Pteropus medius | reverse complement strand
AGGTGTGCTGGGCCCCTGTCCCCATCGAGCAAGTTGAGAGGCCAGAGGTCCCTCTACCGCTCAAGGAAAGAAGGATGGATGCCAGCATTACGGGAGTGTACTATGTGTCCAAGACTTCAGTCGTGTTGTTTTTAATTTATTTGTCTCAGTTACCCAGTGAGGCTGTATTAATCCCCACGTTAGAAACGAAGGGACTGAGGTTTACAGAGAGGACACGCCCAAGGTCAGGCAGCGATCGAGTGGCACATCTGGGACTTGAACCCTAATCTGCTGGCTTCGATGGTCCCATCTGCCGCAGTGCTGAGTAGAAAGGTGGGGGCATGAATTCCATACTGAGGCTCAATATGGAGGGAATCCACTTTCTGGATTTCATTCCCATGACCTTGGGCAACTCCACCGACTTCTGGGCCTGTTTTCTCATCTACAGAATAGGTCAATAATTCTAGTAATATCGTGGTGACTCGACTTCTGGCAGCCATGGTGTCAGGTAGGTCCCCTGTGAGCAAGTTTATAATCTAGCTATGGGCAAGCCCCAAACTCAACTCCGGAAGAAGTAAAAAGACAGTGCATGATTGCAGTGTTATTCAAGGCCTTGAGCCATCTCATGCCAGGCTTGCGTAACTGCTCAGTGATTGACGTTAGTCCCCTTCCCCGAGAAAGCCCTGTATTGTTCATGGCATAGTTCAGATGTCACCACCCTGGAGAAACCTTCGTTCCCTGATGACACGGACCCTCCAGCGCCAGCTCCCGGGAGGAGTGAGCGGACTCTTTCTTTGCTCCCGTAGTAGCTGGTATGAACTTCTGATGTAGGCTTTTCTTTCTTTCTTTCTTTCTTTCTTTCTTTCTTTCTTTCTTTCTTTCTTTCTTTCTTTCTTTCTTT
>NW_024348270.1:0-361 GCF_902729225.1 Pteropus medius | reverse complement strand
AAGCTCAGAATTCTCATTTTAAAATGTAAACTAGATGTGTTAAAATTTATTTCTTTGGTGCTTTAGTTTTTATTTATTTGATTTTTTTTTAGTAAGGTTAAATAGTTTTTTCAAGTGTATACTATTCACTTATATTTTCGGGTGGGAAAATTCATTTTCTTTCTTTTTGGCCAGTGATCTGTCAAGATCAGGGTGATTCCTTATCAATTTGAATGAATGTACAATATGTTAAATCTACTACCTTTTTGTCACGTTTTGGAAATATTTTTCTTACATAATTTGGGTTTGGGTTTTTTGGTCTGTTTTATTTTTTGCCAGAAAGAATGTTTTTTGTGTGTGTGTGTGTGTGTGTGTGTGGTTA
>NW_024348269.1:0-306 GCF_902729225.1 Pteropus medius | reverse complement strand
CCCCCGACCCCGCAAGGAGAGAATGGCTATTACAGTGTTGCAATTAAAATGTTTATGCCTATTAAGCAGACCCTGTTCAAATCCTACCTCTGCTTTATACCAGCTGTGTGATCTTAGGAGCGTTCTGTCACCTTTCTGTGCCTTTCGTTTTCATTCATTCCTTCTCGTTTGTTAACATAAACGACACTTGTCCTTTAACACAGGTATGTGCCGCGGTCCAGCCACGACAGGATCCAGGGGGCCCCGAAGGTGGGCAAGGCGTCGGCGCGGGAGACAGTCGACTACACAGCTCAGAGGCGGTGTGAC
>NW_024348268.1:0-2672 GCF_902729225.1 Pteropus medius | reverse complement strand
TAACCAAACACTAACCCTAAAACAAACCCTAACACTAACTCTAAACTAATCCTAACCCTAATCCTAACCCTAATTCTAATCCTAACTCTAACCACTTACACTAATCCTACCCTAAACATAAATGTAACCCTAACTCAAACCATAACGCTAAACCTAACACTAATCTTAAATCTAACTCTAACCGCAACCCTAACCCTAACCCTATCTTAAATGTAAAACTAACCCTAACACTAAACTAATCCTAACACTAATCCTAACCCTAACACTAATACTAACTCTAACTTCTTACCATAATCCTAACCTTAAACATAACTGTAACCCTAACCTAAACCATAACGCCAACCCTAATCCTAACCCTAAGCCTAAACCTAACCCTAAGCCTAACGAAGAAACCTAACCTAAACCCTAAAACTAACCCTAAAACTAACCTTAAATTTAACACTAACAATAACCCTAACCTTAATCCCTGAAATTAAACCAAACCCTAAATCTAACCCTAATAACAACCTCTTCCACTAACCCTATCTGTCACCCTAACCCTGAACCTAAACCTAGGGCATAACAATAACCATAACCCTAGCACTAACCCTAAAACTAACCCTAAGTGAAATCTAATCCTAAACCTAATTCTAACTCTAACTCTAACAAAAATACTAACCCGAAATTTTAAATTAACAATAACCGTATCCCTAACCACTGCCACTAACATTAACACTAAACCTAACGCTACCCCTAACACTAACACTAACCGTAACCCTAATCTGAACAATAACCAAACTCTAACCCTAACCCAAAATGTAACACTAATCCTAATTCTAACCCTAACCCTAACACTAAGTCTACCATTACCCTAACACTAACCCTACGGTAAATCTACCCCGAACTCAATCTTAACCCTAAGCCAAACGGTAACCCTACCCCAAAGCCTAACTTAAACCTAACTTTAACCCTAACACTAATGCTAACTCTAAACTCTTACCCAAACCTAACTCTAACATTAACTCTAAACTAAGCCTAATTAAAGCTAACCCTAAACTAATCCTAACCCTAATCCTAATACTAACACTATTCCTAACTCTAACTACTTATCCTTACCCTAACATTAAACATAACTGTAACCCTAAAACAAATCATAACACTAAACCTAACCCTAAACCTAACCCTAACCCTAAAACTAACCATAACGCTAAGCGTAAAACCAACCCTAACCCTAATTTAACTCTAAAACTAACTCTAATTCTAACCCTGACCATAAATCAATGGAAAACTTAAACTTAACCATAACACTAACACTAACTCAGATCCTAACCCTAAATCTAAACGTAATCCTAACCCTACTTCTAAGCCAAACCCTAAATTTTACACTGAGAATAAGACTAAATCTAATCCCATAACCTAATCCTAACAGTAACCTTAAAATGAACCCTAACCTTCAACCTAATGCTAACCCTAACTCTAACATTAACTCTAACCTTAACACTAACTGTAAACTAAACCAAACCCTAACTCTATCCATAACCATAAACCTAACCCTAAGCTAAACTTAACCTGACCCTAACTATAGCCCTAACTCTAAATCTAACCTAACGATAACCTAAACATAACTCTACCCTTAATGTTAATCCTAACACTAACCTCTTACCCTAAACATAACCCTAACCCTAACACTACCGTAACCGTAAATTTTACACTAACAATAACACTTACTCTATCTACTTACCCTAACCCAAACCCTAATCTATCGCTAAACCTAACTAAAACTAACCCTTTCCATAAGCATAACCCTAAACCTATACTAACCCTAACCCTAACCATAACCATAAAACTAAACCTAAACTAAACCTAAACTGAACCCTAATGGTAACCCTAACACTAACCTAACCCTAACACGAACCCTAAATCCTAACACTAAAGCTAACACTAATGCTAACTTCTTAATATAACTCTAACCCTAAACCTAACCCTAACCCAAGACATAAGCCTAAACCTAACCCTGATACTAACCATAAAACTAAAGCTAATTCAAACGTTAATTCTAAATCTAAATCTAAAACTAACCCTACCTTAAATTTTAAACTAATAACAATAACCCTAACCACTTATCCTAGACCTAACCTTCAATCTCACTTTAAGTATAAAACTAACACTGACATTACACCGAACTCTAATCTGAAGCCTAAAACTAAAGCTAATGCTAACCATAAATTTAAACCTAACCTTAGCACTAACGTTAACTCTGATCCTATCCCTAACACTAAAGCTGATCCTAACCCTAACGATAATCCTAACCCTAACCCTAAATTAAACTAACCCTAATCCTAACCCTAACGATAAACATATCACTAAACTAAACCTTACCTAAACCATAAAGGTAATCTTACCCCAACCTAATCCTAACCCTAACCCTAACTTTAATCTTAAACGTCACCCTAATCCTAAACCCTACATGCAACCTTAACCCTAACATTAAGCATAACACTGATCCTAACCCTAAAACTAAAGCTAACCCTGACCCTAATTCTAAACCTAATCATAAATTTTACACTAATAATAACTCTAACACTAACTCTCTACACTAACCCTAACCCTAAACCTAAAGCTTACCCTAACACTAAAATTAACCCTATCTATAACCTACCCCTAACCTAAACCTAATCCTAACACTAACCATA
>NW_024348267.1:0-991 GCF_902729225.1 Pteropus medius | reverse complement strand
TTTTTTTTTTTGAGTCCTTCCACCCCCTGCTGGTTTCTGAAGAGTGGCACAAATGAAACTATAATTTTAGAGAGAAACTATAGTTTTAGAGATGAGAAAGGAAAGGTGAGAATAGGGGTTCCTAGAGCTGAGCTGTGACTGCTCCATCCTTTCAGCCCACACTAAGACCTCTGGTGGTGTCTCGTTTCTCATAGAGGAGAAATGGCTCTGAGGAAGATCCTACTGCAGGGGCTCAGGCTCAAGAATAAGGCTCCTGTACCTGGGCACAATGTTTTCCGCCATCAGTGGATACACCGGGCTTCCTCTGCTGTTCAGAGGTTGGCTCTGCATGTCTGTGCCTCCCAAGGAGGAGGATGCAATAGTGAGTCAGACTGACGTGGCTGGGCTGCATGTCCTGGCAGGCACTGTCCAGATGGCTAGCATGAGGTAGTAGGGGAGGCCTTCTCAGAGGCCTACCCTGAGAAGCCAGGGCTGAGGCTGCTGTGCTGGGGCTAGGGAGAGTCCAGAGGGTGTTTTAGGCAAACTCTAGGTAGATAGATGGTGGGATGGGCAGCTTGTGCTCGGGAAAAGAGGCTCATGGGGGACCTTCAAGACGGGCAGGAGAGACTAGTTAATGACCCAGGGATGAGACATGAGGTCTCTGGTAGAGGGCTTTAAGGACATGCTGAGACCTTGTAGGAGTCTGGACCAACTTGCTGAAAAACAAGCTTTTTTGATTGCTGATGTGTATTTCCACCCAAATGCCAAAGAAATTCTTGTTTGTTACTTTTTGTTCTTAATAACCTGGGTGAACAAAAGATCAGAGCTCTTAATCTTAAACCTCAGATTTAATTCAAGATGGTGAAATAGTGTTAGTGTTTGAGCCCTATATTATCGTATCTGCTAATGACATCTCCTGGTCCTGGAGGCAGTTTTTCTGAACCAGAGCATCTTTGTCAGGGAGATTTTGCTGTGAAGCCTGAGGACAGACTAAACAGCAAAAGAGGTTTGC
>NW_024348266.1:0-381 GCF_902729225.1 Pteropus medius | reverse complement strand
GTCAAGTGATACGTAACAAAGAAATGAGCCCACCAGCTCTTACGCATACATTCGCTCTCCATTGCTGTTAGCTGGGAGTATTCTCTTTTAAATAGTGAATAAGCTGCCTCCAAGCTGTGAGTTCCCGATGGCGGAAGGCGCCAAGGAAATGCTGAGTGGTTACTTGACTGAAGTGTTGATGAGCGGATGAAGGCCCATCAGAGAGCCTGAACCCACAGTTCTCCACGGTCCTCAGATTTGACCATGGTGGAAACCCAGCCCCACTCCTGGGTGGGAGAAATTGAAAGGGTGGGAGGAATTCTCTACACCATGGTCCTCAGAGCCAGACTGGTCACAGGGAGGATGTCGGTGGAGAACCAGCATGAGGGGGAGCTGGGAGGT
>NW_024348265.1:0-390 GCF_902729225.1 Pteropus medius | reverse complement strand
TTTACTGTGTTGCTATTATGTGACACTATAATTTGAAAGAGTGATGCATACTTAGTAGGATCTTTTTATTTTTCCTCTCTCTGTTTTTTTTACATTTTTAACTTTCTACAAAATCATTAATAATGATTTACCTGTATAACATTACACAATACATAAATTTAAAAGCTAACAATATACAAAGAACTTCGAGGAAAACTAATAGGTATGGAATTTTTTAACCCTACAACCATTCCTTGGCCAATTGGCCAATTAATTAGGCAATAATAAACAAGCAAACGAATGAATAATTAAATAGGAGGGTGAGTGAGTAGGGAAAATGAGGGGTAAAAGCATGGAAAAAGAGAAACTAGAAAAGTATATATATATATATATATATATATATATATATAT
>NW_024348264.1:0-715 GCF_902729225.1 Pteropus medius | reverse complement strand
ACACACAGTGGAACTCCAGGGAGACCATTTTATTGACATTTATGTAAATAAAGAGATTAGCACTAAGCATCCCCTGTGACCCGTAAGTACTTAAGGCTACTTCCATCAGAATCCCCATCTAAAGTGCACAACACGAGGAATTCAGGGGACTCTGGATCCAGTTAAAATAATATGAACTAGTATAGTTTCGCCAAGGGATTTTTAAAAATCTATGAAATCTGGGAAATGTTCCAGAGTCCAAACTAGTAAGTCTGGGTTTGAAACATTTATTGAAAAGTATCACATTCTCAGCTAGCATGCAAATGCGACCTGCAACAGATTTCGCTGAAATGTTTGGTCAGTGTGTTCTCAGAATACAATCCCTGAAACCCTTTGTTTCTGGGTTTTCTTTGTCATAAGTAAAAGACATTTTAGGGGATGACGATAAGACAAAAATGTCTACATGAATCAGACGAGTCACTAATTGGCAGGAATTAGTATACTTACTGTGAATATTTAAACCAAAGCATGTCTCAACAAGTAGGCCAGAAACTTACTTTGTTTCTTCACTTAAGCGCTTACCTATATCAGTTATCTATTGAGGAGTAACAAATTACCCCACAACTGAATGGCTACAGACAGCATTGATCTCAGAGCTCCTGTGGGTAAGGAATCTGGGTGTGGCTTAGCTGGATCCTGTATCCTCTGGCTCACAGGCTGCCCCTTTCCCCTCCCC
>NW_024348263.1:0-360 GCF_902729225.1 Pteropus medius | reverse complement strand
TCCCCGGCATATGTACTGATCGTCTTTCATCGGCCTCGGTGAGAAGACAGGTTGCAGGTTCAGAAAGGAACAATTCCCTTCGCGGTTCCTACCTGGGCCACTGCAGGAAATGCGGTCTCACGGCGCCACTCCAGCCACCACCCCGAAAACGATGTGAGGGAGTAGTGCCAAGAAACAGATTTGCAAAGGACGAGGAGGCCGACATGGAATTAGAACCTGCGTAAGCAATGAGGACCATGTGTATGTTCAGGGCCGTGGGTAAGGAAAGAGTTTTCCCAAGGCCTTCTCAGAAACTGAAATGAAGTTACGTTAAGTTAGGTACATTCACTGCGGAGAGCTCTTCCTTTGTTGGGGACTAGA
>NW_024348262.1:0-642 GCF_902729225.1 Pteropus medius | reverse complement strand
CAGAGAATTAATAAACTGTAAGATAGCTCAATAGAAAATATTTAGAATAAAATAAAGAGGGGAAATAATGTAAAATGAAGAAAATAATGTATGATATATATAGTCTATAATATGTATCATGTGTGTCTCATGAGAAGAGAGGAGCAAGAATGGGACAGATTGATGGTTTGAGGACACAATGAATGGTCAAGAATTTCCCATTAACAAAGAACACTAAAGCACAGTTTCAAGAGGGCTTTGAGTATCAACCAGCATAAAGACAAAGAAAATTACACCAAATCACATCAGAGTGGAATTGTTTCTGAAAAACAAAGACAAAAAATGTTTTTCTTAAAAGCAGCCAGACAGAAAAATAAGATTTTCAGAGAAACAGTAAGCCCAGGAGTTGACTTCTCACTAGAAAACAATGAAGTCAGAAGTAATGTAATAAAATCTTTGCAGCGGTCCCCGACCTTTGATACCAGGGACTGGTGCTCCTATGAAAACCTGCAGTCAAATGCTCTATCACTGAGCTATACTCCCTCCTATGAGAATCTAATGCTGATGATCTGAGGTGGAGTTGAGGCAGTGATGCTTGCACTGGAGAGCGGCTGCAAATCCAGATGGAGCTTCACTTGCTCACCTGCCACTCACCTCATGCTG
>NW_024348261.1:0-312 GCF_902729225.1 Pteropus medius | reverse complement strand
ATATGGTGGATTTTCGAAGAAAACCTGCGTGGACCCCTGCTCTACCACAGAAGACAGGCCGCTCCTCGCACCTCCACCTCCCCGCAGTGTGGACACCGGGCGTTCCAGAGCCACAATTCCGCATGAACTCTTTTCATCCCAGAGGCCCCGGGGCTCCTACCTAAGGCCTCGGCTCCTTCCCGCTTTCCGCAGTGGAAATCAGACTTCAGGACGGAAGCAGACACCTCCCTCTCCCTCACCTTTCTGCCTGGGTTGGTCGTAATGGTCCCCGTGGACGCATTCAAAATGAAGAAATGAAAGGCTCAAAGAGCT
>NW_024348260.1:0-349 GCF_902729225.1 Pteropus medius | reverse complement strand
AGAGCTAATTATCATTAAAGGAGAATTACAGGACCATTCTCTTTGTAAAGTTAGAAAATTCTAGGTATGAATGACATTCCTAAAAATATAGTCTCTTATTAAAATGGAAACATGTTATAGAGAGCAATGATCCCAATTTTGATTGATATTACTTAAGAACTTAATAAAGATTAAACATGTAATCAAATACCGTAAAAGTAGGTATAAAAATAAACATTTAAATCATATTTAATGTAGTTTCAGAAATCTTCAAAAACGTGGAACATTATAAATTTACATACATTTAATTAAATCCTCAAATATACATAAATATGTATATGTACATATAAATAAATAAATAAATAAATAA
>NW_024348259.1:0-8019 GCF_902729225.1 Pteropus medius | reverse complement strand
AATGCCTTTTATTTATCTTTCTTGTCTGATTGCTGTGGCTAAGACTTCCAGTATAATGTTGTAGAGGAGTGGTGGAAGTGGGCATCCTTGTCTTGTTTCTGATAGCCTCAATTTTTAATGAAGCTTAAAGTATCTAGTGTCTTCTTAGGAATAAATAGTAATAAAAAATAACAACTGTTTTTATTTTTTGAGCAGTTTAATATTCACAGCAAAATTTAGAAGTTACCCATATATTCCTTAACCCTCCCCTCCCCACTGACACACTTAACCTCTCCCACTATTAACATCCCCCAACTGACTGCTATGTTTGTTAAGATTAATGAACCTACATCATCACATTGTGACTCGAAGTCCATTGTTTACATTACAGTTCATTTCTGCTGTTGTAAATTCTATGAATTTGCAAGCGTATAATGACATGTGTCCATCATTATGGAATCATGCAGAATAGTTTCATTGTCTTAAGAATCCTTTGTTCTCTTCATATTTATCTCCCTTTCTCCAATCCCTAGCAACTACTGATCTCTTTACTGTCTTCATAGTTTTACTTTTTCCAGAAGGTAATGCCATTAGAATCGTACAGTATGTGGCCTTTTTTAAATTGGCGTCTTTCATGTAGTAATATGCATTTAAGAGTTTTCCATAACTTTTCATGTCTTGGAAGCTGTTTTCTTTTTAGTACTAAATAACATTCCACTGTGTGAATGTACCAGAATTTGTTTATCCATTTATGTACTGAAGGGCATCTCGGTTGCTTCCAAATTTTGGAAATTACGAATAAAGCTGCTATAAACACCCATGTGCAGGTTTTTGTGTGGATACACATTTTCAACTCTTTTAAGTAAATCCTAAGACATGAGACTGGTAGATTATGTGTCAAGAGTATATTTACTTCAGTAAGAATCTGCAAAACTATCTTCCAAAGTGACTATATTATGTTCAGTCCCATCAGGCAAGAATGTGAATTTCTGTTGATCCACATCCTCATCAGCATTTGGTGTTGTCAGTGATCAGAATTTTGGTCATTCTAATAAGCATGTAGTAGTATCCCATTATTGTTTTAATTAGAAATTCTCTAATAACATATGATGGTGAGAATCTTATCATATGCTTATTTTTCACCAATACTTTTGTGCAGGATCTGTTCAGATATTCTGCGTATTTTTTAATCTGGTTGCTAGTTTTTTTTACTGTTGAGTTTTAAGAGTTCTTTGTATATTCTGAACTAAAGTCTCTTATCAGATTTTTTTTTTTTTGCAAATATTTTCTAATGGTTTATGGCTTGTCATCTCATTCTTTTGACACTTTGTTTTATATTGCACAAGTTTTCACTTCTAATAAGATCCAGTTTATTAATTATTTCTTTTATGGTATATTGTGCCTTGGGTGTTGTATCTAAAAAATCATTGTAATATGCAAGGTCATTTAGATTTTCTCCTAAGTTATCTAGCTTTTATAGTTTTATAGTTTTTCATTTTACATTTAGGTCTGTGATTCACTTTATATTGATTTTTGTAAAAAGGTAAGTTCTGTATCTAGATTCATCTTTTTTACATGTTATATCCAGTTGTTCCAGCACCGTTTATTGAAAAGATTATCTTTGTAGGTTGTATTACATTTACTCCTTTGTCAAAGGTCAGTTGACCATATTTTTGTGTGTCTATTTCAGTATACTATTCTGCTCCATTGATCTGTTTGTCCATTATGTACCAATACACACTGTCTTGATTCCTGCTGCTTTACAGTAAGTCTTGAAGTCAGGTAGTGTCACTCCTCCAAATTTGCTCTCCTTCAGTATTGTGTGGAGTATTCTGTGTCATTTGATCCTCTGTATACATGTTAAAATCATTTTGTTGATATCCTCAAAATAACTTAAAATTTTGATTAGTATTGTGTTGAATCTATAGATCAAGTTAAGGTGAAGTGACATCTAGACAACATTGTCTTCCTATCCATAAACATAGAATATCTCTGTATTTACTTAGTTCTTTATTTCATTCATCAGCATTTTTACAGTTTTCCTCTTATTTTACATAGATCTTTTTCATATATTGTTAGATTTATACCTATGAATTTTGTGTGTGAGGAGGTGTTTAATGTAAATAACATTGAGTTTTTAATTTCAAAATCCACTTTTCCTTCTTGGTATGTAAGAAAGTCATTAACTTTTCTAATAAATTGTAATTTTAAAAGTACTGAAATTTATTTAGAGAAATTCTCACATTTTGTGGAATATGTCAAACAGTTTGGAAAGAAGCTAAGTCCCTGTGTCAACAGTGCCCTGTCCCCATGGTAATTGTTATCGTATCGCTATACCATTGCCCTGGATTTTCGAGAAACAGACTCATAAAAAAGTGGCTTCTGGCACCTATAACACATAGTCCTAAAGCTTCAAAGAATGAATTCTAATTTACTATTTGCTTCGTATAAGTAAGAGATGCTGACACATTTTTAAAATACAGAAAGTATAAAAAAATAATTTACTAACTATAGTACTAGCATTGATGGTAAGACAATTAAATTTTTTCTGGAAAAAAAAAGTCTCATTCTTTGAGTTCTAAGGCAAAGTTCATTGCAGAGAACATAAAGAGGAGAAATTACGGAATTAAAAGTGTAAATTGAGAAAGTAGGAAAGAATACAGAAAAAAAGTTTCCACTAACAGAATAAGTGTTCAATTTCTTTCTTTTTGCGGTGTTTTGGTTTTGGCCAAATACAAACATAAAAATTATTGGCCAAATAAAAACATTGAAAAAAAAAAACACAAAAAAGTAAAACAGTAAACTATATGACTTTTATTTCTGAAATGAAAGTGAATTTTAATGCAAATTCTAAGAAGGGCATAATCTCAGAATTAAGGACAGGCTTGTTTAGTTGAACACATTTAGGTTTGTGAGCAACTTATTATATCATTCTTCTCTTTTCTGTGGGGACTGAGACCCTTGCTGCCCTTAGGCAGGCATCTGGGAGTCACTAACTAGATAGCTCAGCCAGCATGGCCAGGAGCTAGCTGCAAGTTCATTCTATGTCACGTTCTGCATGCACTCCCCCTGATGCCTCTTCAAGGTCTTCAGAAGACATTCAAAGGCTGATTGAGAAGTGGAAGACCCTGAAGAAGGGAATCAGCAGAGATCCATGAAGGCTGCAGACTTGGGAAGTGTGTACTATAATAACCTGGGATAAGTAAGGGAAGCCCACCCTCCCACCCCACCCCTGTAGTGTGCATTGGGCTGGATGGACTCAGTGGTGGGTGGAGCAATAGTGCCAGCTATAGCAGCGGTTACTACTGACTGAGCACCACAGTGAACCCCCACTGCCCTCTTCATTTCAGACTACAGCATTATCCTCCAAATATCCAAACATAAATATTTTCAATTTTCTTGAAATAAACAGGATCCAAAATAGACCACGAGGTCTATAGTAACATATCAGAGTCATCAAAATAACCAATGTTGCATTCACCATTGGGAAACTCCTTTGAATAATTAGCATAAGATTGTGCTCTTTTTAGTTTTCCCTTGGGCTGCTGATAATATAGAACTGAATTATCCAGAAACATCTGAATGCATCGATAATAAATAACAATAGAGTAATGACACATTGAACAGTCGCAATTACTTTGTATGTTTATACATAAAGTACAATTTTGTAAAATGCACGTCTTTGTTGAACCACTAGAACCATCAACCACTGACCAGGGATGTAACTAATACTGGTGTTGGTTAACGTTTCAAAGAATAGTAATTTCGTTTTCTTACAGAGTTAAAGGAGATTGCATTTTTAATTCAAACAAGTGGATCATTGAGGCATTTTATTAATTCATAAAGATAAAATTGTGCTGAAAATGAAATATTATCACAAATATAATTGAATTGGGGAATTCAATAAAACGTTGAGCCTAAGCCTCACTTAATTCACTCTTTGTTGAGAAAAGTTCATTATTTAACTTAAAAGTTCTGAAAACGTGTACAATGGCCCATGATCTGGAAAAAAGACCTGTGTTTCTTAAGGGACTGTTATTCATTGACTTTCTCAGGTTCATAGAATAAGGGGGAGGATCATCGCTAAAATGTTGATTAAATTTCAAAATTTAAGCAATATTGTACTTGTCTGGAAACAGATGGCACACACACAAAGATTACAAAAGAGCCTTTAACAAAGGAACCTCTCAGGGGGTGACGGCAGTGTTCACAGGACAGCTGAAGGAGATGGGCATCTGGGGACCTGGGGATTAGCAACTAGAGAAAGATGACTCTATCTCCAGTTCTGAAGGTGCAGGAGAGGGAATGTGTTCATGGGCTCAACCAGAGCTTGCTGTGTTTGAAGCCTTGCCACACCATTACCATGGCCATAGAAGAATCCAGCAATTATCAGTGCTGTGTCCATACAAGGATGGACAGTAAGTTCCGTGGGCCCTTCTGTTCCTGCCCCACTGCTTCCAACAGCACATCCCACTGGCTGAAGACGCATGGTACCTAGAGATCACGAGGGTCCAGGTGACACCCCAAAAAGGCCAGCTCCCCATAGTAGAAATGGATGTGGGATGGCTTAGGGGTGGAGAGCAAAGAAGAGGTAGTCACATTTTTCCTGGAGAAATATCAGAGTACTGAATGTCATATGTGTTTGTACATTAATCTTCTAGTGATTTTAAAATGCTTCCCATTTAATCAACAAAAATTTAGTGTGTATTAGTAAGGAAAGCGCTTAATAACTCTGATGGAGTCCCTCTCCTTGATACAAAGTCTTGACACATTCCTCCATTTATAGAGCTTTTTCTGTTCTTAGATCATTACCAAGCTTAAATAATGGCTGAGAGTCAGTGAGATGAAAAACAAAACAAAACGCCAAGGAAAAGAGGCAGCATCTGATGTGGAATGATCAAAAATTTATAAAAATGAAATGTCATAGAAGAATCAAGAAAATTATACAAGAAAGCAGATTATCTAGCAGATTAAAATGAATAAATGCCTTTTTAATAGTCATTGTTGAGAACATTATAAAGAAAAGAAAGGTAAGAAAAGAAAAATGGATTGTTATTAACAAAATGAATGGATATAGTAAGTAGAACGTAGCAAGGGTTTTATAATATATGACAAAATTAAACATGAAGTCAATAAGTTGTTGTGGGTTGAATTGTGTCTTCCACAGAAAGATGTTGAAATAATACTTGTGAATCTAGTACATGTGAATTGACTTTATTTGAAAACTGATTCTTTGCAGATGACCAAATTAATTAGAAGTCATTATGGAGAGCACTAATCCAATATGACTGTGTCCTTTTGAAAAGAAAAAAAAAAATTGACAACAAAATAGGCACCCACACAGAGTGATGCCTGGTGAACATGAAGAAGGCAAGATTACAATGAGATATCTACAAGTCAAGGAATGCCACAGATTGTCAGCAAATCACAGGAGCTGAGAGAGAAGCTGGAAATGCTCTTTCTCACAGTCCTTGAAAGGATTAAGCCAGCCAACACCTTGACCTAAACCGTCCAGCCTCCAGAACTGTGAGACAATAAATTTCTGTTGCTTAAGCCATCCAGTCTGTGGTAGTTTGTTACAGCGGCCTCAGCAAATTAATACTCTGCCTTTACTGAAAAAGAGGCATAGTTAGCAGGCAAAATGGCACTCATTAGCCACTGAAAACTGACAGATCTGAAATACCTTTTCTGCCATTATATTATCGTGTGGGAATAAGGTTGTAAGATATCCAAGTGAGAGGTGTTCAATCAATAGGCAAGTTATTTGTGAAAACAACATCTTTAGCTGTTAGTGCATACCCAAATGAAGAATGTGTGAGGAATTAGTCAAGACAGAAGACTAATTCAATTTTAATGTCGAAATCAATCTCTTTAAAACATAGAAAATGGTTTTATGTAAGATTCTACACTGTTTGATTTAATGCATACTGTTTGCACCACACAGTAATCTTTTGCAGTAGACATGTCATTATTTCACGTACTCTGTGATGACTAACATAGTAGGGGAAGGGGGTGTTAGATAAACCTGTCGAGGTGAAGCTGGATATCAGGAAAAAGCTCGGTGAAGTTTTAAAAATCTTGCAACTTGCTCTCAGAGATGTGGTCATCACAACTGAAAAATTTTATTAGGCCAAGGTACTATTTTCATGGATGTATTGACAAACAAAGGATGGTGGGAAAGTCTGTGAATTAGAAACTTGAATAAAGTATCATCTTATGGTTTTGAAAAAAGATTATACTTTTAAGAGAATACCATTTGTTATTTGGATTATCATGTTTATATATACTTTTTTTTACTAGTGTAACATTTTCTTTTTATTTTATAAGCATATTAAAAATTTAGCCCTGGTAAAATACTTGTTGATTCAAGCTTTGTATTTAAATTCCGGGAAGACTTTATAGAAAGTATTACGGTAATGAAATATGGACAATCAGATAATACATATTTTGTTGGCATTAATATAACCAAGAAATGCATGATTGTCATGAAAAAGCTTAGCAGAGGATCGAAATGGTCTTCCCATTATAATGTAATTGTACTGATCATGTATAAAACGAATAAATCTGAACTTGTTTTTAAAAGAGCTATTCAATGAGATCACCGGTTACAGTAAACCCTTATAAGCAGAAATGCTTGGTTGTAAATAATACCTCAGAAATTATTACTCAGGGAACTTTGAATATGATAATTAAAACCACACTCAGTTTTATTTTCTTCATCTGGTAAATTTAAAACAAAATCCAGATATATACTTAAAACTTTATATACATACATACATACATACATACATACATACATACATATGTACATATACATATATATGTGTGTGTGTGTCCAGAATATATGTAAAAATGTCATCATGAGAGAAAAAGAAACAAAAAGCCATAGTGAAAGCTGAAAATAATAGAAAATTGTGACAATGGATATTAGTAAGATAGATATTTTCTTTTAATAATAAGAAATTAAAATTACATGATATGTTTTTTACTCAGAAAGTGAGCAAAATTTTTAAAATCTGGCAATAGCAGGATTTGACTTGGATCATAGAGAGAAGGAAACTCTCACACACGGTCTTTCTGAAAGGCAATTGAACAATGTCTATTAAAACTAAAATGTATATATTTTACTCTCCAGCAATTGCATTTGTAAGCATCTACTCCAGAAAAAATATTTTTCTCACGTGAGACATAATAATATGTTTATACACCTTTCTCAAAAAATAATTATATATTGTGCAAAAAGTGAAATGTTTAATGCCTGGATAGTATTGCAAAAAAATTTCCATTCAAATAAGCATGTTACTTTGCTGATTGTAGTTACTACCCAAGTATCTAGTCTGATAGGAAACAGAGAAAATAAAGAATGCAGAACAGAAGCAAAAGCACCATCTATTCTTTGGGTTTTTGAGTTCAAAGCATTTTTACAAATACCTGCGGTCTCATACCTACCATCAAAGTTACTACAAAACAATAGGTTCTATCACCCCCAAATTTCCTCCTGTTGCCCTTCATAGTAAGCTCTTGTCCCACTCTCAACCATGTCAACCACTAAGTTCTCTGACCCTATAGTATTTACTTTTCAGAATGTCATATAAGTGGAATTCTATGGTATGTAGTGTTTTTCAGCTTGGCTTCTTTCACTTAGAAAATGCTTTCAAGTTTCAACCATGCTGCTTGCACGTCATCTGTTCCTTTCCGTGACTGAATTGTATTCTATTGTATGGATATACCATGATTGGCTTACCCACTCACCCATTGAAAGACATTTGTGTTTCTTTTCCCAGTTAGTAACAATTATGAATAAAACTGTTGTAAGTGTTTATGTAAAAATAATAACAAAGGTACACCCAAACACATTTAGTATTTTGAGTCAAACACTTCTAGTAAAATATGATTCTGAAATTGGTTTGCACAATTAAGTGCGGCCATGTGGTATTAAAGGGACTTCAAAGAAAAAGATATCAAGAAGCTAAAAGTTCTGTGGGGTGCAAATAAGCAGTAAATCATCCTTCCAAGAAACTTAGCTGTTATCATCAACTT
>NW_024348258.1:0-851 GCF_902729225.1 Pteropus medius | reverse complement strand
CTCTTTCCCTTTTTCCTTTTTATTATGGAAGCATGAAAACATATAAAATGACTCTGTGGTTATGCTAAAAGGAAGCATTATCTGGACCTATGTGCTACAAGTATAATGCCAAGGTATATGGAATAAAATTAAATAAAAAACATTATTAATAGTATCTGAAAAATTATGCCTGGGCTGATTGCAACCAAGTTAGTGGTTTTCAACTCTTAATTCTTTCCTTCAACCTAGGGTTGTTGGTTGTTTTTTTTTTTTTCAGAACACATGAGCAACAGGAAGTTTTACACAGTCCTGGTATAAGTTTAAATGGGCACAAGCACATTGGAAATCAAATGAGCATTATCGAGTACAGTTAAAGACACACCACGTATAGCCCAGCAGTCCTACTCCTAAGCGTTCTCTGGAGAATTTTTTGCCTTGTGGCGCAGGAGACATGTACACTAATGTTCACAGCAAAAATTGGAATAACAACATAGGCATCAGTAGGAAAATAGCAAAGTTGTGGTATAATTATAAGACTTCAACAGTAAAAATGAATGAACAACAGCCTCACACATGGGTAACTCCTTACATAATGCTGAGTCTCAGAAAGGTCCATGCAGCAAGAGTTCACTGTACAGGAAGTTCAAAAGCACGCGAAACTAAACAATGTTTGGTTTGGGGACAGACACACTTACTGTAAAATCCTTAGAGAAACTCAAGGGAATGGTAAACACAAGACTCAGGATAGAAGTTACACCTGGGGGATGGGTCTGAGGGGCCCTCATGGGGGCTTCCTAGGTTCAGTTTTTGACAGCAGTGGTGGATGCCCAGGTATTTAATTGATCATAATTCCTCAAACTGACACTTTTCAA
>NW_024348257.1:0-322 GCF_902729225.1 Pteropus medius | reverse complement strand
TTCTCTGGGATGGTCCCCTTCTTTCCTGGCACCCCCCACCAAGGCCTGGTCCAGCCTCCTCCACCCCAGGGGCACCCTCCACCCCTGTACTCCATGGGAGCCTGACTGTACTTTGCAAAATGCAAATTGGACCCTGCTCTCCTGTGCTTGACGCCCTTGGAGGCCCCCAGCTCTAGGGTAACCCCCAAGCTCCCGCCTGGTCTCCCAGTCCCCACTGCCTAGCCCTTGCCACCCCTCCTCGGGGGCCCTGCAGGCTTGTTTCAGTGTCCACCCTCTGGGCACTCAACATTCCTCCGCTGAGTGACGTCCCTTCCTCCATCCT
>NW_024348256.1:0-1329 GCF_902729225.1 Pteropus medius | reverse complement strand
CGTGCGGGCGGGAGGAGCAGACAGTGGCCCGAAGATCGGCAGGTGCCAAGGGCTCCGTTCCCCTCCACCCAGGACGGTGCCCAGACCCCCTGGGCTGACCTGTGCCGACGGCAGGCGGGGCCGGCTCGCCGCGGGGCGCCCGGAGGCCCTGCAGGGGACAGCGCCCAGTGGACCGATCAAACCGCCAGCCGCGCACGGCCACACTCGCGGGAAGACGGCCGGGATTTCCAGCCAAGTGCTTCTCGGCGTTTGTGTCCACAATCCTCTCAGATGTCGAGTGGCTCTGCAGTGGGCCCTCATGGGACGCAGACGGGGCCGTCGGAGAAGCATCTAAGGAGGCACTAACACGCGGAGAACTTGCTGGCATCTGAATCAGGGGCCACCGCTCCCGAGGGCACCGATGGGACCCCCAGGACGAGGGAGAACGCCACGCAGACTGCGGACGATCTGGAAGCTTCCCTAGCTGCCCCCAGAAGGGTCACATTGCCACTGAGGAGCTGGCACTGGGGCCTGGCCAGTGACGCAGAGTGGGAGAAGGAACAGACCCCACCGGCTCCACTCTGTGACCTCAGCCTGGCCCCTCTCCAAGCCCCAGAGCCCTGACTGGAGAATCGGGGTGGGGCAGCCCTCACCCTCACGGTGAATTATTAGCTGATTTACTGTGAGCCTCTCACCCCATGCCTGGACTGCCCACTCTAGGCCTGAAGTCACACCGGTATGGCCGCCCGGAGCTGTCCCTGTGCCTCCCGGCCATGTTCGCCATGAGGACTTAGCCAGGAGGGGGAGCCCATTGAAATGTGACCCCCCTCCAGGCCTCAGTGTGCAGAGGAGGCCTGCCCAGCCCTGCCCACCGTGCACTCAGCAAGGAGCAAGGGGGAGCGGAGGCTGGTGACCCCAGCTGCGAGCTCTCGCTCTCCAGGGACAGTGCAAGAGCGGGGGAGCGAAGGGCAGGACAGGGTGGGCGTGTCAGAGGGGGGTCGGGTGACAGAGCCCCTGAGGGCACGGAAGGTTCCGGAGTCTGGGCAGGCTGCCTCCCTGGCCTGTGCTTCTGGAGTTACAGTGCCCGTCCCTGAACCGGCCCTCTGCTCCACGGCCGCCCGCTCTGGACTGCGGACGGGTCTGAAGCCTGCGGGCGCATGGCCGGGCCACGTTTCTGGGCGGCGATGCAGGTGGCCACTCAGTCTCCCTCCAGAAGCCACCTGCACGGAGAGCCACCAGCTGCAGCACCTGCAGGGCTTGCTTCAGCTTCTGAGCCAGAGCCGTGCGCCTCCCCGGTGGCCTTGGCCATGACAGAGCATGGCAGGGACCAGGGCTCCCCACCTGCGGCCA
>NW_024348255.1:0-431 GCF_902729225.1 Pteropus medius | reverse complement strand
ATATGCATGTTTGAAAGGCTATTACATAGAATACGCATCAGAACTGTGAAAGTTTGAGTTCTTACCATAACATCACCAACATAAGGAATTATCGTTCTCTTAAATATTTGACAATCTGATAGTTAGACGTGGTTTCTCACTGTTTCAATTTCTATGTACTGGTTACCCAGAAAATGGAACTCCTTTCCATTACTCTTTTAAGTGAATAGTCCATCACTTTCCTACTGACTGGAAATGTCAGCTTTATCATATACTAATTTTGCTTATTCTGGTGCTAGTTCCTTATCATTTTAATTATTATAGTCTTAGACAGTATTTTAATATCCCATTATTCCTATTTGGCAATTTTTTTCTGGCCTCTTCTCATGTAATTATTTTTTTCAGACAAACTTTAAAATCATTTATTAAACCTCTTCCCCTTAAAATTTCAT
>NW_024348254.1:0-415 GCF_902729225.1 Pteropus medius | reverse complement strand
TTTAGTAGTGAAGAACTACATTCAACAGCAGCAACTTTAAACAAGAAAAGCTGGTTATAACATAAAAAGGGCTCAGTCACTTTAGACGTGATAAAGTCCAAGTAGGAAATTCAAATTTCTGAGTTTGCTTTCTTTCCTCTCTCTTTTCCTCAAAGCTGAATATTTCTTAATAATGAAACATGAGAGGATTTAGAAGACTTATGTTTGGAAACTAAGCCAACCTGAATGATTCAAATGCTAATTTTGAAGGTGCACCTGCATTTATTTTTGATAAACAGACAATACCTGGAAATTCTATCCAACCAAATAAAAGAAAGTAAATCCCTTAATTTTAGGTTCCAGTGCAGGTGTGTCATATTTAAATAAAACCTGTTTGTTAAACATATCCCTGAGAGTTGGGGAAAATGGAGGGACT
>NW_024348253.1:0-879 GCF_902729225.1 Pteropus medius | reverse complement strand
GTGAGCCAGCCGTGACCTTTCTCGGAAGCGTGACTGAGCAGTACCTTTGACCAATGGGCTAGACTGTTCTTTCTGGCTTTTACAGTTACTCATCAGGTTGATGTTATCTGTTTGGTTGGTTTTGCTTTCTCTTAATCCCAAAGTTAAAGCTACGTCAGAGAAAAACATCTTCATTCTGTGTGGGTCTCCTAACCTATCCAAAAATTAAATGAAAAAAAAATATATATATATATATATGAATTAGCTATTATATAAACTACCAGCTAAATTGGATCATGCCTATCCTTTTTATTTAAAGCATTCACAAGTTAAAATATTACAAAGGAGTAAAATTATTTATATCAAAGGAAAGTGAAAAAGTGAGATTTTGCTTTCTTTATTTGTAAACATTCTATAAAGTAGAATGAAGAGTCAACAGAGGGGTGCTATGGGGATAACCAGGGACACAGCTTAGAATGTCCTCTTAGAATCGCTTTTCTTTTTAAGGGTACAGGGGGAGAATCGACCCTTTTGGCAGGAGAAGAAAACAGCTTCACTCCACAATTTTTAAGCTCACCTTTAGGACTGAGCATTTTCACAGAGGTCAGCTTCACACGTGCTTAGGAAATACACTCCTAGAAAATGAATAGGAAATAAATATCCTCAGATTAATGCTATATAAATACATTTGCTATAGCTTTTATTAAATATTCATGGTACACACATGTACAGGTCAGATTACCTTTAAATATTAAATTTCTTTCCAGTGATGGGGAATTTCAGATTTATTCAGTGTTCATAAGGAGCCAGGATGGAACCCATGCATTGATTATCTGCCAGCAAATTCAGCTGCTGGTTTAACTGGGTCCCTAAGGTTAGAAGGGACTTAACTCACAAAAA
>NW_024348252.1:0-972 GCF_902729225.1 Pteropus medius | reverse complement strand
TCGAAAGACACACACAGGTTGAAAGTAAAGGGATGGAAAAAGATATTTCATGTAAATGGAAATGAAAAAAAGCTGAAGTAGCAACACTTATATCAGACAAAACAGACTTTAAAACAAAGGTTATAAGAGACAAAGAAGGATGTTACATTATGTTAAAGGGATCAATCCAACAACAGGCTATGACTCTAGTAAATGTTTATGCACTCAACATAGGAGCATCTAAATATGTAAAGCAAATATTGACCAACAGAAAGAGAATGATTGACAGTAATACAGTCATAATAGAAAACTATAACACCAATGGATATATCTTCCAGACAGATAATCAACAAGGAAAGAGTGGCCTTAAATGACATGCTAGACCAGATGTATTAATTGATATTTGTATCAATTAATACATCTGGTCTAGCATGTCATTTAAGTGTTTCACCGCAAAGCAGCAGAATTTATATTATCTCAAGTTCATGTGGAGCATTTTCCAAGATAGACTACATGTTAGGCCACAAAACAAGTCTCGGTAAATTCAAGAACACTGAAATCATATTAAGTGTCTTCTCTGACCACAAAGATATGAAATTAGAAATCAATTACAAAACAAAAACAAAAACAAAAATAAAACAAAACCAAAAAACATACAACATATGGAGGCTAAATAACAGGCTACTAAATAATGAATGGGTTAACAATGAGATAAAGGAAAAAAATCAGAAGATCCCCTGACACAAATGAAAATGAAAACACGATGACCTAAAATCTATGGAACACAGTGAATGCAGTCCTAAGAGGGAAATTCATAGCAGTATAAGCGTACCTCAAAAAACAAGAAAAATCTCAAATAAACAAGCTAACTTTACACCTAAAGGAACTAGAAAAAAAAACAGCAAACAAAGCCCAAAGTGAGTAGAAGGAAGAAAACAATAAATATCAAAGTGGAGATAAACAAAATAAGTCTAAAAAATACAAACTATCAAT
>NW_024348251.1:0-493 GCF_902729225.1 Pteropus medius | reverse complement strand
CAGAGCCTGACTTCAAATTCAGGTCTGACTGTCCCCCCCGCCCCCCAAAGTCACGCTCCTCAGTGCCTCCCCACCCCTGCCTTCTCACCAAGCATAAAGGTGACAACTCATGGTGCTTGGTGACGGGTTTGAAGACAGGTTTTCCCTTTGAGAATCCACTTCAGTCAATATAGACTTTAGATAAACGCAAGTTGATTGTTGACTCAAAGCAAACACCACCAAGAGGCGCTGTGCAATCTGGGACGAGAAAGGCCATCCACACACGTAAATGTGCCAGAAGCAGGTAACCCCTGATCGGGGCAAAATCTTGTGCAAAATTCTGAGATCTGTATCCGCGTGGCTCCAACACAGCATCTCACAGCAAACCAGGAGGAGGCGTCTAACTGGCCACACAGGGTCACATGAGCTGGGACACCTGGATGGAGGGTCACGTGGGCATTTCCCATCGACCAGAGCAACCAAGTGGCACTCGGATGACGACAGTCAAACTCGT
>NW_024348250.1:0-578 GCF_902729225.1 Pteropus medius | reverse complement strand
GATCCAGCTCTACTTCCTGCCATTTTTTTGAAGGTCGGGGCAGATCCAGGTGCTGGCTCTCAAACCTAATGCAGTACTTGGCATGTAGTTCATATTCCATATGATAAGAAGGAGACGAAAACTGCTACATATTGTAAAGTGAGCGATGATAGAAGGAAATCGTACACTTAGAATGCATTAGGCATTTTTACACATGATGTCTTTTTGAACCCTTGCTAAAAATATGTGCCTTAAGTTATATCATCACATTTCTACAGATAAGATAATAATTCAGAGAGTCTCAGTTACCAATCATTACATGTTAAGGCCAGGCTTTAATCCAGATCTGCCTGACACCAAAGCTATATCACGCCATCTCCCAGGAATTTGCCCAATAGCTAGAATGAAATTCAGGGACTGACCAATTTTCTACAATGATTGGCTCTCTCATGTCCTCCTCATTTTTGCCTAGGTTTACTTTTATCAGCCTATAAAGGACAGAAAAATGGGCCTTAAAGATAGCTATGTGCCAACCCCCAGAGCTGGTAGATAGGTCAGATAGCAAAGCAGAACTAAGGTTGCAGATGAAATTAAAGTTG
>NW_024348249.1:0-4063 GCF_902729225.1 Pteropus medius | reverse complement strand
CTAGAGAGCTTTTTGCCAGATCTACCATATACATATATATGCATATATATGTTCATCTATATGCATATATATGTATATGGTGGATTTTCGAAGGAAACCTGTGTGGACCCCGGTCTACCAGAGAAGACAGGCCGCTCCCAGCACCTCCACCTCCCCGGAGTGTGGACACCGGGCGTTCCAGAGCCACAATTCAGCATGATCTCTTTTCATCCCAGAGGCCCCGGGGCTCCTTCCTCAGGCACGGCTCCTTCCCGCTTTCCGCAGTGGAAATCAGACTTCAGGACGGAAGCAGACACCTCCCTCTCCTCACCTTTCTGCCTGGGATGGTCGTAATGGTCCCCGTGGACGCATTCAAAATGAAGAAATGAAAGGCTCTAAGAGGTGATCGCAAAGCTCATAAGGCCCGGAGGCCGAAATCAGACCCACAGCTGTCTGCAGTGTCCCCCAACTGACCTCTTTCCAGCGGGTGACGGCCTCCAGGGACGGAGGGGCCAAAGCCTCCCTGGGTCCGCTGTCTGTGGGTGGCCTGGAGCTCTGCACGAGGATACAGAGAGGAATGAGACGCCGTTTGTACCTCTAGGGGCTCAAAGTGTCAGGGAGTGCTTCTGCAACTTCTGTACCCCAGTACCCGCAGACGACCGAGCACCGCCCTCAGAGCCCCGAGGCGCCGGGAGGGCCGTGAATTTGCCGCAAGTGAGCCGTATCTCGGAAGTCTGCAGTTCCGCCTCAAAATGGACGTCAGTAGAGTGCTTTTGCCAGAGCTTTCCTAGATATAGCTATATCTATATCTGTATCTGAATCTATAGATATCTCTATATCTCTATCTCTCTCTCTTTCTCTGTTTCTCTCTCTTTCTCTCTCTATCTACCTATCTATCTATCTATGTATCTGTGTATTTCTCTCACTCTTTCTCTCTCTCTCTCTCTCTTCTCTCTCTCTCTCTCTCTCTATATATATATATATATATATATATATATATAGATATATATACACGCAGACGACCGAGCACCGCCCTCAGAGCCCCGAGGCGCCGGGAGGGCCGTGAATTTGCCGCAAGTGAGCCGTATCTCGGAAGTCTGCAGTTCCGGCTCAAAATGGACGTCACTAGAGAGCTTTTTGCCAGATCTACCATATATATATATATGCATATATATGTTCATCTATATGCATATATATGTATATGGTGGATTTTCGAAGGAAACCTGTGTGGATCCCTGGTCCACCAGAGAAGACAGGCCGCTCCCAGCACCTCCACCTCCCCGGAGTGTGGACACCGGGCGTTCCAGAGCCACAATTCAGCATGATCTCTTTTCATCCCAGATGCCCCGGGGCTCCTTCTAAGGCCTCTGCTCCTTCCTGCTTTCCGCATTGCAAATCAGACTTCAGGACGGAAGCAGACACCTCCCTCTCCGTCACCTTTCTGCCTGGGATGGTCGTAATGGTCCCTGTGGACGCATTCAAAATGAAGAAATGAAAGGCTCGAAGAGGTGATCGCAAAGCTCATAAGGCCCGGAGGCCGAAATCAGACCCACAGCTGTCTGCAGTGTCCCCCAACTGACCTCTTTCCAGCGGGGGAGGGCTTCCAGGGACGGAGGGGCCAAAGCCTCCCTGGGTCCGCTGTCTGTGGGCGGCCTGGAGCTCTGCACGAGGATACAGAGAGGAATAAGACGCCGTTTGTACCTCTAGGGGCTCAAAGTGTCAGTGAGTGCTTTTGCAACTTCTGTACCCCAGTACCCGCAGACGACCGAGCATCGCCCTCAGAGCCCCGAGGCGCCGGGAGGGCCGTGAATTTGCCGCAAGTGAGCCGTATCTCGGAAGTCTGCAGTTCCGGCTCAAAATGGACGTCACTAGAGAGCTTTTTGTCAGATCTACCATATACATATATATGCATATATATGTTCATCTATATGCATATATATGTATATGGTGGATTTTCGAAGGAAACCTGTGTGGATCCCTGGTCCACCAGAGGAGACAGGCCGCTCCCAGCACCTCCACCTCCCCGGAGTGTGGACACCGGGCGTTCCAGAGCCACAATTCAGCATGATCTCTTTTCATCCCAGAGGCCCCGGGGCTCCTTCCTAAGGCCTCTGCTCCTTCCTGCTTTCCCCATTGGAAATCAGACTTCAGGACGGAAGCAGACACCTCCGTCTCCGTCACCTTTCTGCCTGGGATGGTCATAATGGTCCCCGTGGACGCATTCAAAATGAAGAAATGAAAGGCTCGAAGAGGTGATCGCAAAGCTCATAAGGCACGGAGGCCGAAATCGGACCCACAGCTGTCTGCAGTGTCCCCCCACTGACCTCTTTCCAGCGGGTGACTTGCCTCCAGTGGGACGGAGGGGCCAAAGCCTCCCTGGGTCTGCTGTCTGTGGGCGGCCTGGAGCTCTGCACGAGGATACAGAGAGGAATGAGACGCCGTTTGTACCCCTAGGGGCTCAAAGTGTCAGTGAGTGCTTCTGCAACTTCTGTACCCCAGTACCCGCAGACGACCGAGCATCGCCTCAGAGCCCCGAGGCGCCGGGAGGGCCGTGAATTTGCCGCAAGTGAGCCGTATCTCGGAAGTCTGCAGTTCCGGCTCAAAATGGACGTCAGTAGAGAGCTTTTTGCCAGATCTACCATATACATATTTATGCATATATATGTTCATCTATATGCATATATATGTATATGGTGGATTTTCGAAGGAAACCTGGCTGGACCCCTGGTCTACCAGAGAAGGCCGGCCGCTCCCAGCACCTCCACCTCCCCGGAGTGTGGACACCGGGCGTTCCAGAGCCACAATTCAGCAGGATCTCTTTTCATCCCAGAGGCCCCGGGGCTCCTCCCTAAGGCCTCTGCTCCTTCCTGCTTTCCGCATTGGAAATCAGACTTCAGGACGGAAGCAGACACCTCCCTCTCCCTCACCTTGCTGCCTGGGATGGTCGTAATGGTCCCCGTGTACGCATTCAAAATGAAGAAATGAAAGGCTCAAAGAGGTGATCGCCAAGCTCAAGAGGCACGGAGGCCGAAATCAGACCCACAGCTGTCTGCAGTGTCCCCCAACTGACCTCTTTCCAGCTGGTGACGGCCTCCAGGGACGGAGGGGCCAAAGCCTCCCTGGGTCCGCTGTCTGTGGGTGGCCTGGAGCTCTGCACGAGGATACAGAGAGGAATGAGACGCCGCTTGTACCTCTAGGGGCTCAAAGTGTCAGTGAGTGCTTCTGCAACTTCTGTACCCCAGTACCCGCAGACGACCGAGCATCGCCCTCAGAGCCCCGAGGCGCCGGGAGGGCCGTGAATTTGCCACAAGTGAGCCGTATCTCGAAAGTCTGCAGTTCCGGCTCAAAATGGACGTCATTAGAGAGCTTTTTGCCAGATCTACCATATACATATATATGCATATATATGTTCATTTATATGCATATATATGTATATGGTGGATTTTCGAAGGAAACCTGTGTGGACCCTGGTCTACCAGAGAAGACAGGCCGCTCCCAGCACCTCCACCTCCCCGGAGTGTGGACACTGGGCGACACAGAGCCACAATTCAGCATGATCTCTTTTCATCCCAGAGGCCCCGGGGCTCCTTCCTAAGGCCTCTGCTCCTTCCTGCTTTCCGCATTGGAAATCAGACTTCAGGACGGAAGCGGACACCTCCCTCTCCCTCACCTTTCTGCCTGGGATGGTCGTAATGGTCCCCGTGTACGCATTCAAAATGAAGAAATGAAAGGCTCAAAGAGGTGATCGCGAAGCTCAAGAGGCACGGAGGCCTAAATCAGACCCACAGCTGTCTGCAGTGTCCCCCAACTGACCTCTTTCCAGCGGGTGACGGCCTCCAGGGACGGAGGGGTCAAAGCCTCCCTGGGTCCGCTGTCTGTGGGTGGCCTGGAGCTCTGCACGAGGATACAGAGAGGAATGAGACGCCGTTTGTACCTCTAGGGGCTCAAAGTGTCAGTGAGTGCTTCTGCAACTTCTGTACCCCAGTACCCGCAGACGACCGAGCACCGCCCTCAGAGCCCCGAGGCGCCGAGGGCCGTGAATTTGCCGCAAGTGAGCCGTATCTCGAAAGTCTGCAGTTCCGGC
>NW_024348248.1:0-969 GCF_902729225.1 Pteropus medius | reverse complement strand
CCCCCACTACTTACTGCAAGAACCACAGGTTCCATTTCTATGCTTCCTGATCTACTTTTTCTCCTTTACCTAAACAACATTTCTAATGTCTCCTATTTTATTAGGGATATTTTTGTAATTTTATTTTGTGGTATTTCTGTTAGATCAATGAGCTATTTATTTATCCAATAATAACTACCTTTATTGAGTGCCTAATACATTCATGACCCAGGCAAATCATAATGCTATTTCAACAATAAATCCAATGTCCTCCCTGATCTCTAGAAGCTTATCGTCTAATACGAATGATATAAGAGAATTAAGTAGTTAAATTAAATAATTTTAACATAAAGTTTGAATCAATGAGTTCTGTAAGAGAGGCACAGATAATCAGAAGGACAGATTACTTCTGTTTTCCAAAATGAACATAGGTTGGTTGGTAATCATTATGCCAATTTTTCAATCATCTAATAAGTAATGGTAAATATTCTCAGCTACCTTATATTATGTCTGTCTGTGATAATTATCGTTTTTTAAATTATTCCAGTCTTAACACAAAAGAGCCAGAAAAAGAATCCAATGTTTGTCATTATCATTTATGGAGATAAGAACTTCCTATTTGCATGACAGGTGTCCAAAAATAGTGCTTTTGGAACGTATTGCTACTATCACTGCCAATAAATACAGGTTTATTTAGATGGAGCAGACTGTATCTAATGGGTTGTATTTTGAAATTTCATTGCCTACCATCAGGGCATTTTCTCATCAGTGTCTTAAGGTTGGGGAAAAAAATTCTCAAAGATAATCCAGGGCCCTATATCTACTATATTCTCTTAACATCACAACAAACGTGATGAGGCTGACATAAGCACGAGTAAACCTAAGGAAACCTAAGAGCTCAGGTCCCATCCATCTTGTGACCAGAGCTCCTCAGTAAAGGTTCCCGTGGTCTCTTCCACACTAAGCCACCAGCTCCCTTCATGGTTCAGG
>NW_024348247.1:0-1502 GCF_902729225.1 Pteropus medius | reverse complement strand
TCAGTGAGTGCTCCTCCAACTTTGGTACCCCAGTCTCCGCAGAAGACCGAGCATCGCCCACAGAGCCCTAAGGCCCCGGGAGGGCTGTGTATTTGCCACAAGTGAGCCTTTTCTCGGAAGTCTGCGATTCTGGCTCAAAATGGACGTCACCAGAGAGCTTTTTGCCAAACCTACCATATACATATATATGCATATATATGTTCATCTATATGCATATATATCTGTATGGTGGATTTTCGAAGGAAACCTGCGTGGACCCCTGGTCTACCACAGAAGACAGGCCGCTCCTAGCACCTCCACCTCCCCGCAGTGTGGACACCGGGCGTTCCAGAGCCACAATTCAGCATGATCTCTTTTTTCATCCCAGAGGCCCCGGGGCTCCTTCCTAAGGCCTCGGCTCCTTCCCGCTTTCCGCAGTGGAAATCAGACTTCAGGACGGAAGCAGACACCTCCCTCTCTCTCACCTTTCTGCCTGGGATGGTCGTAATGGTCCCCGTGGACGCATTCAAAATGAAGAAATGAAAGGCTCAAAGAGCTGATCGCAAAGCTCCTAAGGCACGGAGGCCGAATTCAGACCCACAGCTGTCTGCAGTGTCTTCCACCTGAACTCTTTCCAGCGGGTGACGGCCGCCATGACGGAGGGCCAAAGCATCCCTGGGTACGCTGTCTGTGGGCGGCCCTGACCCCTGCAAGAGCATGCAGAGACGAATGACACGTAGTTTGTACCTCTAGGAGCTCAAAGTGTCAGTGAGTGCTCCTCCAACTTCGCCACCCCAGTACCCGCAGATGACCGGGCATGGCCCACAGAGCCCCAAGGCCCCGGGAGGGCTGTGCATTTGCCGCAAGTGAGCCTTTTTTCGGAAGTCTGCGATTCTGGCTCGAAATGGACGTCACCAGAGAGCTTTTTGCCAAAGCTACCATATACATATATATGCATATATATGTTCATCTATATGCATATATATGCATATGGTGGATTTTCGAAGGAAACCTGCCTGGACCCCTGCTCTACCACAGAAGACAGGCCGCTCCTCGCACCTCCACCTCCCCGCAGTGTGGACACCGGGCGTTCCAGAGCCACAATTCAGCATGATCTCTTTTCATCCCAGAGGCCCCGGGGCTCCTTCCTAAGGCCTCAGCTCCTTCCCGCTTTCCGCAGTGGAAATCAGACTTCAGGATGGAAGCAGACACCTCCCTCTCCCTCACCTTTCTGCCTGGAATGGTCGTAATGGTCCTCGTGGACGCATTCAAAATGAAGAAATGAAAGGCTCAAAGAGCTGATCGCAAAGCTCCTAAGGCACGGAGGCCGAATTCAGACCCACAGCTGTCTGCAGTGTCTTCCAACTGAACTCTTTCCAGCGGGTGACGGCCGCCATGCACGCAGTGGCCAAAGCATCTCTGGGTACGCTGTCTGTGGGTGGCCCTGAACCCTGCAAGAGCACACAGAGACGAATGGGACGTAGTTTGTACCTCTAGGAGCTCAAATTGTCAGAGAGTGCTCC
>NW_024348246.1:0-3304 GCF_902729225.1 Pteropus medius | reverse complement strand
ACCATCCCAGGCAGAAAGGTGAGGGAGAGGGAGGTGTCTGCTTCCGTCCTGAAGTCTGATTTCCAATGCGGAAAGCAGGAAGGAGCAGAGGCCTTAGGAAGGAGCCCCGGGGCCTGTGGGATGAAAAGAGATCCTGCTGAATTGTGGCTCTGGAACGCCCGGTGTCCACACTCCGGGGAGGTGGAGGTGCTGGGAGCTGCCTGTCTTCTCTGGTAGACCAGGGTCCACACAGGTTTCCTTCGAAAATCCACCATATACATATATATGCATATAGATGAACATATATATGCATATATATGTATATGGTAGATCTGGCAAAAAGCTCTCTAGTGACGTCCATTTTGAGCCGGAACTGCAGACTTCCGAGATACGGCTCACTTGCGGCAAATTCACGGCCCTCCGGCGCCTCGGGGCTCTGAGGGCGATGCTCGGTCGTCTGCGGGTACGGGGGTACGGAAGTTGCGGAAGCACTCACTGACACTTTGAGCCCCTAGAGGTACAAACGACGTCTCATTGCTCTCTGTATCCTCGTGCAGAGCTCCAGGCCACCACAGACAGCGTACCCAGGGATGCTTTGGCCCCTCCGTCCCTGGAGGCCGTCACCCGCTGGAAAGAGGTCAGTTGGGGGACACTGCAGACAGCCGTGGTCTGATTTCGGCCTCCGTGCCTCTTGAGCTTTGCGATCACCTCTTTGAGCCTTTCATTTCTTCCTTTTCAATGCGTACACGGGGACCATTACGACCATCCCAGGCAGAAAGGTGAGGGAGAGGGAGGTGTCTGCTTCCGTCCCGAAGTCTGATTTCCAATGCGGAAAGCAGGAAGGAGCAGAGGCCTTAGGAAGGAGCCCCGGGGCCTCTGGGATGAAAAGAGATCCTGCTGAATTGTGGCTCTGGAACGCCCGGTGTCCACACTCCCGGAAGGTGGAGGTGCTGGGAGCGGCCTGCATTATCTCAAACGTCTAAGGAAAATACAGCCTTTTGTTTTAAAAATCACTATATATATATATATATATATATAGATATAGATATATAGATAGATATATATATATGTATATATGAATATATATATAGAAAGAGTGAGAGAAATAGATAGATACATAGATAGATAGGTAGATGGAGAGAGAGAGTGAGAGGGAGAGAGAAAGAGAGAGAGATGGAGATATAGAGATATCTATAGATTCAGATACAGATATAGATATAGATATATCTAGGGGAGATCTGGCAAAAAGCACTCTACTGACGTCCATTTTGAGCCTGAACTGAAGACTTCCGAGATACGGCTCACTTGCGACAAATTCACGGCCCTCCCGGCGCCTCGGGGCTCTGAGGGCGATGCTCGGTCGTCTGCGGGGACGGGGGTACAGAAGTTGCGGAAGCACTCACTGACACTATGAGCCCCTAGAGGTACAAACGACGTCTCATTGCTCTCTGTATCCTCGTGCAGAGCTCCAGGCCACCACAGACAGCATACCAAGGGATGCTTTGGCCCCTCCGGCCCTGGAGGCCGTCACCCGCTGGAAAGAGGTCAGTTGGGGGACACTGCAGACAGCCGTGGGTCTGATTTCGGCCTCCGTGCCTCTTGAGCTTTGCGATCACCTCTTTGAGCCTTTCATTTCTTCCTTTTGAATGCGTACACGGGGACCATTACGACCATCCCAGGCAGAAAGGTGAGGGAGAGGGAGGTGTCTGCTTCCGTCCCGAAGTCTGATTTCCAATGCGGAGAGCAGGAAGGAGCAGAGGCCTTAGGAAGGAGCCCCGGGGCCTCTGGGATGAAAAGAGATCCTGCTGAATTGTGGCTCTGGAACGCCCGGTGTCCACACTCCCGGAAGGTGGAGGTGCTGGGAGCGGCCTGCCTTCTCTGGTAGACCAGGGGTCCACACAGGTTTCCTTCGAAAATCCACCATATACATATATATGCATATAGATGAACATATATATGCACATATATGTATATGGTAGATCTGGCAAAAAGCTCTCTAGTGACGTCCATTTTGAGCCGGAACTGCAGACTTTCGAGATACGGCTCACTTGCGGCAGATTCACGGCCCTCCCGGCGCCTCGGGGCTCTGAGGGCGGTGCTCGGTCGTCTGCGGGTACTGGGGTACAGAAGTTGCAGAAGCACTCACTGACACTTTGAGCCCCTAGAGGTACAAACGGCGTCTCATTCCTCTCTGTATCCTCGTGCAGAGCCCCAGGCCACCCACAGACAGCGGACCCAGGGAGGCTTTGGCCCCTCCGTCCCTGGAGGCCGTCACCCGCTGGAAAGAGGTCAGTGGGGGGACACTGCAGAGCCAGCGGGTCTGATTTCTCGGCCTCCGTAAGTTCTCTGGAGCTTTATGCGGTCACCCTTGAGCCTTTTCATTTCTTCCTTTTCAATGCGCATATCGGGACCACATTACTTACCATCCCAGGCAGAAAGGTGAGGGAGAGGGAAAGTGTCTGCTTCGTCCCGCCAAGTCTGATTTCAATGCGTGAGCAGGAAGGAGCAGAGGCCTTAGAAGGAGCCCTGGGGCCTCTGGTGGGATGAAAAGAGATCCTGCTGAATTGTAGGCTCTGAACGCCTCGTGTCCACACTGAAGGTGGAGGTGCTGGGAAAGCGGCTGCCTTCTCTGGTAGACCAGGGGTCCACACAGGTTTTCAAAATCCACCATATACATATATATGCATATAGATGAACATATGGCGCATATATATGCAGGGTGGCAGATCTGGCAAAAAGCTCTCTAGTGACGTCCATTTTGAGCCGGAACTGCAGACTTCCGAGATACGGCTCACTTGCGCAATTCACGGCCAAGGCTCCTCCCGCCGGGCTCTGAGGGCATGCTCGTCGCCTGCGGGACGGGGTACAGAAGCGCGGAAGCACTCACTGACACTTTGAGCCCCTCAGAGGCAAACGACGTCTCATTGCTCTCGTATCTCCGTGCAGAGCTCCAGGCCACCCACAGACAGCGTACCCAGGGATGCTTTTGGCCCTCCGTCCCCTGAGGCCGTCACCCGCTGAAAGAGGTCAGTTGGGGACACTGCAGACAGCGGTGGGTCTGATTTTCTGGCCTCGTGCCTCTTGAGTTGGCGTATCACCTCTTTGAGCCTTTCATTTCTTCCTTTTCACGCGCACACGGGGACCATTACGCACTATCCCAGGCAGAAAGGTGAGGGAGAGGGAGGTGGCTGCTTCCGTCCCGAAGTCTGATTTCCAATGCGGAAAGCAGGAAGGAGCAGAGGCCTTAGGAAGGAGCCCCGGGGCCTCTGGGATGAAAAGAGATCCTGCTGAATTGTGGCTCTGGAACGCCCGGTGTCCACACTCC
>NW_024348245.1:0-352 GCF_902729225.1 Pteropus medius | reverse complement strand
CCACAGCTGTCTGCAGTGTCTCCCAACTGAACTCTTTCCAGCGGGTGACGGCCGCCATGGACGGAGGGGCCAAAGCATCCCTGGGTACGCTGTCTGTGGGTGACCCTGAACCCTGCAAGAGCATACAGAGACGAATGGGACGTAGTTTGTACCTCTAGGAGCTCAAAGTGTCAGTGACTGCTCCTCCAACTTCGGTACCCCAGTACCCGCAGATGACCGAGCATCGCCCATTGAGCCCCAAGGCCCCGGGAGGGCTGTGCATTTGCCGCAAGTGAGCCTTTTCTCGGAAGTCTGCGATTCTGGCTCAAAATGCACGTCTGTAGAGTGCTTTTTACCAGAGCTCCCCTAGATA
>NW_024348244.1:0-302 GCF_902729225.1 Pteropus medius | reverse complement strand
GACCTGCCGCTTCCATGCGGACGTGGCAGGAAACAGCGGGCAGCTCAGCCCGCGGGCGGGACCCGGGGAGAGGGCGGAGGGAAGGGGCCCTGTTACCCGGGTGACGGCCCGGGGGCCGCGGAGCCGCTGCGCCCCGCGCGGGCATTAGGGCTCCGGCTGGGAAGCCGAAGTCACCGCGGGGAGCCCGCGGGTCCCGCTGGGCCGGAAGGGACCGGGTCCCGCTGGGCCGGGAAGAGACCCGGAAGGACCGGGGTCCCGCTGGGCCGGGAAGGGATCTGGGTCCTGCTGGGCCGGAAGGGACC
>NW_024348243.1:0-374 GCF_902729225.1 Pteropus medius | reverse complement strand
GTGTTCCACAAATGCCTGCTTACTAATAATTAGTCAATAAAATACATAGTTTCCAAGTGTGAAAATATGGCCCTTTTATTCCTGCCATCATCATCATTATCATCATCATCATCATCATCATCATCATCATCATAATCATCATCATCAAACATTTATGGAGTGAATATCTACTATGTGCATACAGAGTATGGAAAAACCAAGTCTATGATCTTGTTTTTCTCTTAATAATACTATGACCTCCTAGGGTGATGGTGTACATAATTGTACAGGCTGGAAGAAGCTTCTGGTCAAGGAAAAGTTAATGGCTTTTGTCCAAGTGATTTAGATCAGGAGTAAAACTATGTATAGCATCCATGACTTGCCACTCATCACCA
>NW_024348242.1:6447845-6599496 GCF_902729225.1 Pteropus medius | reverse complement strand
ATCCAATTTCTCCTCTGTTTTATAATGAAACTCTTTGAAAGTATATGTACATTCTGTTGCAGTTTGCATCACTATTTTCTTTTCTGAAATTTAAAAGTTTGAATCGTAGCGCAGTCACAAATTGTGTGTAAAACACAAGTGTATTTCTCAGTAAATTATCGAAAAGAGGGCAGCTCAGCAAGACACAAAAGGACAAATGTGTTACGATTTCTTTTAGATGAGGTTCCTCAAAGAGACACGTCCACAGAGACATAGAATAGAGGTTACCAGGGGCTGGGGAAAAGAGTAGTGGGGAGTTATTGTTTAATGGGTACAGAGTTTCAGTTTGGGGAATGAAGAAGTTCTAGAAGTAGATGGTGATGATGCTTGCACAACAGTGTGAATGCACTTAATGCCATTGAACTGTACACTTAAATATGGTTAAGATGGTTGATTTTATGTTATGTGTTTTTGAGGGTGGGAGAGGGAGACAGACACAGAGAGAGGAACAGCTGTGTAAGTGCAACTCTGATCAAGTGATCAACAGTTTAGCTCCATGGGAGCCACCCACGTGCCATTGCCAATCACAGATCCTCCTGCTTTAGGCCTAACCATGGTCCTGTCATTGATGATAACTACTCTGTCACTTTATCGTTTTGCTTCCTAAATATGTACCTCAGAATTACGTGATTTTGTTTTACTTGTCTTCTAATTACACTTTCTTGAGAGAGAATCCACATGCCACAATATTCATCCTTTAAAGTGGTCCGTAGTGTGTACAGAAAATTATGTGGTCTATAGTGTGTTCAGAAAATTATGCAGCTGTCACCACAGTCAATTTTAGAACACTTCCTCACCCGCGAACAAAACTCCCATATCCGTTCGCAGTCACTCCTCATTCTCCCCTCCCCCAGCTCATGGCCAGCCTACTCGACTTTCTAGCTCTATGATTTTGTCTATTGTGGACACGTCACAGCAATGCAAGCCTACACGTTGTGGTCATCTGTGACTGGCTTATTTCACCTAACATCATGTTCCCACGGATTAGCCATGTGGTAGATTGTATCAGCACTTCCTTTCCTTTTGGCCAAATAAAGTTCTTTTTGTATGGACATACCACCTTTTACTTTTTGATTCATCAGTTGGACATTTTGGTTGCTTGTACTCTTTGGCTATTATGACTGATACTGCGATAGACCCTTGAATACAAGATTTTGCATGGACATATGTTTTCACTTCTCTTGGGGAGACACTTAGGAGGGGAATACTTGGTCATATGCTGACTCTATGTTTAGCCTCTTGAGGAGCTGCCCAGCTGTTTTCCAAACCAGCTACACAATTTCACATTCCTGCCAGCAACGAATGAGGATTCCAATTTCTCCACCTTATCACTGACATCTGCTATTACCTGTCCTTTTGATTATAGCCTTTCCGGTGGGTGTAAAGATCTGCATGTCCCTATACTTGATGGTGATGGTGTTACACGTTTTCATATATATTTCTTTTAGGGCAAAAAGGGCTTAATTCAGTTAAGCTTTAATATTATTTATTTATTTATTTATAAAGATTTTTTTTAACATTTTAATTTTTTAATATTTTATTTTTCCCCCCTTTCTCCTCCCCACTCCACTCTGGTAAATCAGTTACATGATTTACAAATGTTTTCTCTCATTCTGTGGGCTGCCTTTTCATTTTCTTGATGGTATCTCTTTGAGTGGAGAAGTACTTTCTCTTTCTTCCGATTCATTTTGTTGTGTTAAAACACGCATAACATAAAATTTACCATCTTGAGCATTGTTAGGTGTACACTCGGTGGTATTAAATACACGCATAATGTGCTAGCATCGCCGCTGTCCATCTTCAGACTCTTCATCTTGTAAAACTGAAACTCTGTCCTCACTAATCTAAATCCCCACTGCCTTGTTCCGCCCAGCCCCTAGCAACCGCCATCCTACTTTCTGTCTCTCTGATTTTGACTACTCTGACTGCCTCGGCTAGTGGAACCATGCAGTATTTGTCTTTTTGTGACTGGCTTATTTCACTTAGCATAATGTCCTCGAGGTTCATTCACGTCGTGGCGTATTACAGAATTTCCTTCCTTTTAAGGGTGAATATATTCCACATACGTGCATACCACACTTTCCTCATTCTTGCGTCGGTCAATGGATGCTTGAGCTGCTTCATACTTTTCGCTATTCTGAATAATGCTGCTGCTATGAACATGGACATAGAGATATCTCTTCAAGACCCTGCTTTAGATTCTTTTGCATATAGACCCTGAAGTGGAATAACTGGAGCGTATGGTGGTTCTATTTTAAATGTTTTGAGGAACTGCCATACTGTCTTCCACAGAAGCTGTCCCATTTCCATTCCCACCAACAGTACACGAGGGTTCCAGTTTTCTCCACATCCTCTCCAACACTTGCTGTTTTCTGGAGTTTTCTAATTTCTTTTTTTGTTGTTTGTGTTTTGGTACTCACGAGCCGAAAAGGTGTGAGGTGGTATCTCATCGTACTTTTGATTTGCATTTCCCTAATGATTAGTGATGTCGAGCATCTTTCCACGTGTGCGTATTGGCCATCTCTGTCATCTTATTTGGCGAAATGTCGGTTTGAGTCCTTGGCCCATTTTTTGAGTCAGGTTGTTTGGTGTTTTGTTTCTGAGGTTTAGGAGTTCTCTAAATATTCTGGATAGCCATCTCTTACCAGATATATTGTTTGCAAATATCTCCTCCGATTCCGTGGATTTCCTTTTTAGTCTGTTCATAGTGTTTTTTGATGTACGATCCGCTCCGCCCCCACCCTTGAAGTCCATTTTGTGTTTTGTTGCCTGTGCCTTCGGGGTCACATGTGAGAAATCTTTGCCAAATCCCGTGCCATGAAACTTGTGCCTTGTGTTTTCTTCTAAGAGTTTTACAGCAAGACAAGTCCTGTGAATGGGGGTTTCTCGGAGAATTGCCAGACATGTAAATCAGTAACAATTCTATGGCAATATGGCTTTTGAGGGAGCCCCTAACTTTGCTGCCCATTCCACCGGGTAAATAAGCTGCCTGTTTTCACAGCTACTGTAGTTGAGATGACGCGGTTTTCCAAGGCTGGTGGGGACCCGAGGAGAGGCATGTGGGAATAGGGCCCTTAAAACTTGACATAACTCGCCTTTGCCAAGATTCAGCCGTTTTATTGTTTTTGTTTTTAAACAAACTTGAGCTGGTTCTATGACTTTGGTTAATTTTTATACTTCCAAAAAAGTTGATGTTGACTATTTTTGCCAGTGTAATAACAGCTTTTGAGGAGGAGGAATTTCTAAGGAGCTTATTTTAACATTTTGGAAGCGCATCCCATTTTACCTCTGAATGTCACACGAATCCGTACGAATGCGGTGTTTACATACGGCCCCTTGGTTCCACACAGTATTTAAGCTTACTTAGCGGTTTTTGTGTGCTGCTACAGTTCATTCCTTTCCGGTGCTCTACCCTTGTAGTTCTCTGTGTGGATCTGCCAGAGTTTAGCACCCACTCTATTACCTGTGAACACAGGGTTCTTGCCTTTTGCAAGACTCTGAAGATTGCTTCTCTAGCCATTATTGTCCAGTAACATGATGCAAATAAGCAGAAATTCTAGGGTATTTGCCTAAGAGTAAAATGGCTAAATAGTAAAATAGGTACTTGAGACTTCGACTTAACTAGAAAACTAAAAAGTACTATTTCGAAGTGGCACGCCAGTCCACGTTTCTAAAGTCATTTATGAGAGTACCAGTGTTCCACAGTTATGCTTGGAATTTTCAGTCTTACATAGCCAATCTCGCGGGTGTGTAGTGTGACACCTCTTTGTGCCCATATAATCTGCACTTCTCTGAGTACTCTTGAGGTCGAACGTCTTCAGATATGTTTTTGTTTCAACTCATCCTTTAATTTTTGACCTCACTAAAATGTGCTTTCACCCTCGCCCATTCATCTGAACTGTTCTACTCCGGGATACCAATGACTAGCTCTCTCTGGACAAATCAAACGATCGACACTCAGGACTCACTTTATGGACCTATCAGCAACATTGAAAAGATAATGGACATGTTCTGCCCTACCTTTGGAAAGAATCACGCTGCCCGCTGAGTGGAAAAGAGGCTGTTGGGGGAGCCAGGGTGGAGCAGAGAGACCAGCTGAAGACCTCTGCAGTTGACTCGGAGGGAGTTGGTGGTGACTTGCAGTGCATTGGAGAGTTGGGGCTGGTGATCAGAGGTTGCATTCTGGATGTACGTCGCAGGTAGAACCGAGAGAATTCGTGTATGGACCGGATTCGTAGTGTAAAAGTCTTCTGGAAACGCTTTCTTTTCTTGGTTTTCAGGACAGCACTCTCTGTTGGTGGTACCCCAGCCGCACCGGCCACTCTGTCCCACTTCTTTCCTGAATCCTCCTCATCCTATCAGCATGTACACATCGAATGCCCTGGAGCTAAGCCCTCATCCCTTCCTGGGATCTCTTCCCGTCTCTGGCTTCACTCGCAGCTTCGCTCGCCCCCAACGCAGTCTCACCAGGTCTCACGGCTTGGAATGTCACCTCTTCTCGGACAACTCTCAAATGTACATCCCTAGCTGACCTTGCTCCTGAATTCCAAACTCAGTCATCATGTTGCTGCCCAGCTGACAAGCCCACTTGAGTGTTTAACAAGCATCTCAAACTAAACATGTCCAACGCCTGCTCCTTCCACCCCCATTCCAATCTCAGGAAATGGCAGCTCTATTCATGCACTCGCTCAGGGCAAAGCTACTGGAGACGCCCTTCATTCACTGTACGTCTGCTGCCTCAGAAGTCCTTCCAGCTCCTCCTCGCAGTAGATCAGCTTCCTCTCACCACCACTGCTTCAGCCGCGCTCCTAAAGGCTTCCAACATCGCCCGCTTGGCACATTTCAAGAGTGTCTAAAGATTCTCTGCTTCTGCAACTGCCCGTTGCTCTGCCCCTGCCTGCTCCTTACTTACATAGCAGTTGGGAGTGATCCTTCCATCCTTCTCAGCCCTGGCCATTCCTGACCTATGTGGGTCAGGTTTGGAATTTTTAAATTTTTCATGCGAGCAGAGACTTTACCTTATTTTTAAGATTTCCGTAGTACTAGAGCAGTTCATATGTACAGACTCGGTAGTGGTGGAATGAATGGTCGAATGAATGAATGGATGAATGAATGGAGAGCAGCAACATGGATCAATTCCTGAGTAAACTTAGACTTCTGTAAAAAGCATCAAGCTTGGACAGCAAAGCCTGGAATGTGCAAGACCTGTCCTAGGCCATTTGCACATTAAGGATTGACTATACGGTCAGGAGAGGGAGAAAGACAGAACCCTTGATGTAGGACCCAAGAAGCAGGATCGCTTTTATTGCCACCATGGTCTTGAGTGGGGCTGTGAGGAAAAGAATAAAGTCTCTATCAGTCTAACCCATAACTGGGCCCACGGCAGTAATTGCCACATTAACCAAATCTCGCTCCTCACCCCCAGAGCTTTACGATTTAGTAGAGGAGAGGGAATATGTTCGCAAGCGACCGTATGGTTGGTCAGTATTCTGACTAGACTGTGCATGAATCGTATCATTGCCGAGCCACGTATGATTAATAATACGACCTTACCATGATCATCACATTTGATTTGAGATCTTCTCAGCATTTGAGCACCCTCTATATGCCAGGCACTGCACTAGGTACCAGCACACGTTACCTCATTTAATCTCTCAGCCACTCTGAGAGGCGTCCTTTGTGGGGCCATCTTACTGAGGAGGAAGCAAAGTTCCTTGTCAAAGACCAATCGGCCAGAAAGTAACACCTGGGACTCGGGGACGGAAGTGAGTGTGAATGCCTCGACACGTTTCAGATGTTTACATCGGTTATACGAGCATCTGACATGACGATAGGAATGATTATTTTATCCGTTCTGCAAAACTTCACGAATAAAACTAACAGGTTCTTAAGTTAGGTGCATTATTATAAAACATGCAAGTACTCCAGTGTAGACTCTCAATAGTTGGGGGATTTGATGTGCTGACATGTTACAACTGCTTGAGTCTTGCTATGACGAGAGTCTTTTCTGTGAGCTTTTGTGAAGTCGTGACACGTCAGTTACCTCAGAGTTGGGGTTCGTTCTCATTTTTACAAAGCGAAGAATTAATTGGTAGCCTTTATTTGGAATATTTATTTGCATTTCTGTATTTTTGTATGACCTAATTTACCCATGGAACTGTGAAGGATGGCTTTGGGTGGATAAGGGGTCAGTGCAGGCATGAGGGAGAGCGTATTCTCCTGTTCCCTGGCACTGACAGTCTGCCTTTGTTATTTCTATTTCTCATGTGAAATTGTCTGCACGACCGCCCAGCTCATGATTGTCAGGTGACTGAAAAGGCAATGCTAGAAGAAATGTGGTTTCGGTCTATTCCTCTTGTCTCCTGCGAGGTTTTCTTTCCGTTTCTCCACCAATGCATGAGTATCTCCAGAATTTGAGCTTCTGAGAACATGTTCCATGCGTAGACGCATTTCTCACTCTCAAAGTACCAACAGGAAATTTTACTCGATGAAAGTGGTTTTCTCCCGAAAACCACCACTTGATGGTCTGTTTCAGACTGACCTCCCTCTAGGTTCCTTCCGTGGGTATCCTCGGAGACTACCCACGTTTCATTCCAAAGAGTAGAGAAAGGTGCACTGGAGCGGTTTAGTTTCAGAAGCCTCGCTGGAGCCGTGAGAGTTGGAGTACGATGCGTGCAGTCAGTTAGAGAAACTCGATTCCAGAAGAGCTTGGAAAGTAATTACAGAGAGTAAAATTAGACAAGGTATTCTAGTGGTTTTTTTGAAGTTAAGAAGGTGAGAAGAGAGTTTACAGAGGAATATGTGTTTTTATGGTCTTGCATAGATTTTAATTTAAATGCACCTTTGCAGCTGCTGGTGGAAGGGAGGATAAGCTAACTGAAATGGAATCTTAGAAAAGCAGTAGCTAAATGTCAGGTGTTCAAGAGCCTCACTGCAGCTGTGAGAGTTGAACTAAATAGGCATATGGAAGAGTAGGGTCATTCAGTGGAAACAAGACTGTGATGAAAACCTAGAGTGGGAAGTGGCAGCGGGAGCTAACGAGGACAGAGGTTCTTCCTGTTAGACAACCAGATACGAGGAAATGCTTGTTTTCAAGTCATAGGAGACGACAGTCAGAAAAGGACAGGGGGACCCAATTGTCAGCCTTTCAGTGCCACACCCAGTTTACATTTTCTACTCTAGATATTGGGAGGAGCAATGACCGTGGGGACAAAAGTCAGTGTCTGGGGAATCTTTGGAAGACATCGGTTAGACTTCAGCAGCGAAACAGGCCTGAGGTCGCAAACACTTAGTCAGTCATGATTCCACCTCTCGTGTGTCCTTCTTAAATAATTTAAAAAATATTCCCTAAGTGCGAGAAGAGTCGCCATGGCTTTGTCGTTCACAAATTGATCCAAGACCTTCCTAGCTTCATAAATTTCACTCCAGCATAAGCTTATGCAAGACTGCCATAATTTTTAAACAACAAAAGTGGTGTATTGGATCTTTTTTTCAGTTCTTCCCTAGTTCAAAAAAATTTAAAGCTTAATGTCCAGAAGCAGGGGGAATGTTAATTTTAAAGAGTCAGCATTTTGCAAACATTCTTGGCGGGAGTCTTGCTCTTGCTTTTGAGATGTGTCAGTGAGCATATTTGCCCAATGGAAACACCCAAATTCCATTCTGAAATTAAGTTTGTAAACGCAGGAAGCTTTTAAAAGTTGTTTAATGTTTTCAGCACGTTTTGCAGCCTTGTCATGTCAAACTTTAGCAGAGTTACATCCCTTTGAGGCCGATGATGTCACCTATGTTCAACGTAAATCTTTTTTCTTCAACTGAGCCCCAGAGAAGAGAGTGGAGTTTGACTGCAAGTTATGAGGACGTTCCCAAAAGCATTTCCGACTTGGACAAGAAAAGATGTCAGGTCGGGGACATCCAAAGAAAGAGAGGTTCTGTCCAAGTCTCCCAGGGCGGGCCGTGACCTCTGGACTCCAGGAACAATCACACTGGCAACGTCCAGATGCGTTCTTGTCCACATTGTCATTTCCCTTTGTTTCCCCCAAGTCTGGATAAAAAGTTAGAGTTGGCCGTGCTCTGGGGAGTGAGGAAAGGGACCAGGTCTCCTGGCCTGAGAGAGCAGTGGGAGGCAGTACCACCCAGGGAAGGCAGGTAAAGGAAGGTAAGAAGTCACTTTCAGAATCTCTTGGGGTAGCAGCTGGCTGGGGCATGAGTGATCACCAACACAGATTGGTGGAGGTGGTAAGCATGCATCCCTCAGAATTCCCCAGACACAATGGAGAGAGGAATGAGGCCAAAGAGCTGCACTCCACAGAAGCAGTCGCACAAAATGTAGAACACTGAACCTCGAAGCTAGAGATTTCGGGCCCGAGTTACCCTCCCTTCTCTCTCCTGCCCACATTAAAATGCGTCACTTTCCTACACAGTCTGTTCTAAAGAGCTTTAACCGTCGGTCCCTGGAGTGGGGGGTTTCCACCCATTTGAAGATTCGCCTGGCAATGTATACATACGTCCAGTTTTCTATCACTTTTTCAGAAGGCGTTCATTCAAGAGCTGTTTCCTGCCTTCGACCTGGTCTTGTAAACCTGAGGGTCAGTCATAAGGACAGCAACTTAAAATCAGAAAGTTTATACAACTTCCATATCTGCTAAATTTTTATAAGTTTTGTTGTCGAGTACTGTGAAATCCTAAATAGGTTTTATTGATTGACTTCCAGTTATCTACCTGACTTTAGGTCCTTAAAGAGCGCCATAAAATTAGCTAAACGCAGTCTATGGCCATGCTACCCTGAACAAGACCGATCCTGTCTGATATCGGAAGCTAAGCAAGGTCAGGCCTGGTTAGTACTTGGATGGGAGACCACCTAGGAAGGCCAGGTGCTATAGGTGTAAAAAATAAAAAAATAAGGGATTGTAAACTCACAAGGTCCTTGCAATCTGTGAGGTCAACCCAGTACTGCCTCGCCTAAAAAATGAAAAAATTAAAAGAAAATTAGCTAAGCACCATTAGCCGGTACCTAAATCACAATTCCCTCGTATTTGCTAAGTTTTTGGTAACGCGTGATGTTTATTAGCCTTCATTATAGTCACCATCAGCATGTGCACTCAGGAGGGTTACCCCTTCTGTTCTCCACTGAAGTGCTTCTCAGCAGAAGTCCTCCACCTCTTTTTTAATGACAAGTTTACATTTGGAGGCCCTCAGGTACCCCACTGTGCCCTTTTCTCAAATCTCTCCGGTGGGGGCCAGCTAATAGTGTGTCTTCACCGTGACTGTAGATCCTCTGGTATGCAGCGTTCTGAGACTTGGTTACTAGCAGAGCTCGTGACCTGGAATCTTACATAACTGAAGGCTCGAAGGCTGTTCTTGGATTTTGCTCTGAATTTTAGTTTTGTTCCACCGAAAGTAATTAACGTAAGCTTCTTGAAAGCAAAAAGCAGGTCTTAATTCTCCTTTAGTCTGCTCTTTTCTGCTCACACAGGGCGGGTAGTTAGAAGGGGGACTGAACACGTGTGTTGTCAGGGACTGATGCTCAGGAACTTCCTTGAGGCTCGGAACACTCAACCTGCAGCAACACTACACCTGAGCAAGGTTTTGGTTGTGCCATGCCTAGGGCCTAGCAAGTGGCATCTAAGTTACCCTCTTATCTTAAGGTGGATCCGGTCAAATCCCTCTTGGTCGACATTTACTGAGCATCTACAACGAGCTGGGCCCTCAGAGCTCAATAAGATACAACCCTGCCACTCCATGATGTCAGAATGTAATGAGGGGAAAGACATTTTCACAGACAATGACTACTCAACATTGTGGGTTCATGATAGAGCTCAGCATCCATTCGTAAGGCTTTTGTTTCATTAGAGTCACCGAGGAGGAGGTCATGTTCTGTACAAGCAAGGGTATGTCGATTGTCTTCCTGCTTAATTTCTTACTGAAGGAAAAGACTCATGAAGCTGTGGAGAACATTGAGTCAGTCATAGCTGGGGTGGGATGCAGGTTCCACCCCTTACTAGCTCTAGAGCAAAAACTCTTTGGTCTTTGTTTCCTCGTGTACCAGATGGAAGTCTCACAGGATGATGAGAGGATTAAATTAATGAAGACAATCAATATAAAGTGTTTAGCTCAGCACATTTCACAGAATGCAGAATATTATTATTTTACATGATTTGGGCTCTGTTTACACACAATTAACTACCGTCCAAAGTTTTGTTCTTTTGGATTGTCAGTCCAAATCCAAGTCCAAATCCATAAAATATGTTAACTTAGTAATGGAAATGAGAAATAAATATAATAATATAGAAAAACAGAAAAAGAAAAAATGAATACTTCCACCTTAACTCAGCACTGGACGGGTTTGCCTCTTGACTAAGTAGCCTCTCCTTTCCCATGTACCCAGACGCAAGGTGATCAGACCACCATGGATCACATGTAGCCCTTTCCAAAGTATCTCAGATACATAGGAGACCCAGTTAATAGGCCACATAAAGCTCAAAATGGCGCTTTATCTGAAAACAGATATTTTCTTTTTAAATTTAAAATCATTTCATTTTGAATGTATTTCACCAGGGAAATTGAAAAAACAAATCAAATAGCATTCCCAATATTATGTGTAGTTGTGATTGGGAAGAAAAAAAACTAGAATATATATATATATATTCGCATACACACATTCACACACACATATATGTATATATATATACACATATACTCATTACATACAGATAACACTGTATTGATGGCATTGTCTGAAAAATGGATAACTCAAAAATAGTCCCTACTAGGACAAGACATTGATAGGAATGATCCATGAGAAAATTTAATGAAATGTGAAAATATAAAATAGTAAATAGTGTTTATAATTGATTATACATATGCATATGTTATCAATTACTAAAATATAACCTGATGAAGAAAATCCATCCGCCCATATTAGTAAATTTGTATAGACTATAAGTTCTGATCGGAGCCGCTGCAGCCATCAGTGCCCTCTTCACATTTGCTCCATCTAGACTCTTTCCCACCCAGTATATCCAATGTCAGCTATATTAGAAATTTTTCCTATCGTTGCTCATTTTCTGTCTCTGGTTCTTTTTTTGTGCATCTTTCCTCCTGCGCAGCTACTTCACTGGTTTCTTCTACGTTCGCTTGTGAGCACTGCGATATGTCCTTTCCAGTCCCAATAATGGCACCAATAACTAGACATAAAAATATTCCTAAAAGAAAGCAGGGGAATATATAAACGAAGTTGCTAACGGGTTGGGTTTCATTTTTATTCTTACTATTTATGCCAAAATAACCACGATCAACACTATGACTTCTTTCATCCTCACTTGGATTTCCATCATCTGGTTTGCCAGGAGGACCACTATCCACACTACCCCCATCACCTGGATATTTGCAGTCAGGGGGCGCATAGCCAGCTTCACAATGGCAGTGCCTTAAATTGTTGCAAGTTCCTTTCCCATTACACATTACTTCTGGGTCGCAGTCATAGTTGAGCACGGTATAATCAGTGCAGGAGTAATTCATGCAGACTTTGTTAGGGGCACAGAGAGTGCCAGTGTGGACATCTCCCTCATCAGAGATATCAGCAGTGTTGTAGGCATCCATGCTCCAGCAGTGACCAATGCCATGAGGAACCTGAATCAGTGTGTGATAGGGTTTGATTTCTGACAACTCTGAAATGTCTGTACATATAATTTTCCCACAAAATATATTCTCATCGAAACACTTAACGTATCCCGACGTTGCCGAAGTGGGACGGCCACAGTGTCCAAACCGGTCCCCTTTGCCATTCATTAAAATATAACAGGCTTCGGGGGCAGACCTTGCAGGGTAACCATATATTTCCAGGCATTGATTATCAGCGTTCTTACACCGACCTGCAGCGCAATAGTGAGCTCTATCACACGACGTGCCATCTTGCTTATAGCTGTCTGCGGGGCATTCTCCAGAGAAACCATCACAATACTCTGGGAGGTCACACTCTCCCACAGCAGGACGGCACATGAATCCCTTAATTCTCAGTTGGCAACCAGTACAGCAGAGTCCGCCACTACAGTCCGCATTCCCCTTCAGCCTACACGTTTGGTCACAGCACGGGGAATTCAAACACTCAGTGCCACAGTCACACTGCTCATCGTCCTCCACCACACCATTTCCACACACAGCATTCCTACGCAGCCGGCCTTTGTGCTGAGGGTTGTTAAATAGGCAGGCCCCTTTGTGTTCCCGGAGGAACCGGTAGTAGTAGTCAGAGCTGCAGTTGCTGAAGCCACTTTCCTTAGAGATATTTTCATGCATGAGGCAAAAGTGTCTGTCTTGACAAATGCAGGCCGAGTGGTCGTGCTGAATACCCAAGTTGTGCCCGAGCTCATGGACCATGAGCGCTGCAGACAGGAGGACATCTTCGTGATGGAAGGATTCGACAGCTGCTGCAAAGCCACTTGAACAGGCACCACTGAGAAATGCCTGCCCAATGCCCTCCGCAGGACGTTGTCCAACAATCATGTGGGCGACATCATGCTTCACGCGACGGAGGAGCTTCTCCTGTCTCCAGCTATTGAAATTGCTGAGTGTAACGTGCAGGTCCACTGGGACCTCTACGAGGTCCCCCTCGGTCCAAATCTCCATTCCAGCCAGCAGCACCTGTGTGTTAATTCCCCTAGTGAAGCTGTTGGCCAGAGCAACGATGTCCGCCACTCTCTGGACCGTGTCATTGACGTTACTGCCCCACATTTGGAACCGCTGCTTGTTGACCACGACGAACATCTCCACGTACTTGGTGTGCGACCACAGGTAGGACGGCGCCTGTACACTGCCAGGCTTCCTGCTCCCTTGTCGCCGGCTGCTAAACACCACTGGGTTGTCTCTGGAAGAGACGCTGCAGGAGACTCGAGCTCGATGTGCCACGGCGTACAGCACGTGTTCAAACCGTTTTGAAGAGTTCACGGGCTCAATGCCGTAGGATTTTGCCTCCTTAACGAGGATGCCCCTCAGGCCTGAACAGGTGTTGACAGAAACAAAAGAACCTGGGACTCCTTCTATGTAGCCTTCATAGTGACAGTCGTGCGGGAGGAAAGGCATTTCTTGCCTCAGAATGCCACCGTGGTAGCTGAAGACTGGAAAGCTCGTCACGAAGTAGTCTCTCTTCACCGTCAGGTGAATCAGCTGCTTCTGGCCCTGCATAAATATCACGTAGGATGCCTTTTCCACTGGGGCATCGCTTCCCTCAGCCGTCAGACTCTTGGGGATGACGATTTCATAGGAGGAGTAATATACTGATCCCAGGTCACAGTACAGGCTTGGCAGGAAACTCAGTAGCAACACCAGCATGATCCCCGACCGGACACAGGAAGGTCCTGGCAGCAGCGCCAGCCTCAAGCCCTTCATCTGGGGAGCCCAGGGCCAAAGCACCCGGCTAGTCTCATACACAACCACTTGGTTTTTCCATAGAGATGTCAAGAAGGAGGCAGAGTTGCTCACAGCGGCCACCACTGACATGGCCCTCGTGGACCAGTGGGTGGCACAGGGCCCGTGTCTGTCAGCGGCAGCTCTCCCTGACTCGCAGAACCTCAGTCACAAGTGTTTGCTCCAGATGTATGCAGCTTTGTGGAGGGTGGCTACCGCCTACCTCTGGAGGTGCAGCCTCTGGTTGTGTCCTTTCTAGTCTCTGATCTCTCCGTTATCCTTCAGATAGTGTCCTTTCGCTGTAACTTCCTTCCGCGGCATCAGCTTCAGTGATGCTTGGCTAAAGTCGTTTTGACACCGTGGTGATATAATCACGGAGGAGGACTGCAGACTCTAAAATGCAAGACTGTGTCTTGAGATAGGAAACAAAACCCCCATGCCTACCTCAACTGTGCCCCACGGAATACCCCTCCCCCATGCCTCCTGTGTCCGTTGCTCAGCTGACCCCTAATGTTCCAGACCAGGGGGCTTGGAGATCATCGGTGGGCATACTCATTGCTCGTCTCCCTTCTTCTAAAACGCCTGCTCTGTAACACATGGGCATTCGCCACTCAGCGCGTTCTCGACCCCTCGATGAGGCATTATAGTTGTATGCACATGTTGCAGGCCAGACTGTTAGATGAGGCAAGGGGATGGCTGCCCTGTGCCCCAAGGTAGGCCCAAATGGGCTGGTGACCCATGTGGCAAGGGACAGTAGTCCTATTTTTTAACATCCTCGAAGTTCAGTTTCTCACGTTCTGTTTATAACACTGTCCAAAAGTGTGTATGGGAGATGCCAACAGAGCAGCCTTTTCTTCTTATGTGTGATTTTCATGGGCACATTGGCTGGTATCTCCAGGCCCACGCCCTCTCGGGCTGGCCCGGACATATAGGTGTCCGACGATTATACCTGTTGAGGACTAGGGATCCTAAAAGTCTCCCCTGTGTTAGAATGTGACCTCCACGTGTCCAGGGTCGACTTCTGTTTCTTCATCCTTATACGCCCAGGTTCAAGGGTAGATGGACAAGAATTATTTATTGAATGAATACGTGCCTCTCCCAGGTCCAGGTACTGTGATGTCTCATCTGTTGTGTGTTATTTATTTGTACTAGCTTCATGACTGCCCAAATGGCTAAACATGTCTTCAGAAAAACTCACACTCGTGCTGACGAACAACACATTCATGATCTCAAAATATACCTCTTGCTACATTTTGCTGGTCAGTTCACTCCCCTGATGTCTTCTTGCCTCATATTTCACTGAGAAAAACAAAAGCTATCAAAAGTGTACTTCCACATGTAGACACCACACGAGTCCACCTGTCTCTACATTTTCCTCCTTTTCCACTGTGGATAAGTTCTTCGAGATCTAAGCTAAGGCCAATCCTCTTACTCGTGTGTGGGATCTCCTTCCCTTTCAGTTTCTTATGGACTTCACTTTTCCAACTGTCCCTTTTGAGTTTTACATCTTCAACATGTGTTTGTCCATTGGATCCAATCTCATCACACACTGTAACGTTCACCTTCACAAAACCATCCCTCTCAGCCCACGTCACTCTCTAGTCATCATCCAATTTCTCCTCTGTTTTATAATGAAACTCTTTGAAAGTATATGTACATTCTGTTGCAGTTTGCATCACTATTTTCTTTTCTGAAATTTAAAAGTTTGAATCGTAGCGCAGTCACAAATTGTGTGTAAAACACAAGTGTATTTCTCAGTAAATTATCGAAAAGAGGGCAGCTCAGCAAGACACAAAAGGACAAATGTGTTACGATTTCTTTTAGATGAGGTTCCTCTAACAGTCACGTCCATAGAGACATAGAATAGAGGTTACCAGGGGCTGCGGAAAAGAGTAGTGGGGAGTTATTGTTTAATGGGTACAGAGTTTCAGTTTGGGGAATGAAGGAGTTCTAGAAGTAGATGGTGATGATGCTTGCACAACAGTGTGAATGCACTTAATGCCATTGAACTGTACACTTAAATATGGTTAAGATGGTTGATTTTATGTTATGTGTTTTTGAGGGTGGGAGAGGGAGACAGACACAGAGAGAGGAACAGCTGTGTAAGTGCAACTCTGATCAAGTGATCAACAGTTTAGCTCCATGGGAGCCACCCACGTGCCATTGCCAATCACAGATCCTCCTGCTTTAGGCCTAACCATGGTCCTGTCGTTGATGATAACTACTCTGTCACTTTATCGTTTTGCTTCCTAAATATGTACCTCAGAATTACGTGATTTTGTTTTACTTGTCTTCTAATTACACTTTCTTGAGAGAGAATCCACATGCCACAATATTCATCCTTTAAAGTGGTCTGTAGTGTGTACAGAGAATTATGTGGTCTATAGTGTGTTCAGAAAATTATGCAGCTGTCACCACAGTCAATTTTAGAACACTTCCTCACCCGCGAACAAAACTCCCATATCCGTTAGCAGTCACTCCTCATTCTCCCCTCCCCCAGCTCATGGCCAGCCTACTCGACTTTCTAGCTCTATGATTTTGTCTATTGTGGACACGTCACAGCAATGCAAGCCTACACGTTGTGGTCGTCTGTGACTGGCTTATTTCACCTAACATAATGTTCCCACGGATTAGCCATGTGGTAGATTGTATCAGCACTTCCTTTCCTTTTGGCCAAATAAAGTACTTTTTGTATGGACATACCACCTTTTACTTTTTGATTCATCAGTTGGACATTTTGGTTGCTTGTACTCTTTGGCTATTATGACTGATACTGCGATAGACCCTTGAATACAAGATTTTGCATGGACATATGTTTTCACTTCTCTTGGGGAGACACTTAGGAGGGGAATACTTGGTCATATGCTGACTCTATGTTTAGCCTCTTGAGGAGCTGCCCAGCTGTTTTCCAAACCAGCTACACAATTTCACATTCCTGCCAGCAACGAATGAGGATTCCAATTTCTCCACCTTATCACTGACATCTGCTATTACCTGTCCTTTTGATTATAGCCTTTCCGGTGGGTGTAAAGATCTGCATGTCCCTATACTTGATGGTGATGGTGTTACACGTTTTCATATATATTTCTTTTAGGGCAAAAAGGGCTTAATTCAGTTAAGCTTTAATATTATTTATTTATTTATTTATAAAGATTTTTTTTAACATTTTAATTTTTTAATATTTTATTTTTCCCCCCTTTCTCCTCCCCACTCCACTCTGGTAAATCAGTTACATGATTTACAAATGTTTTCTCTCATTCTGTGGGCTGCCTTTTCATTTTCTTGATGGTATCTCTTTGAGTGGAGAAGTACTTTCTCTTTCTTCCGATTCATTTTGTTGTGTTAAAACACGCATAACATAAAATTTACCATCTTGAGCATTGTTAGGTGTACACTCGGTGGTATTAAATACACGCATAATGTGCTAGCATCGCCGCTGTCCAACTTCAGACTCTTCATCTTGTAAAACTGAAACTCTGTCCTCACTAATCTAAATCCCCACTGCCTTGTTCCGCCCAGCCCCTAGCAACCGCCATCCTACTTTCTGTCTCTCTGATTTTGACTACTCTGACTGCCTCGGCTAGTGGAACCATGCAGTATTTGTCTTTTTGTGACTGGCTTATTTCACTTAGCATAATGTCCTCGAGGTTCATTCACGTCGTGGCGTATTACAGAATTTCCTTCCTTTTAAGGGTGAATATATTCCACATACGTGCATACCACACTTTCCTCATTCTTGCGTCGGTCAATGGATGCTTGAGCTGCTTCATACTTTTCGCTATTCTGAATAATGCTGCTGCTATGAACATGGACATAGAGATATCTCTTCAAGACCCTGCTTTAGATTCTTTTGCATATAGACCCTGAAGTGGAATAACTGGAGCGTATGGTGGTTCTATTTTAAATGTTTTGAGGAACTGCCATACTGTCTTCCACAGAAGCTGTCCCATTTCCATTCCCACCAACAGTACACGAGGGTTCCAGTTTTCTCCACATCCTCTCCAACACTTGCTGTTTTCTGGAGTTTTCTAATTTCTTTTTTTGTTGTTTGTGTTTTGGTACTCACGAGCCAAAAAGGTGTGAGGTGGTATCTCATCGTACTTTTGATTTGCATTTCCCTAATGATTAGTGATGTCGAGCATCTTTCCACGTGTGCATATTGGCCATCTCTGTCATCTTATTTGGCGAAATGTCGGTTTGAGTCCTTGGCCCATTTTTTGAGTCAGGTTGTTTGGTGTTTTGTTTCTGAGGTTTAGGAGTTCTCTAAATATTCTGGATAGCCATCTCTTACCAGATATATTGTTTGCAAATATCTCCTCCGATTCCGTGGATTTCCTTTTTAGTCTGTTCATAGTGTTTTTTGATGTACGATCCGCTCCGCCCCCACCCTTGAAGTCCATTTTGTGTTTTGTTGCCTGTGCCTTCGGGGTCACATGTGAGAAATCTTTGCCAAATCCCGTGCCATGAAACTTGTGCCTTGTGTTTTCTTCTAAGAGTTTTACAGCAAGACAAGTCCTGTGAATGGGGGTTTCTCGGAGAATTGCCAGACATGTAAATCAGTAACAATTCTATGGCAATATGGCTTTTGAGGGAGCCCCTAACTTTGCTGCCCATTCCACCGGGTAAATAAGCTGCCTGTTTTCACAGCTACTGTAGTTGAGATGACGCGGTTTTCCAAGGCTGGTGGGGACCCGAGGAGAGGCATGTGGGAATAGGGCCCTTAAAACTTGACATAACTCGCCTTTGCCAAGATTCAGCCGTTTTATTGTTTTTGTTTTTAAACAAACTTGAGCTGGTTCTATGACTTTGGTTAATTTTTATACTTCCAAAAAAGTTGATGTTGACTATTTTTGCCAGTGTAATAACAGCTTTTGAGGAGGAGGAATTTCTAAGGAGCTTATTTTAACATTTTGGAAGCGCATCCCATTTTACCTCTGAATGTCACACGAATCCGTACGAATGCGGTGTTTACATACGGCCCCTTGGTTCCACACAGTATTTAAGCTTACTTAGCGGTTTTTGTGTGCTGCTACAGTTCATTCCTTTCCGGTGCTCTACCCTTGTAGTTCTCTGTGTGGATCTGCCAGAGTTTAGCACCCACTCTATTACCTGTGAACACAGGGTTCTTGCCTTTTGCAAGACTCTGAAGATTGCTTCTCTAGCCATTATTGTCCAGTAACATGATGCAAATAAGCAGAAATTCTAGGGTATTTGCCTAAGAGTAAAATGGCTAAATAGTAAAATAGGTACTTGAGACTTCGACTTAACTAGAAAACTAAAAAGTACTATTTCGAAGTGGCACGCCAGTCCACGTTTCTAAAGTCATTTATGAGAGTACCAGTGTTCCACAGTTATGCTTGGAATTTTCAGTCTTACATAGCCAATCTCGCGGGTGTGTAGTGTGACACCTCTTTGTGCCCATATAATCTGCACTTCTCTGAGTACTCTTGAGGTCGAACGTCTTCAGATATGTTTTTGTTTCAACTCATCCTTTAATTTTTGACCTCACTAAAATGTGCTTTCACCCTCGCCCATTCATCTGAACTGTTCTACTCCGGGATACCAATGACTAGCTCTCTCTGGACAAATCAAACGATCGACACTCAGGACTCACTTTATGGACCTATCAGCAACATTGAAAAGATAATGGACATGTTCTGCCCTACCTTTGGAAAGAATCACGCTGCCCGCTGAGTGGAAAAGAGGCTGTTGGGGGAGCCAGGGTGGAGCAGAGAGACCAGCTGAAGACCTCTGCAGTTGACTCGGAGGGAGTTGGTGGTGACTTGCAGTGCATTGGAGAGTTGGGGCTGGTGATCAGAGGTTGCATTCTGGATGTACGTCGCAGGTAGAACCGAGAGAATTCGTGTATGGACCGGATTCGTAGTGTAAAAGTCTTCTGGAAACGCTTTCTTTTCTTGGTTTTCAGGACAGCACTCTCTGTTGGTGGTACCCCAGCCGCACCGGCCACTCTGTCCCACTTCTTTCCTGAATCCTCCTCATCCTATCAGCATGTACACATCGAATGCCCTGGAGCTAAGCCCTCATCCCTTCCTGGGATCTCTTCCCGTCTCTGGCTTCACTCGCAGCTTCGCTCGCCCCCAACGCAGTCTCACCAGGTCTCACGGCTTGGAATGTCACCTCTTCTCGGACAACTCTCAAATGTACATCCCTAGCTGACCTTGCTCCTGAATTCCAAACTCAGTCATCATGTTGCTGCCCAGCTGACAAGCCCACTTGAGTGTTTAACAAGCATCTCAAACTAAACATGTCCAACGCCTGCTCCTTCCACCCCCATTCCAATCTCAGGAAATGGCAGCTCTATTCATGCACTCGCTCAGGGCAAAGCTACTGGAGACGCCCTTCATTCACTGTACGTCTGCTGCCTCAGAAGTCCTTCCAGCTCCTCCTCGCAGTAGATCAGCTTCCTCTCACCACCACTGCTTCAGCCGCGCTCCTAAAGGCTTCCAACATCGCCCGCTTGGCACATTTCAAGAGTGTCTAAAGATTCTCTGCTTCTGCAACTGCCCGTTGCTCTGCCCCTGCCTGCTCCTTACTTACATAGCAGTTGGGAGTGATCCTTCCATCCTTCTCAGCCCTGGCCATTCCTGACCTATGTGGGTCAGGTTTGGAATTTTTAAATTTTTCATGCGAGCAGAGACTTTACCTTATTTTTAAGATTTCCGTAGTACTAGAGCAGTTCATATGTACAGACTCGGTAGTGGTGGAATGAATGGTCGAATGAATGAATGGATGAATGAATGGAGAGCAGCAACATGGATCAATTCCTGAGTAAACTTAGACTTCTGTAAAAAGCATCAAGCTTGGACAGCAAAGCCTGGAATGTGCAAGACCTGTCCTAGGCCATTTGCACATTAAGGATTGACTATACGGTCAGGAGAGGGAGAAAGACAGAACCCTTGATGTAGGACCCAAGAAGCAGGATCGCTTTTATTGCCACCATGGTCTTGAGTGGGGCTGTGAGGAAAAGAATAAGGTCTCTATCAGTCTAACCCATAACTGGGCCCACGGCAGTAATTGCCACATTAACCAAATCTCACTCCTCACCCCCAGAGCTTTACAATTTAGTAGAGGAGAATATGTTCGCAAGCGACCGTATGGTTGGTCAGTATTCTGACTAGACTGTGCATGAATCGTATCATTGCCGAGCCACGTATGATTAATAATACGACCTTACCATGATCATCACATTTGATTTGAGATCTTCTCAGCATTTGAGCACCCTCTGTATGCCAGGCACTGCACTAGGTACCAGCACACGTTACCTCATTTAATCTCTCAGCCACTCTGAGAGGCGTCCTTTGTGGGGCCATCTTACTGAGGAGGAAGCAAAGTTCCTTGTCAAAGACCAATCGGCCAGAAAGTAACACCTGGGACTCGGGGACGGAAGTGAGTGTGAATGCCTCGTCAAGTTTCAGATGTTTACATCGGTTATACGAGCATCTGACATGACGATAGGAATGATTATTTTATCCGTTCTGCAAAACTTCACGAATAAAACTAACAGGTTCTTAAGTTAGGTGCATTATTATAAAACATGCAAGTACTCCAGTGTAGACTCTCAATAGTTGGGGGATTTGATGTGCTGACATGTTACAACTGCTTGAGTCTTGCTATGACGAGAGTCTTTTCTGTGAGCTTTTGTGAAGTCGTGACACGTCAGTTACCTCAGAGTTGGGGTTCGTTCTCATTTTTACAAAGCGAAGAATTAATTGGTAGCCTTTATTTGGAATATTTATTCGCATTTCTGTATTTTTGTATGACCTAATTTACCATGGAACTGTGAAGGATGGCTTTGGGTGGATAAGGGGTCAGTGCAGGCATGAGGGAGAGCGTATTCTCCTGTTCCCTGGCACTGACAGTCTGCCTTTGTTATTTCTATTTCTCGTGTGAAATTGTCTGCACGACCGCCCAGCTCATGATTGTCTGGTGACTGAAAAGGCAATGCTAGAAGAAATGTGGTTTCGGTCTATTCCTCTTGTCTCCTGCGAGGTTTTCTTTCCGTTTCTCCACCAATGCATGAGTATCTCCAGAATTTGAGCTTCTGAGAACATGTTCCATGCGTAGACGCATTTCTCCCTCTCAAAGTACCAACAGGAAATTTTACTCGATGAAAGTGGTTTTCTACAGAAAACCACCACTTGATGGTCTGTTTCAGACTGACCTCCCTCTAGGTTCCTTCCGTGAGTATCCTCGGAGACTACCCACGTTTCATTCCAAAGAGTAGAGAAAGGTGCACTGGAGCGGTTTAGTTTCAGAAGCCTCGCTGGAGCCGTGAGAGTTGGAGTACGATGCGTGCAGTCAGTTAGAGAAACTCAATTCCAGAAGAGCTTGGAAAGTAATTACAGAGAGTAAAATTAGACAAGGTATTCTAGTGGTTTTTTTGAAGTTAAGAAGGTGAGAAGAGAGTTTACAGAGGAATATGTGTTTTTATGGTCTTGCATAGATTTTAATTTAAATGCACCTTTGCAACTGCTGGTGGAAGGGAGGATAAGCTAACTGAAATGGAATCTTAGAAAAGCAGTAGCTAAATGTCAGGTGTTCAAGAGCCTCACTGCAGCTGTGAGAGTTGAACTAAATAGGCATATGGAAGAGTAGGGTCATTCAGTGGAAACAAGACTGTGATGAAAACCTAGAGTGGGAAGTGGCAGCGGGAGCTAACGAGGACAGAGGTTTTTCCTGTTAGACAACCAGATACGAGGAAATGCTTGTTTTCAAGTCATAGGAGACGACAGTCAGAAAAGGACAGGGGGACCCAATTGTCAGCCTTTCAGTGCCACACTAAGTTTACATTTTCTACTCTAGATATTGGGAGGAGCAATGACCGTGGGGACAAAAGTCAGTGTCTGGGGAATCTTTGGAAGACATCGGTTAGACTTCAGCAGCGAAACAGGCCTGAGGTCGCAAACACTTAGTCAGTCATGATTCCACCTCTCGTGTGTCCTTCTTAAATAATTTAAAAAATATTTCCTAAGTGCGAGAAGAGTCGCCATGGCTTTGTCGTTCACAAATTGATCCAAGACCTTCCTAGCTTCATAAATTTCACTCCGGCATAAGCTTATGCAAGACTGCCATAATTTTTTAAACAACAAAAGTGGTATTGGATCTTTTTTTCAGTTCTTCCCTAGTTCAAAAAAATTTAAAGCTTAATGTCCACAAGCAGGGGGAATATTAATTTTAAAGAGTCGGCATTTTGCAAACATTCTTGGCGGGAGTCTTGCTCTTGCTTTTGAGACGACGTGTCAGTGAGCATATTTGCCCAATGGAAACACCCAAATTCTATTCTGAAATTAAGTTTGTAAACGCAGGAAGCTTTTAAAAGTTGTTTAATGTTTTCAGCACGTTTTGCAGCCTTGTAATGTCAAACTTTAGCAGAGTTACATCCCTTTGAGGCCGATGATGTCACCTATGTTCAACGTAAATCTTTTTTCTTCAACTGAGCCCCAGAGAAGAGTGGAGTTTGACTGCAAGTTATGAGGACGTTCCCAAAAGCATTTCCGACTTGGACAAGAAAAGATGTCAGGTCGGGGACATCCAAAGAAAGAGAGGTTCTGTCCAAGTCTCCCAGGGCGGGCCGTGACCTCTGGACTCCAGGAACAATCACACTGGCAACGTCCAGATGCGTTCTTGTCCACATTGTCATTTCCCTTTGTTTCCCCCAAGTCTGGATAAAAAGTTAGAGTTGGCTGTGCTCTGGGGAGTGAGGAAAGGGACCAGGTCTCCTGGCCTGAGAGAGCAGTGGGAGGCAGTACCACCCAGGGAAGGCAGGTAAAGGAAGGCAAGAAGTCACTTTCAGAATCTCTTGGGGTAGCAGCTGGCTGGGGCATGAGTGATCACCAACACAGATTGGTGGAGGTGGTAAGCATGCATCCCTCAGAATCCCCCAGACACAATGGAGAGAGGAATGAGGCCAAAGAGCTGCACTCCACAGAAGCAGTCGCACAAAATGTAGAACACTGAACCTCGAAGCTAGAGATTTCGGGCCCGAGTTACCCTACCTTCTCTCTCCTGCCCACATTAAAATGCATCACTTTCCTACACAGTCTGTTCTAAAGAGCTTCAACCGTCGGTCCCTGGAGTGGGGGGTTTCCACCCATTTGAAGATTCGCCTGGCAATGTATACATACGTCCAGTTTTCTATCACTTTTTCAGAAGGCGTTCATTCAAGAGCTGTTTCCTGCCTTCGACCGGGTCTTGCAAACCTGAGGGTCAGTCATAAGGACAGCAACTTAAAATCAGAACGTTTATACAACTTCCATATCTGCTAAATTTTTATAAGTTTTGTTGTCGAGTACTGTGAAATCCTAAATAGGTTTTATTGATTGACTTCCAGTTATCTACCTGACTTTAGGTCCTTAAAGAGCGCCATAAAATTAGCTAAACGCAGTCTATGGCCATGCTATCCTGAACAAGACCGATCCTGTCTGATCTCGGAAGCTAAGCAGGGTCAGGCCTGGTTAGTACTTGGATGGGAGACCACCTAGGAAGGCCAGGTGCTGTAGGTGTAAATATAAAAAAATAAGGGATTGTAAACTCACAAGGTCCTTGCAATCTGTGAGGTCAACCAAGTACTGCCTCGCCTAAAAAATGAAAAAATTAAAAGAAAATTAGCTAAGCACCATTACCCGGTACCTAAATCACAATTCTCTCGTATTTGCTAAGTTTTTGGTAACGCGTGATGTTTATTAGCCTTCATTATAGTCACCATCGGCATGTGCACTCAGGAGGGTTACCCCTTCTGTTCTCCACTGAAGTGCTTCTCAGCAGAAGTCCTCCACCTCTTTTTTAATGACAAGTTTACATTTGGAGGCCCTCAGGTACCCCACTGTGCCCTTTTCTCAAATCTCTCCGGTGGGGGCCAGCTAATAGTGTGTCTTCACCGTGACTGTAGATCCTCTGGTATGCAGCGTTCTGAGACTTGGTTACTAGCAGAGCTCGTGACCTGGAATCTTACATAACTGAAGGCTCGAAGGCTGTTCTTGGATTTTGCTCTGAATTTTAGTTTTGTTCCACCGAAAGTATTTAACGTAAGCTTCTTGAAAGCAAAAAGCAGGTCTTAATTCTCCTTTAGTCTGCTCTTTTCTGCTCACACAGGGCGGGTAGTTAGAAGGGGGACTGAACACGTGTGTTGTCAGGGACTGATGCTCAGGAACTTCCTTGAGGCTCGGAACACTCAACCTGCAGCAACACTACACCTGAGCAAGGTTTTGGTTGTGCCATGCCTAGGGCCTAGCAAGTGGCATCTAAGTTACCCTCTTATCTTAAGGTTGGATCCGGTCAAATCCCTCTTGGTCGACATTTACTGAGCATCTACAACGAGCTGGGCCCTCAGAGCTCAATAAGATACAACCCTGCCACTCCATGACGTCAGAATGTAATGAGGGGAAAGACATTTTCACAGACAATGACTACACTACGTTGCGGGTTCATGATAGAGCTGCTCAGCATCCATTCGTAAGGGTTTTGTTTCATTAGTCACCGAGGAGGCGGCCATGTTCTATACAAGCAAGGATATGTCGATTGTCTTCCTGCTTAATTTCTTACTGAAGGAAAAGACTCATGAGGTGGAGAACATTGAGTCAGTCATAGCTGGGGTGGGATGCAGGTTCCACCCCTTACTAGCTCTAGAGCAAAAACTCTTTGGTCTTTGTTTCCTCGTGTACCAGATGGAAGTCTCACAGGATTATGAGAGGATTAAATTAATGAAGACAATCAATGTAAAGTGTTTAGCTCAGCGTATTCCACAGAATGCAGAATGTTATTGTTTTACATGCTTTGGGCTCTGTTTACAGTTAACTGCCATCCAAAGTTTTGTTCTTTTGGATTGTCAGTCAATAATATATTAACTTAGTAAGAGAAATGAGAAATAAATATAACAACGTAGAAAAACAGAAAATAATAGGAATACCTCCACCAGTTAGCAGTTTCATAGGGTTAGTGGGAAATTAAATAAAGACAGTCAATATAAAGTGTTAATTTACTAGTGTCTTGCAAAGAATGGGTAATGTTATTATTGCACATGCTTTTTCCTCTCTTCACAAAATACACCAAATTATTGTTACCTATATTGGAGATGTTTTTTGTTAATTGTTAGTAGATAAAATATCAACTTTAATATAGAATTTTTTTTAAAACCTAGGGTAGAAAATTAATCTCAAATGTGGACTGAGCCCTTGTCTCAGTTGTCCCATCCTCCCTCATGCATGTGGTGATCAGAACATCCTGGATTAGACATAACCCATTCCAGGAAGTCAACATAAGGAAACCCCAAGTACTAGGCTGCATGGAGTCTGAAGTGATGCTTCATTTGAAAATAACATTTTATTTGTTTTAAATTATCTCCAGTTCATGAATAGAAACTTTTAGGGAAAATTAGAGTACTGAGTAGATAATGTTGTTAAAGTATTGCTGTCACTGGGGGGAATATATGCTAGTAATACAGGTACAGATAATACATTATGAAAGAATGCAGATGGAATGTGGTATGCCCTCAAAAATAATTTCAAATAAAAAATTGGTCTAAAGGAGACAAGACATTGATAGCAATGATCCATGCGAAAAGCTTATTTTCATAAAATGGGGAAAAATATAGAATATTTTATGTCCGATTTCACATGTGAATATATAATCAAATTACTTAAATATTGAAAGTTGTAGTTCTATCCTCCCGCATTAGTATGTTTCTGTAGACTATCTAGTCCTGTCTGATCCACTGGAGCTATCGACTCTCACTTTATTTTTCTTTCTCTAAGCCTCTTATTCCCACTAACTGCTTGAGGTACTTGATATTATTTGGCTTTTACCATCACTACTCTTCTGCCTTTGGTCCTTCACCTGCTACTTCTTATGGCTCTTATGAGGCCTCTGGTGGCGAGGAGTCTGGTGGTGGTTCTTCTGGTGGCAGGGAGTCTGGTGGTGGTGCTTCTGGAGGTGGAGCCCCCTCTGGAGGTGGAGCCCCCTCCGGAGGCGGGGCCCCCTCCGGTGACTGGGCCTCCTCCGGTGACTGGGCCTCCTCCGGTGACTGGGCCTCCTCTGGTGATGGGACCTCTTCTAGTGGTGGGGTCTCCTCTGGTTGGATCTCCTCTATGGCTTCATTTTCTTCCATTTCTGCCTCCGATGTTTCAATAGTCTTTTCCTCTGAACTCTCCTCTGAAGAGCCCCCTGGGGTCTCTACTGACTCAATTCCAGCATGGAGGCTAATGAAACACATTATTACTAACAATAATAGTATAAGAAATGCAGGAAATATGAAAATTAAAATACGATAACTTTGATACTCAGCGTCACGTTTAACAGGTCCACCACTTCCATCTGCATTGGTATCTCCATCATCTAGTTTGCCAGGAGGACCACTGTCTATACTACCCCCATCACCTGGATATTTGCAGTCAGGGGGCGCATAGCCAGCTTCACAATGGCAGTGCCTTAAATTGTTGCAAGTTCCTTTCCCATTACACATTACTTCTGGGTCACAGTCGTAGTTGAGCACGGTATAATCAGTGCAAGAGTAATTCATGCAGACTTTGTTAGGGGCACAGAGAGTGCCAGTGTGGACATCTCCCTCATCAGAGATATCAGCAGTGTTGTAGGCATCCATGCTCCAGCAGTGGCCAATGCCATGAGGAACCTGAATCAGTGTGTGATAGGGTTTGATTTCTGACAACTCTGAAATGTCTGTACATATAATTTTCCCACAAAATATATTCTCGTCGAAACACTTAACGTATCCCGACGTTGCCGAAGTGGGACGGCCACAGTTTCCAAACCGGTCCCCTTTGCCGTTCATTAAAATATAACAGGCTTCGGGGGCAGACCTTGCAGGGTAACCATATATTTCCAGGCATTGATTATCAGCGTTCTTACACCGACCTGCAGCGCAATAGTGAGCTCTATCACACGACGTGCCATCTTGCTTATAGCTGTCTGCGGGGCATTCTCCAGAGAAACCATCACAATACTCTGGGAGGTCACACTCTCCCACAGCAGGACGGCACGTGAATCCCTTAATTCTCAGTTGGCAACCAATACAGCAGAGTCCGCCACTACAGTCCGCATTCCCCTTCAGCCTACACGTTTGGTCACAGCACGGGGAATTCAAACACTCAGTGCCACAGTCACACTGCTCATCGTCCTCCACCACACCATTTCCACACACAGCATTCCTACGCAGCCGGCCTTTGTGCTGAGGGTTGTTAAATAGGCAGGCCCCTTTGTGTTCCCGGAGGAACTGGTAGTAGTAGTCAGAGCTGCAGTTGCTGAAGCCACTTTCCTTAGAGATATTTTCATGCATGAGGCAAAAGTGTCTGTCTTGACAAATGCAGGCCGAGTGGTCGTGCTGAATACCCAAGTTGTGCCCGAGCTCATGGACCATGAGCGCTGCAGACAGGAGGACATCTTCGTGATGGAAGGATTCGACAGCTGCTGCAAAGCCACTTGAACAGGCACCACTGAGAAATGCCTGCCCCATGCCCTCCGCAGGACGTTGTCCAACAATCATGTGGGCGACATCATGCTTCACGCGACGGAGGAGCTTCTCCTGTCTCCAGCTATTGAAATTGCTGAGTGTAACGTGCAGGTCCACTGGGACCTCTACGAGGTCCCCCTCGGTCCAAATCTCCATTCCAGCCAGCAGCACCTGTGTGTTAATTCCCCTAGTGAAGCTGTTGGCCAGAGCAACGATGTCCGCCACTCTCTGGACCGTGTCATTGATGTTACTGCCCCACATTTGGAACCGCTGCTTGTTGACCACGACGAACATCTCCACGTACTTGGTGTGCGACCACAGGTAGGACGGCGCCTGTACACTGCCAGGGTTCCTGCTCCCTTGTCGCCGGCTGCTAAACACCACTGGGTTGTCTCTGGAAGAGACGCTGCAGGAGACTCGAGCTCGATGTGCCACGGCGTACAGCACGTGTTCAAACCGTTTTGAAGAGTTCACGGGCTCAATGCCGTAGGATTTTGCCTCCTTAACGAGGATGCCCCTCAGGCCTGAACAGGTGTTGACAGAAACAAAAGAACCTGGGACTCCTTCTATGTAGCCTTCATAGTGACAGTCGTGCGGGAGGAAAGGCATTTCTTGCCTCAGAACGCCACCGTGGTAGCTGAAGACTGGAAAGCTCGTCACGAAGTAGTCTCTCTTCACCGTCAGGTGAATCAGCTGCTTCTGGCCCTGCATAAATATCACGTAGGATGCCTTTTCCACTGGGGCATCGCTTCCCTCAGCCGTCAGACTCTTGGGGATGACGATTTCATAGGAGGAGTAATATACTGATCCCAGGTCACAGTACATGCTTGGCAGAATAATCACCAGCAGCAACACAATCCCCAACCAGACACATGAAGATCCTGGCACTGGCTCCAGCTTCAAGTCCCTCTTCCTCTGACTCCAAGACTGAAACTTTATCTTACCCTCTTTCAAGGTCACTTGGTTTTTCCATAGAGAAGTCAAGAAGAAGGCAGAGTCGCTCACAGCGGCCGCCACTGACATGGCCCTTGTGGATCTGTTGATGATGAAAGGCCCTGTCCACTAGCAGCAGCTCACCCTGGCGTGCTGAACCTCAGAGACTTAGGTATTAGCCTCAGATCTATGCTGGCTCCGTTATGGGTGACTGCTGCCCAACTCTGAGTCTTACAGACTTTGGGGTGTGCTAATATTCCTGCTTCTCTTGGCCTTCGGTAGTTTCCTTACTGTATAACTTCGAACAGCAACAGCTTTAATGCTCCTTGGCTAAATTCCCTTTCCCCTCATAGAGACATACACCAAATACAAAGCCTATAAATGATTCGGCCAGTATTTATCTCTGGCAAATTATCCTTATCCTCAGCCCAGGCCACACTACTCCTGATATCCGTTAATCTGCTCATTCTTAGAACCCCAACATTCTAGCAGGAGGTTGGGGGTAGGGAACAGGGATTCTTCGGGGATCTATGAGCAGGACAAAGTTCTCTATTACCCAATGACACTTTTCTTCATTTCTGTATTATTCAGGGTACTGTTTCTCAGTCCAACCCTTCCTCGGAGTGTGCTTCCTTTAATTAAAAAAAAAATTGGTTTTTTCCTTTAATTCAAGAAAAACTGCCGTGTAGATGCACAAATTCTCCTTCATTAGCCTTTGTTCATTGTAGATTAATTTAGACATTTTATATCTGCATATAAACATAATTTTTCTCTACTAACAAGTTTTCCTAATACACAGACACATTAAGTGTTAAATGAAATGAGCTCAGTTTCACTCTCCAGGTATTTAGGATCAAAGTTCAATTCTTCCCAAGCCTCCAAACATAAAAACAAACTCTGATTAACTACATATCTAGTTACCATTTCATCAAGAAAATAAAAGTGGACCCTATAAGACCTTTTTAAAAATCTCTCCACTTTTGTAACTAAAACTGAACTGTAACATCTGTGGAAGTCCTTGGATCTGGTTTTGATGTCAATTTCCTGGTGTATTTAAATTTAAAAGGAAAAAAAGGGAGGAAAAGTTTATCCACATTCCTTACCTAGTCAGTTATTCTCCTGTGCATTTTTAAGATGAAGTAAAATAAGACTCTACATCTTTTATCTTGCATAAAAATAATTTATATTAAGTCAAATATTTACAATATAAAACTTTTAAAATAAGCGTTATGAGTACAAGTTTAACACTCAAAAATGGGGAAATGCCATAATTCAAAAAGGAATGGTATATCACAAGATCTCAGATATGAGCAAGAGAGTAGATCAACTTAATTATCCCCAATTTATATTTAATTCCTAATACAGATAAAATTTATTAGCATCTAGTAAGAAAATTTATGCTGTCATATCACAAACCCATTAAAAATTTTACAGCAAAAAAGGTGAAATGTTTTCTAGCCAATTTCTTTTCTTCTTATATTTTATATAAGAGGATAGACTCTTAAAATTATATAATTTAGAAGTTATCACAGATTTAAGGTGTTTCCCTGTATCTAACCAAAAAAGACAGGGCAAATTAAGTCATTTTCTGGGATGAAAGAATTAAATCAGTAATGAAAGAACACCTCTACTTTTTAAATAAATAAAAATATAATTTAAATTAAATATCCAATTTTCCGATTCTCAAATTGAAACATTTTCTTCAATAAATTACATACACACGCAAGCATTCATACACAAGGTCTGATTTAAATAATTTGACTTCTTTAACCAATAGTTCCTTCAACTTGTTCTTTCTTAAATGACTATAAGAACAAAACTTTAAAAAGCAGTTCCTCCTATCTGTATGTTTTAAACAGTAAATTTCTGACAGATATTCTCCTATGCTTATATAATATATTAACCAGAAAGATATACAAGTTGTTTTACATCAAGCAGATTTTAACTATGGTAAAGTCTAACGATATTTGAGTGATAAGTAATGGCTTTTAGTAAGCAGAAGGTTAGCAAATCATGTGGTAAAACTGGAGACTCTACCCTCCTATGAGAACTATCCTTATAGTATGAACTTTCCACAGGTATAGGCATTAGAGAAACAGGCCAGAAGAATCAAGGACAATTTTGTCTCACTTCCAGTTACATGTGACTTTTGACAGCAGTATTTGCTACTAACCCATAGACAAACTCCAGAAAGAAAACTCCGCTTTGAAGACCAAACAGTGCTGAGTCCTTTGGAAGCTACTGTTCTGTGAAGGAGCTCTGTCCAGAGTAGGACCCACTTGAGTTACACCAGCTGGGGCACCTTCCAGGGTAGTCACAAACTTCCAGCTCATCTAGACGTGTCTGGACACCACACAAATTTGGGGGGCCAGACTGATTCAGCCCGAAACGACTGAAACATGGGTAACTGCTGCTCAGAGTAAAAGGAAGCATCATTAAGGACACCTTTTTAGATCATGCCTAAGATGCCTCACACTGAAGGAAAAAAAATCCTCCTGAGCCTTTAAAGATACTCAAATAACAAATCTGAAAAGTTAATGGAAAAGAATAACAAAGTTAATTATTGCCTTCTTCTCCCCCAGTGAATACTGAACCTCTGCCCTAGGATAAGAAAAACAACAGGTGTTCAGTTGTTCTAGAAACAAGTACAGCTTTTCCCGATTGCAAAAACTGATTTGTAAGATTGCATTTCACTGAAAAATAGAATAATTTGATTCAACCCTTAATTCAACTCTCAGCTAAATTTTCTGGTGGGTAAATAAGAAAACTTTTTTCTCTGCTGCCTAACTCTTAAATTTTGCCATGTTTTTAAAAGTATTGACTTCTCCTTACATAGTATCCATTTATAAGTGATCAGCCACCTAAAATGAGTGAGCCTTACCTCAAAAAATACCTTGAATTACAAATTCTCCAAGATAAAGGGAACTAATGTAATAAATTCTTAAAAGATTCTTAGTATTATTATTATCACATATTTCCACAGTCATAAACATATAAGGAGCATACCAACCAAATATCACCTTGAAGACATACTCAACAAAATGGAGGAGTTAGAAAATAAGTTAGCTTTGTGGGATGGATTGATTGAAGAGAATGTGATGGGATAAAACTGAATAACTGAGCCTCGTGATCCATTTCCTCTGCTCTGCGAACTGAAGTTTGCCTATTAGATCTTCTATTTACCAACACAGGTACCCACCAAAAACTGCTAAATAAACATAATTTGTTATGGAAGCCCATATGCACAACAGAAGACCAGAAAAGCATCCAGCTTTGTTTTCCATTCAAACACTTGAACTCCAGGCCAAAACCATGCTTCGTGAAAATAAAGGTTATAGAACAAAATAAATGCAGCCCAGGGGATACCAACATGAAACCCAGGTAGAAATATTAAAGTGGAAAAGGGCAGCTTTAGGAGAAAAAACTGGATCATCTTAGATGTTAATTCAATAGTCCAGTTTTCATGATATGTAACTTTCTCCAAAAAATCATCCCATAAGGGGGCCAGAAGAACAGGGAAAGGAAATAAGAAGCACTGAAGCTGGTGAGGAGTGTCGGGAAGGAGGAGGATAAAGCAGGATCTTGGAGTAAGGGAGACTGAAGCTTCGATTAAACATGAAAAGAATAAACTCAAAAGAATCCATTAAAGAAACACACCAATACCTTAACAAATATGACAAAAAAGAAATGTTACCACTTTTCTCTTGGAATTAGGGACAAGAGAAATGAAGGCTCAGCTCCCTGCCTCTTCCATCATGGGAGTTGGCATCCTTTGAATTTCAGCAGGCAGTCTGCAACGTGGATCCACAAAAATTTCTTGGCACCAGAGCTAATCTACCAATAGTGCAGAAAGTAAATACACAGGGCAATTGAAACCAAATTCCACATTATTTGATTCAACTGTTTACTAAGCAGAAAGATCAGTATAGTTGGTCCTTTGTCTACCGCTGGCCAGTGGTTTTTGTATACTTTATTACAAATAAAACAATCCTGCTTCACAATATCATGTCATCTTACAAACATATTACTAAACAGTCCTAAAGTAATAGCATATCTCTAGGAACTGAGCTTAAAAACAAACAAATAAACTATACTATTAGTAAATACTGTATCTAAATCTATACAGCATCTTTAAGCAATGTGAAAAATGAAATGATTTATTAATTTACATAAAAATTACTTTACACATTAAAGAATAATTTTTTAAATTGTAAAAAAACAAAGTCTGAAGCTGTCATTATTGGGATTCATGGGACGTGGTCTGCTCTTCTATCACCTGCTTCACAATTTCTGCCAGTTTTAGTCGATCTACTTTATCTGTGAATCCACGACCTGAAACCGAAGAAATAAAAAGGTCAATCTCCAAATCATTTGGGAGGTAACAGAGTGTTGACAGGGACCCAATAAGGTACACCTTACCAGTGTCAAAGTCATCCTCACCAATGGAGGAACCATCCCCAACACTGATCAAAAGCAGTTCAGATCCCCCATTTTGCAGGTAGCAAATGAGCAGTTCCATTAACCTGGCAGTAAAAATCTAACAACAGCAAAGGAAACCATGAAGCGGGAGTTCTTTGTCACAGGTATGCCTGACAAGGAACTTCTACTCCTACACATCGATAAGGATATAACTCAGAAAAATGGGCAAAAGAAAAGGTACTTCCCAAAAGAGGAAATCTAAGTGGCCAATAAACATTTTAAAAGTGCCTAAGCTCATCAATCATCAGGGAAAGGCAAAGTAAAATGACACTGTTATACCAGTACATACTAACCAGAAGGACTAAAATACATTTTTTAAAAAACAGACAATAGCAGGTGTTAGTGTAACTGGAGGCAGAGTAACTCGAATCCTCAAACACTGCTATGAGAAGTATCGATCTGTATAACCACTTTGGAAAAATGGTGGCAGTGCCTACTAAAGCCAAACAGATGAATACCCCCATGAACCAGAAATTCCAATCCTAGACATGAGAAAAATGAGGTCATTAAAAGATATATGTAAGAGCATTCACAGCAGCACTTTCCTTAATTACTGAAACCAGGAAACAACACAAATGTCCATTCAATAGTACGAAAAATATATATATATATATATAATTTTTTTATATATATATGAGAGGAGAGAAATATATAGAGTATATGTGTATGTGTACACACACACACACACACACAGAATGAAAATGATTTGCTGCTACACATAATATGGCTGAATCTCACAAATATAACGTTAACTAAAAGAAGCCAGACACGAAAGAACACAGACTTATCTGATTCTATTTTTATAAAATAAAAAATCAGGTGAAGCTAATTTCTAATGGTAGCAATTGGGATCATGGGGGAGGGAGAGAGTGAGCAGATTCCATGTTCCACTACCTGTTCTAGGTGCTGGTTATAGGGAAGTGTTCACTTTATGAAAATTCATCAAAAGTGCACACTTCAAATGTGATCACTTTTCTGTACTGATATTTCAAAATCTTAAAAAAAGAAAGAAAAAAAAACAAACCCAGGGAAGCCAATCTCCTCCATATATGGGAATGACTAGGCTGGCACTTTGGATTTCTCAGGTCCGAGAACCAAGCCAGGCAACGAAGTCAAAGAGTCTGCTCCCTTCCCTGAGCATCCTGGAGCTTAAGACTAGTTTAGACTGCTAAACTAGAAAGACAATACAAAGAGCAGATCATGAAATACATTTCCACCTTATTTGCCTGGGGAAAAAATTCAACAAGCAGCAGACTTGAAAAACTGGTGAACCAGCTCTTCTCTAAGCTAAGCACATCAGCAGGGTGGACTCCCTGGTAGTTTGCCTTCTCTCTCCTTCAGAGTACACTGCTCCTGAGTGACCTGGTGAACAACCCGGGTATCTGGGACAGTTCTGAGAGCTGCGGGAGTTTTATGCCCAAGCAGTGTGTTAACAGGGGCTCTATAGTGTTGAATCTGCAACACAACTTATTTGAACTCTGGAGAACAAGTGAAAGGGCCATATGTCTAGATATGCCTGAACAGCTAAGATAGAGCTAACCCCCCTCCCACAATATTCCACTCACTCTTTAGCCTCTCTTCTCCCAAAAACAGACCTCACTTGGCCCCCAGAGATCTTACATGTTCTAAACATAATCACTTCTCTGCATTTCTGGGGAAAGGAGTGATTAAGGCTCCTACCATTCCAGCTGAAGCTTTGCAGAGTATCTCTTAGGAGTTTGCATTCCCGGTTATACTTCCAAGCCTCTTGCATTACTTCATTCAGCTTTTCATCTTCATTCTCTCCTATTGATAAAGATGGAGTTGCATTTCTCTGAAGCATCATGGGACTTTAGTGTCAGAGATGGAAGGACAACTTGTTGAGAAGTAATGATTATAGGTACAAACTTGATCAGACACTTGTTACTGCTAGTTCCCACATTACACATAGACTACTTCCGGTCTCTTTGAACTCTTCTGTTACAGCCTCACACAAATCCTCCGATGGCCCCAAAGCCTTAGCATTGAGGGATGGAAAATAGGCAGTGTCAGACTCTATTGCTGGGCAAAAACAGCTTAGGTCTCTGGTTAACCTAAGAGACCAAGAGAGGGAGGGAGAACAAGGCTGAGTGGGCTACCTTCTTTCTCCTAAGCTCATTTCTTACTTTAGAAGGCTACATGAGGTACACTATGGAGTTCTCTTAAAATGCAAGGAATCTAGGTCAACCCAACAGTTGTCTGGCCTACTACTTGAAGCATCTCATTCTCCTGAAAGCCCATCACATCCCGTTGAGTGGAGAAGAACATACTGAAAGCAAGCTCAGACTCAAAAGAATCCATATATAAGTCACACTCTGCCCATGCTATGAGTAGCAGCAGGGGCCACTTCTGAACTTGGGGGTATTCTTTTTATAATCACAGTTAATAAAGCCTTGTACCCTAACAGCTCTGGAAATGAAGTTTCCCGATTGTCCCAAACTGATCCTGATTCTGTCCATACTTTCCATTCTGTACCCTATGCCCCCACTAACAAACTAAGAAAATATAAAATTACATGCTACACCTGACACTGGCAATTACACCTAAATTAGAAATGTCACAGAAAACCAAAGGAAAGGTAGAACTTACCACATCTGTGAGTTCCCAACGTCCACTCTTTTGAGTGGGCACAGACTTTTATATATAAGTTTATATTATGCACTTATTTTCTTATACACAAAGATGAAACAGACAACCTCAAACCAGTCCTTTTGTCACATGCATGGGCAGACACACACATGCACACACAGACACACCGAGCATTCAAAAATGGTGTGACCTTTACCAGCCTGGGGGAGAATACACTGAGCAATCACATCTCGAAGCTTTTCCAAGGCAACATTTGAATCCTCGGCTCCATTCTCGCGGTCGTGGATATAAACACCATCCTTTGGCTTGGTACTTTAAAAGTTTGGGAGAGAGGTGATAACAAGGTGAGACCCCAAAACCCAACTCTCAGCAGATGTTAACTCTAAAAATAAAACAACAGATTTTTCAGATAAATAATTAGCTACAGAGTATCTCCAACTTCTGATGCTATTTAAAGAGCTTATCCTTTGTATTCTCTTAAGAGGCAGAGAAAGGGCAGTAGCCTGCCAGCCTACACTCAGCCACACCAGCCATGATGTAGAATGATGAAATAAGCTCAGTTACCCAAGTAATTTCCTCTTCCTCAGAATGGGGTTGTTCACAGAGTGCAGAGGTTTGAGGCTGACTTTCAGATCCTGGATTCGCATGTTGGCCAACTGTTCCGCATGGGCCTGCTGGATTCCTGCAACCACCGCCTGAATGCAAACACTGTCGTCAGTTTTTCATTCATTTCTAAAGCACCTAGAAAGTCAATCTAAGAGTAAGAAGACGCTCAAAGAACTAAGAAGGCAATTTCGCTCTTATGCTGGCCATACACAAATTTTGATAAAGCCAAGGATTCTTCCCCATAGATCAGCAGAGTCCAGGGAATACTAGCCCTTCCTCCCTGTGGCAGAACAGACATGCAAGTAAGAATTACTAACAAGGCTCATGCTCACAGTCATTGGCAAAGACAAGTGTGAAGAGAGGCACACATGTACCTCAGGGAAGAGGCTGGCAGGCTACTGCCCAAGAAGCCTCCCAGACTGGCATTTATTAACTGCTCCCATGGTGAAAATATGCACCTCAGCCCTGATGGCTCAGAACCCCAACCATTTCACACAGTGAGCATGGCAGACCCTCCAGAACTGATCTATAAGCCAATAAATTTACAATGAAAAATAACTGTCACGAAGTGTAGAACTCTTGAGGTCTGTGTCTTTATGACCAGTGCGAGCTCTCTATGGGCTCACCGATGAGGGAAGGCAAATACTCAACAGAAAACTTTGTTAAGAATGAGGGGATCCCATTTTTGTATTTTAAAAAAGGATAAACTGAGTGTGTGTGTGTGTGTGTCTCTCCAGAAAAATATCAAGAAGGATATATCAGGCCATAGATTACCTCATCTCTAAGGGGTGAAACTGAGGCAAGGCAACGAAGGGGAACTTTTGCTTTTTATTTTATCTATCTCTATACTGTCTGAATTTCAACAATGAAATTTGACCATTTAAAAAATATAATTCCTTGGTAAGCATGCAATTAAGATCAGGAAGAGTTCAGACTCATTTATGGGAACTATAATAGCTGGCCCTGGCTAGACCCCTCTTCATCAATGATGGCCCAACCAGAAAGACAGGGACAGGGACAGTTCAAGGTCATGAACTCAGGCTCCATCTCCTAGTCAGGGCTTAAATGGATACTATTCAACATCTGCATGTGTGGACATTTTTCTACACTTCCAAAGCTGACTAACCCACATCATGACCACATCATTCTTTAAAAACAGGAATACACTGTCACGTTGCAGTTCCATGTTACAGGTTTAAGAGCCACTTTTTCTCATTAAGATTCTGCATACTTGACTTCATTATGCACTAATTTTAAAGTAACTCTAAAAGGCAATTATTTCTTCATTTCCAAGCTCTTAAAGAAACCTACATTGTAGCCCCCATGTGCTAACGACCTAAGGATCTAAATAATCCCTTTGGATTTTGGGCTGACCAAACCATTTTTGTACTACTAGGCATATTTAAACCAGGAAGATAACCATGTGTAAATCAGGATGGCAGAGAACTCTTTCTTCCAGGTCTCCTTTCTCGCCCATAATCCAGCGAAGCTAAGGGAGGTCTTAGCATCTTCTTTTCCTATTCGCTTATTCTTTGTCACACTTCAACCCCATCTGTCTAAGCGGGCAACATTCAAGTCTGTGCCACTGCCTTTGCCTCTCAGCCACACTCTGGTTCCACGCCACACACTTCATTCATTTCAGTGTCCATCTACCACTAAATAATATCTGGAACCTAACAGACTTCTCTTCACTCAAACTACCCTTGTTCCTGAATTCTAATTGTTAATAGTATCACCAGATGTGCTACCCACTGTCCCCTTATATCTAGTCAGTCACCAAAAATTGTTGAAATTTGTCTTCAAAAATATTGAGCCAATGCATCTATCACTACTTCTCTGCTCCCCGAGCCACCCCTCAACTTCTAGATTACCAGTCTGGCTGACCATCCCTATCCTTCCTTGTGGCAAGTCTCTTCTCAAAAATCTACAATGGCTCTCGATTACATCCCACTACAGTAAAACTAAACCCCTGTCTACTTTCACAGCCTGGCCCCACCACATCTATCTAACCAACTTCCCATTAATGAAGCCAGGCTGTTTTTCCACTGACAAGATCATAAGGAGGATATTTTTTGAAGTATTGTGTATATTTACTAGGCCTTCATCTGGTCTTTTATAGAAAGAAGCTCTTTATTTCTGATCCTGATTTTCAGGAAACCAGAGATGCTTCTCTGGAAAAGACTGTGTGCTCTGCATTGTTTTGCCTTTAACCCCTCGTGAAATCAAGCCCCAGCATTCCTTCTCAACACAGCCTTTTTAGCCAATAAAATAAGTGTCATTCAAAACCTTATCCATCATCAGTTGAGCAGAAGGTAGCACATTATCCAGGGCTTCAGTCGAGTTCAGCCAAGGGTGGTCCAATACTCCCTCGATGGTGAGTCTTTCTTCTGGTTTGACCTTCAAGAGCCTGTGGAGAAAAGGTCAACAGGGCTGCCATGCACGGCTGCTTCCAGAAGGCCAGGAAGTTCCAGGGTCTGGCTTTAGCTTCTGACTTTCTACCAACTCCTCCAAGCCTAGGCTTTCCATCTGCAGGGCAGGGGTGGGGTTCCAGTCCCTGACCACTACATATGAGGGCACTGTGTCCTCAGATCTATACTAGACAAAGTGAGATAAAAGCAGTAGGAAAAGGCTTAATCCAGTGATACTTTGGTCTGAGTTCTAGGTTCAATAAGATAATCCTACATATGGCTTATACTTTCTGAAACTTTGAATCTCCATACTGATGTTTCTAGGGCAATGGGCTCTAACTTCCAAAAGGGACTAAGAGTGTTCTTTTGGCTGACAGTGGCTACAAAAGTAAAGTGTCCAGAGGTTCTGAAAATCCAGGTTGCTACTTGCGATAAAATTCTTGAATGTTACCACATGGCATGACATGAGCCCTTTATTCCAGAGACATTCAAGAGCTAAACAACTAGTCTCTGAGAAGGGGATGGCATTTCCTTCTAAGCCTAATGTATTGCTCTGATCCCACTTCTTTACATCTTGTCCTTCATGCTCATACGATTTCTGGCTCACCTCAGCATTTTCTCTTTCCACCTGCATATCCTCTCATTCCAGATACCAGAGTCGGGACAACATGCCTATTTGCTCTTTCAGGTTCTTTGCAACCTTCTGGATCATTCTGAGCAAACAGCTTTGGATTTTAAAGAAAGGATTAATTAGGAAAGAACCCCAAAGCCAAAAGAGGATAATCGATGTTGCTCTAGGGACAGGAAATATATTCTATAGAACTAACAAAGAACCACTAGAGGATATTAGTTAAGTAGTGGAGAATACAGCATGAGAATAGCATGGGAAGACAGATGATGATTTAAACATTGCCTCTGCCCTCCTAAAAAGCTTTTACTTGTATATTTTGAAACTGGTCCTTCCCTATATACACAGACCCCTAACCAACAGGACAGGCTCACTTTTGAAAGGGAAGAATCTCCACAGAGAAATGGCTGTCCTGTAATGAGACAGTTTCCAAGTACTGCCTCTTTAATGGTGATCTTCATCACATTATAGATGATGAAACTAAAGCCAAAAGGGGAGAAATTGCTCAGTGAGGCTAAGCAGTAGGAATACCAGAACAGTGCCCAAGTCCTAGGCCACTGACACACAGGTGGGCAGAAAAAGAAAATATACCTCAAGTTTAGGTCTGACCTCTTACCTGCTTCTCCAGCTGCCAAAGGACACTGAATGTCTACTTTCCGTCATCTATTCATGAGCCCTAATTCTTCTAAATATTCCCATCTTAATATGTCAGAGCAACCATCAAGCAGTGTGAAGGCTGGAAGGGTCAGGTCCAGGCCCCACACCATCCATCACATACTCCCATGGAAGCCAAGGAATGAAAAGCCAAAAGCATCATTGTCATTTTAGCACCCCAGTTCAGTTCCTGGTGTCATGTCTGTCCCAAATGACTGGCTTACAAGAGGGTATACCAATCATCATTGAAGGTCTTAAATTAATGCTCACGGAGACATTGGCTACAGAAGGGAGCAAAGCTCCATTTTCACTGAGATGTGGACACTGAGAGCTCTCACCTCAGGCTCTAAGAATAAGATTTCTGTGATGCTAAATAGGAAGAAGCATGCCTAGGAGACAAATGACTTTTGTCTACCCGACACTCCTTTGTGCTCCACCACCAGCACATTAAGGCCTCCTTGGCTGGGACTCACTTCCTCACGACATCTTTGGCCATCTCTGAGATCTGGCTCCACTCTTCCTCTGGGAACTCAAAACTTCCTGTCATGATCTTTCTCCGCATATCCTTTGGGATAGTCCGACTGTGGTGTTTGGAGTAAAAAGGAGGGTATCCGCACAACATCACGTAGATAATCACCCCTAGGGACCACAAATCACAGCTCTGAAAGCAAAAATAAAATGGTCACTCATAGCAGAAGCACAGCTCCACATTAAAGCCCCCAGGCCCAGCCCAGATATACACAGCCTGCTATCTCCAAGAATCACTTAGCAGAGACTGGAAAAGTTTCAGGAAGTCTTAAGAGAACAAAGATTTTATTCCATATTTTGTACATGCCACCAACACTACATATATACACACCAGCATACAAGGCCAGTCTGGGGTAAAATAAACAGTCACTTTTACTCTCACTGCTTAGGCCTAGCTGCATTCCGATCCTCGGGTGCAGATGCAGAATACTTTATCCCTGGCCACGGGACCAAGAGCAACAAGCACTCTATTAAGCTGGGCAGCGTTGAGGGTGCAGGAACAAAGCAGATGAGACACAGGTAGGCCGACCCCATAATATAGCACAAGTCATTTCGTAAAGGCCCAGAGCAACCTGACAGAGACCAAGGGGAGGCACTGGAAGGAGAACTGGATGGCCTAAGAGCAGTCTTTTGGCCACAAAGGACTGACTCGCTGTGCCCATCTGTGAGGCTGTGCACCAGTCCTGGCAAATAGATCTTTGAAAAAAAGGATGCCGCCACCAACTACCATGTCTGTAGGTAGTAAAGTGATTCCTCAGCCTGTAGTCACAGCATGATTATTAATAAAGAAAGGCGTACTTATTAATAAAGAACTCCTATTTTAGTTAAATGCAGCTCCGCCTCCCTTGGAAACGTATAAAAATGGATCCTCAAAGGCTTCAATTTAAGCTTCTCTTGAATTGCAGGACAAAACCGGTGTCCTCCTAAGAAAGGTGGCCCAGGGAGCCTACCACTGTGGCCACAGGCTTTCCTTCATGCCATAGATGCTCTGAGAGAAGCCGGGAAATGGGGTGTCTCAGCTATTCTCACCCATGTTTTGGCATCATGGATGTTTGTAGATGACATGACCCATGCTGTAGAACACAATTATAAAATTATAGTGGTGAAAAGGAATCTTAAAAATAGTTCAAATATTTCATTTTACACATAAGGAAACTGATACTACAGAGATCTTGTCATCTCTAAGGTCATCTGTCAAGAGTAAAACTAAGTAACCTAACTAACGTCACACAGCTGAACAGAGGTAGAGCCAGAGCATGTCTCCTGGACTACTGCTTCTTTTTTTTTTTTTAATTAAGGTTAGTGTATTTATTTAATTCTCAAAAAAAATAATTACGTCTTATTATTTTTATTAAAAATGTTTATAAAGTTATTTGCAAATGTAGCATTCAGTGTTTATTTAGTTGCCAATATAAAGATTATATCTAGACCAACATATATATATATTCAAAAGTAATGTGAACTATAATATTTCAACATGTTACTTGTCTGCTGTGTATAATTTTTATGAATACCATACTAATTCAAAATCACTATTAAAGTCACAAAATAGAACAGAAAGAAGCAAAATAATACTGGGAAATACTATATCACACAGGAATCCACTGCATTCATGCTGAGAAGATTTTCGCAAATAAAACTGTTATCTAAGTGCTTCTACTGCCAAATTCCTGTCTATACTGGAAGCAGGAAGCAGTTTCTGACTCAAATACTTTAATTGGCATAGCCCTCAGGCATTTACTATGTAAGGGCACAGCTGCCTATAGTTTGAGTTTGAAAGGCAGGAACATGAGGAGCAGTGATTACTTGAGGACTGAACAATGTTAATCGTGAAAGTAGATGTTTAGGGTTCTGGTCATACTATGCCAGTGTTAACTACAGGGTCTTGAGTGGCAAAAAGCCATATGTTCTTTCATATATAAGCTGGTTAGGAATACGTAGAGCCTTCGGAGTATGGGAGCTAGGAACAGCTGACCCACTGCCTTTTATCATTCTCAGCTCCTTCTGCATCAACATCCAACCTTGAGTCCCCAAGCAGCATCATTTTTTTTCTGATCTACTTGGTGACTTCAGTACCTCCAGGATATGTTTCAAGAGGCCCTGAATGTCTTGTGCTTTAGAACAGAAATGTTTGATATGTAGGCGACAGAGTAAGAACTGTGATGATACCAGGTTAACACTTAGGAGCACCTGCTTTGTGTACTAGATACTATTCTAAATTGGGTATTTTATGAGGGTAAGAAAGAATGGTACCATAAATGGCCAAGGAATATTCTCAGAAATGTCTACCTTCAAAAAGCAAGACAACCCCATCTTTTTGATGGGATCGGTGGACTGTACAGCTGGCCAAATAAATACAGGTGACCATAGCCCTTGGTTCCTGCCGCAAAACCTAAATCGATGAGAACCTTATTTCATATTTTATCAGATTAAAAACAAATTCCAAATACTCTTTTGTATGTGTGGCTGCTTCCAGCCTTTTGCATGGGAGTGTCAAGGGGTAAGAAAAGAGTTAGCCACATTCCCAGAGGGCCACAAACACCTTGCAGAAAAGAGGCTACACGCAAGGAGTAAAGATCAATCTCTTCCCCTACCTTGTTATAAGTGTACGGCGTTGGCGAGGTAGGTATGATGCCAGATTTCTCCTTCTGATGCCTTCTCTGTGCCTCTAGTACCTGTCAGAGTCAAACCAAAGGAGACAACTTACTGAAAATCACACCAATGACAAACAACTTGAGACAGACTGCTGGAAGGTTGAAAAGGATAGACCCTGGAGTCACCAATCAAAAAAACTCCACATAAATACAGTACTTTCAAAAATCTTTTTCCCCTCTTACAACCAGCAATTTATCAGTGTTTGCCCAGTCAAGTACATTAAGATCAAGTCCCTGGAAGACATTTATCAATTCCTCCTGTCCACTGAGGCATCAGAGATCACTTTTTCCTGGGGACATCCTTTATGCCTGTGTAAAAACGGACTGGTGCTAGCCAGCAGATCAGAGTCAAGGTACTTGTTGCCTTTGTGGGTCTCAGTATTAAATGTTCCAAGAGGTAACCACTGCCATCCATGGGGCCACCACCCTCGCCAACCTCTCCATTGTCCTGTGCAGTGGGACTCCTGGGGGACAAGACTGGCAAACCCCACACGCTCCTTGCAAAGTGACAGGATGTTGTGGCTCTGTGCTGGCATGCTTCATCTTCACACCCTGACCCACTACTATTGTCTTGGCCCCTGTACCTGCAAAGCTGCTACTGATGGCTGGTACTGACAACTGGTACACCTCAGTCACAGGCTACTTTGCTAAAGCCACCTTCAATGCCATCTCTAAGATCTATAGCTATCTCACCCCTGACCTCTGGAAAGAGACTGTTCACCAAGCCTCCCTATCGGGAATTCACCGACCATCTCATAAAGACTCACACCAGAGCCTCCGTGGACAGGACCCAGGTTCTAGCTCTGGACACCAAATAGTGTTTTCACACAAGAAGAATAAAGTGAGTTAATTAAACCTGAAAAGGAAAATACCGTTTATGACAGCACTTAAAAAATTAAGGATAAATCTAACAAAAGAAACAAAAGAAATGGAGCTATATGGCTTGGCTCAATATCGTTAGCTGTCGGTGCTCCTGAACTGAACTGTACCTCTAAAACAGCCCTTGTCCAAATACCAGTAGACTTTTTTGTAGAAACTAACAGCTGAATCTAAAGTTCATATGGAAATGCAAAGAAATTAGAACAGCCAAAAGAGCTATAAAAAAGAACAATGTTGGAGGGCTAACACTTCCTTATTTCAGGAATTATTATAAAGCTACAATAATCAAGATGGTATGGTATTAGTGTAAAGACAGACAAAGACATCAATGGGACAATATAGAAAATTCAAAAATAAACCCACACATATACAGTGAACTGAGTTTTGACAAAGGCACAAAAACAATGTAGTGGAGAAAAGACAGTCTTTTCAATAATGGTGCTGGAACAACCGGATATCTAAACGCTAAAACATGAACTTGAATCTGTACCTAAAAATGAACTCAAAATGGATCATAGAGCTAAATGTAAAACCTAAAACTATTAAACTGTAGGAGAAAATATTTGTGATCCCAAGTTAGAAAAAGATTTCTTACATAGGAAACCTAAAGCAGAGTCAATAAAAAAATTTTTTTTGATTGATAAATTGGCCTTCGCCAAAATTAAAATCTTCTGCTCTTCAAAAGACACAATTAAGAGAATAAAAAGATTAGCCACAGACTGGAAAGAAAATCTTTCGAAAGCATATATCTAATAAAGGACTTATATTCAAAATAAAGAAATTTGAAGTTCGGCACTAAGAAAACACACAACCCAGTTTAAAAAATGAAGAAAAGACGTGAACAGACACTTAACCAAAGAAAACATACAAAGGGCAAAGAAACACCATGAAAAAGATGCTCAACATCATTAGTTGTTAGGGAAATGCAAATTAAAACCATAATAAAATACTACTACATACCCACTAAAATGGCTAAAATTAAAAAGACTGTCCACACCAAAAGCTGGTAAAAACGCGGGGGACCTGAAACTTTCATACACTGCTGATGAGAACGTAAAATTGTACAACCACTCGAGAAAAGTTTGGCGGTTTCTAAATAAACATACATACTACATGATCTAGCCATTCCACTTCTAGGCATTTACCCAAAAGAAAAGGAAATATGTGTCCATAAGAACAGTTGTACACAAATGTTTATAACAGCTTTATCTATAATAGCCCAAAACTGAAAACAACCCAAATGTCCATCAATAGATGAATGGACAAACGTTGGTATAACCATATACTGGAATACTTCTCAACGGTAAAAACAAATGAACTACAGATACATGCAACAACATGGATAAATCTTAAAGTAATTATGCTGAATAAAAGAAAACCCCCCAAAAGTAAATTACTGTATGATGCGCTACTTTATATAAAAACTTACAGAAAATGCAAACTAATCTATGATGACAGAAGGCAGATCAGTGGTTGCCTGGGAATGAGAAGACAAAGAGAAAGGCAGGGAAAGATGACCAAGGGGCACAATAAAACTTTTGGGGGTGATGGATATATTCACTACCTTAATTGTGGTGATAATTTAATGAGTATATATAAATATGTCACAACATACAAATCTTGGTAAACCCTACGAAATGCCAAGAGGCACTTTCTGGAATGCAGTGCAGAGATCCCTTTGAGTCTTCGGCTAAATAGTAAGCTACTCATAGTAGAGCAAGACTCCATGAGGCCAAACAAGCAATCAGGTACTAGAATGACAACTGGGAGATGTAAGCTGAATAATTCCCAGTTGTCACAGAAGTCCAGGAGATATGTGAGGCCCAATTAGCCAGAAGAGGCCTTGCTCAACACTGATGCATCAATAGAGGACGCAGAAGTTTCATCTGCATCGTAGGTCTGAAGTAGCCCTAATCTAGACTTGCCCTGACAGAACTTAAAAACGAGTTTGAAAACAATCAAATTGATCCACAAGTAACTTAACCATTTGCCAAAACAATCTTTAATACTCTTAAATGACAAGAAAAACCAGACATTTGCTAACCTATTACAACATCCAACATCCAATTAAAATTTATTAGACATGCAAAGAAGCAGGAAAATGTGATCCATAACCAAAAAAATGTGATCCATAACCAGGAAGGGAAAAAAATCAGTCAATAAAAGCAGACTCCGAAATGACAGAGATGGTGCAATCAGCAGACAGGGATTAAAATAAGTTATTAAATATGCTGAAGTACTTAAAGGTAAACATGAACAAAATGAGAAGAGAAAAAGATGATATAAATCTGAAAGAAATTTATAGATTAGACAGTGCAGAAGAAAAGAGTAGTGAAAATGGAAAACCAGCATGGAATCTAGCCAAAGTAAAACACAGATAGAAAAAAGGGATGAAAAACAAAAAAAATATCAGAACCACAGTGGTCTGTGTATGATCTAACATACATGTAATTGGAGTCACAGAAAAAAGGCAGAGAGAAGATGATTTGAAAAATATTTGAAGAAATGTCTGAAAGTTTTCTTAAATTGATAAACACCATACTGACAGATCCAAGATGTTCAACAAACCCCTAGCAGGAAAAACAAACACATACCCATACCATAATCAAATTACTGGGAATCCGAATCAAATCCCAGGAAGCTTTTCTGTGATAGAGAAGTGAATTCTAAAATTTATAGAAAAAAAATAAAACAAAACATATAGAGACATGCAAAAGATCCAGAATAGTCAAAACAATTTTGAAACAGAATCAATTTGAAGGACTTATTAAACTGAGGTCAAGCCTTAATGGAAAGCTAGAGTAATCCAGATGATATGGCTATAAGAGTAGACACATATATCAAATAAACAGTAGAGTCTAGAGGAGACCAACATATACAGTCAACTGATTTTTGGGAAAACTATAAAGTAATTCAATGATGCAAAGACAGTCTTTTCAGCAAATGATGTAAAAAAACTTGATATACATAAAGAGAAATAAAAAGACACTTGACCCTTATTTTATGTACACATACACGCACACAAAATAATAAAAATGGATCACAGTCCAGAATGTAAAAGCTACAACTATAACTTTTAATAAGAAAACACAAGAAAATATTCACGCCCATGGGTATCTTAGGAACAAAAAGCACTAACCATTAAAAAAATGGTGAATTAAACTTGATCAAAATCAAAAACTTCTGCTATTCAAAGACCGTTAAACTGAAAAATAAGCCAGACTGAGAAATATTCATAATACATATGTGGTAGCAGAATAATGCCCCCTTTCTCCAAGATATCCATGTTCTAATCTCTGGAACCTGTGAATGTGTTACCTCACATAGCAAATCACGTAGCAAAAGAGATTTTGCAGATCTGATTAAATTTAAGGGGAGTGAGATGTAGAGATTATCCTAGATCATCTGGGTGGGTCCAATGTAGAGATAAAAAGATGCTACATTGCTGGCTTTGAAAATGGGAAGAAGAGGTCAGAAGCCAAAGAATGTGGTAGCCTCTAGAAGCTAGAAAATGCAAGGAAATAGATTTTCCCCAGAGCTTCCAAAAGGAAGTCTTGCCAACACCTTGAACCATTTCAGACTTCTGACCTCTAAAACTGCAAGGTGTAATAAATATGTGCTTTTTTTTCTTTTTAATGTGCTGTTTTAAGTCACCAAGTTTATGGCAATTTGTTACAGCTGCAGTAAAAAACTGATACATATGTACAACAAAGAACTTGTATCCAATATAATTAAAAAGTCTTATATTTCAGTTATAAAACTAACAACAAAAAGGGCAAAAGATTTGTAGCCGTACTTCACGACAGAATGTTGTACTCATATTTCACAATAGAATGGCCAATAAATACATGAAAAAATACCCAACACATGAAAAAATAGCTATCAGGAAAATGCATAATTATATCCAAGATAAAATAACACCATGTACCCAGCAGATGACTAAGATTACAAATACTAATGAATGTGAGTTGGTGGCAGGAACATGAAGCAACTGGACCTTTTATACATTACCAATGCACATGTAAAATGGTATAACCATTTTGGAAAAATATATTACTTAAGAGGAGAAAACATGTTCCCCAAAACTTGTAAATGAATGTTCCTAGCAGCTTTATTCATAATAGCCAAAAACGGGCAACAACCTCAAATGGCCATCGGTCGGTGAATGGATAAACAGATATGGCTTAAGTCATAGGATGAAATACTACTTAGCAATAAAAAGAAACTAACTACTCATACATGCAGCAACATGGGTGAATTTCAAAAACATCGAGCAAAAGAACTAAAACACAAAAGGTACACAAATTCCATTCTTACGAAATTCTACAACAGGCAAAACTAACCATTAACAACAGAAAGCAGATCAGTGGTTGCCTGGGGCTGGGAATTAAGTTGGGAGCAGGCTGACTGGAAAGGTACACAAGACAGCTTTTGAAGTGACAGAAAGTTCTGTACCTTGATTGTGGTGGTGATCATGCCGGAGTATCTATTTGTCAAAACTCATCAAACTACACTTAGAGTAGGAGTATTTTACTGTATATAAACCATACCTAAATAAAGTTGATTTTAAAAGAATAAAATGCCTACACCAAATTAAGTAGCCTGAAGGTTTCTGAAGCTGAGTTCTCCTCCTCCTATTTGTAATACACGCCTATTTATAGAGTAGAAAAAATGTGAGTCTCAGTGACACGTCCTACGTCAGAAACAGCATGTGCTTACCTGAGGTGCTACATAATAAGGGGTGAATTGGGGTGTCATCAAGTCACCTTGGTCAATTTTGGCAAATCCAAAATCACACAGCTTCACTGGGGCATCCTGAAATCAAACAAATGGGAGTCACTGCTCCAGAGTTCTCAGTAAAGGGAAACTCAGGAGCGAGACATGTTACCTCGCGCCCACCAGTTTCTAGCTGAGACCTGAGCCCACGAGCAGGTCCTTAGGTGTGTAGACAATGATTCATACTGAGGAATTGTTCTTAGTAATATAGAAGGAAGGAATTTCTACCCACTCACAGTTAGCCTTGTTTTATAACTTATAAAGGCAGCACTAAAATCAAATCTTAACCAAATGCCCCTGACTAGCTAGAGGCCCATTATCTCTCATCAATTGAGGGTGCTGCTTCACTTGTAACATCAGCTTCATGATAGCCAGAGCAACTTACCTGATGGGACATGGTGCAGGGGGCAGGGAGTAGGGCTAGAGAGGAAAACACACCTTAACAGGGTTAACAGCAAGTACAACTGTTAAGTATCAAGGTAATATGTAACAGCATATAGATTCCTGCCCCTTCCTAAAGTCCCTCCAAATAATATCCAAAACCTCAAGTCCTACAAATACAAATCAGTATGATCCAAAATGATTAATGCCAGGGGTATGGCACAATTTCTCTGCGTCTCTAGCAGAACAGAATAGAACAAGTGAGAAAAGTAAGCTGCTTGAAGCACCGTGGCGTGAAGCCTCTTCACCATGAATTCAGAGCACTCCAAACATATATTCACCTACACATCCTGAACGACACTGCGAGTGGCAGCACTAAAATGCAGAAAAGCGAGGCATCTCACCAAAGAGTTATCCTTGAAGAGCAGATTCTCAGGCTTGAGGTCTCTGTGCGCGATGTTTAACAAGTGACAGTGCTGTAGAGCCAAAGCTATCTGGAAAAGGACATAATGGAGCAACCACATCTTAGAAGAGTTAATTCTTTAACGCCCCTGGTTTAGAGAACTCAGGATGTTAAAAAAATGATCCTAAATTAAGTCAATTAAGACCGTGGCCAGTTTTCAGTTTTAAAGCAGAAATTAAGACTTTTGGTTCCAAGAAATAGAAATGAATTAAGCTTAAAGTTTAACTGCAACCTGTATTTTGTTAAACAAAAAGAAAAATGCGACAGTAAAACAATTCTGTCAGAATAAGCTGATGGTTAAATCCCATACAAAAATGGGGAAAATGAAACGTTTCCACTTCCATTCATCTGTGATGTGACGGGCACTGCAGAGTAAACACTGTGCCGGGCGGTCTTCAGCAGGCCTGGTGTCCCCCAGCAGGGCAGCGGGCACTAATGCCTGGCTCAGAAGAGAGCTACGCTCTCCAGGGAGCTCAACTTCAAGCTCTGCCTTCAAGAAAAATGGAAAGCAGCTAACTGGATTTTTCCATCTGCTGTTCCAATGTGCTCATCCCACTTGTTGAAATGTTGCCTGTTCAGATGGATTTGAAGGGGTTTTGTTTTATAGAAGATTATCAGAGCTCACCATTTAGTCTTGATATTTGGAAAAAATAAGGTATATTTTTAAAATTAAATACAGCAAATTCTACTTGTTCTTCAACTCTCAATATGGGATTGTCTTGGCATTCTAAATATCAGTTCCTCCCTACCAGAAAGGAGTCATCCAAAAATGCTCAGAAAATCTGGAAGAATTTTTTATTAAAAACCAATTGGGCTATGCTTTCTGCTTTTCTTTGCCTGGCGTGTTTGGCCTGAAGATAAGGCTTGGTGGTTTGGCTTTTCACCTCCTCAAAAGGGTATTTCCAGTTGGATACTTAGTATTGCTTGCGACATAAATTATTTCTCTAGCAACAAAATGTGATGTCAAAATACACTATAACCAGGAATAACCTGGAATTACAAAGACCTTGGAATAATACTAAAATCTGATGAAAGGTGACTCATAAGCAAACAGTATCTTTTATATACAACTGTCAGAACATATTTTTACACCAATCTTTCAGGTGGTATCAGCAGCATTTTATCTCAAAGTCTGAATAATAGTGCTTAGAAGCTATATGTCTAAAGATATCTACAGTCTACAGTTAAGATTACCTTCCTTCCAGAGTTTATTTAAATCTTATAATAGATAAACAATTGACAACCACTTTCTCCAAAGCGTAAAAAGGGTCACATTTCTCCTGTCAAGGCATCTTTTCTGATTACATAACAAAGCAGGCAATGAAAGATCAAAAAGAGCTTTTCTTCAAGCTTTCTTTTATTCCCCCCAATGAAATTGTGCTTGTTAACCAATATTGTTGGCAGTTTGATTGGTACCCGGGGTTAACTTGCCTGCTTTGTTACTTGGCTGGCTTGCTTCTCTGTAAAGTGCCGGTGCTGGCTGATTCTGTGAAATAGCTCTCCCCCTTCCATCATCTCCATTACAATTAAGAGTCGAGCCCTGTTTGAAAGCATTTGATTTTGTTAAGTTAAAAAAAAACTGAAACATCAAGTAGCTAACCTAAAGATATCTCATCTGCAAAGTGTGCAACTACTTCCTAAGTCTATTCCTACCAAGCCCCTTTGAGTTGGACCCCTTGTCACTACCACCTGGACACTATGCATAAAGAATGTCCCTTACCTAACACTTTCTAAGCAGCTAAAATGTGAGCAAAAGAATTAGTTTTGAAGACAATGATCCTTTTGAAGATACTGTAGTTTACTTGTTATTACTAGATGTTAAAGAGGGGATGATTTCTAGGTGACGTGTTTTGTATATGTACTTTATGGCAGCTAGACTGCAAGTATATTGAAAAGAGTATGATGTTCTGTAGGACACGAATTTCAAATCATTTGGCTGGATACTGGGGTGTGTGTGTGGTGGGTGGTGGTGGGTGTGTGTGTGTGTGTGTGTGTGTGTGTGTGTGTGTGTGTGTGTGTTCGTTCTCTTTCACTTACATTCCCCACCCTGACTCTTCTAGTTTTCCATGTTACCCACAGCATGCCCAGCAAGAGAGCTGGAAGGTTGCACAGCTACTCAATAAAAGCAAAAATTCTCATGTTGTCAAAAAAAAAATCTGAATTTTGGTTACCATCCTTTGATATAAATGCTTCCAGCTTCCATCCAAATGCTTTCACCAACAGAGCACAGTTGTAAGAAATAATCATTTCATTTCCTATTTGTTTTTACAAATCCATCTTCTTTTTTCACCTAGAAAACTTCTACCTACACCCTTCAAGTCCTAGCCCCCACAAAAGCATTCTGTGAGACAACTCGCCTCCCCAGCCTACAGTTATCAGCTCTCCTCCTCTGTAAGCTCAAAATATTTTATGGATGCCTCTCCTTGGTGCCTATCACATTGCTATGATGACAGATTTACATCTCGGTCCCCCCAACAGAAACCATAATTTATTTAATCTTGAATTCCCTGAAAGAGACTTAGGGTGCCACCCAATAGGCTTGCCAAACATTTAGTGGCTGAAAGAATAATAATGATTTTTTTCCTTAAAAGTAATGTCAGACTAAGCAATAGGGTTTTTTACCATATTGACCTCTAAGACATTGCCCAGAATAATATTTGGTCTCCGCTCACTAATCTGAAATGTTTTTATTTCCACATTACATACTTTTTTGGAAAAAAAAAGAGAGAGGGAGAGAAGGTAATTGGAATGGGGGAGCCAGAAGAGTGGGTGAGGTATAGATGAAACAAGACTGGCAACGAGTTGATGACTTCATGCTGGGTGATGGGTACCTGGGGATTCATTACATAATTCTGTCTGCTTTTAAATATGTTCAAAACGTTCCAAAACAAAAAGTAGAGGAGAAGAAAAAGAAAGAGGGAGGCAGACAGGGAGAGGGAAGAAAGGGAGAAAAAGAAGGGGCACATGAGAAAGGAAGACCCTACTACACCTTGGCCTACATATGGAGAGGTGGGCATGTGATGATGACCCTGTGTAGTCTTACCTGGGGCTGGACTCATGAGGAAACTGTACACTGTTAGCAAACACTTCAATAATTTGAACTATATTTGGGTGTGTGGCACACATCATGTGCAGACGTACCTTAAAGAGAGCAGAGGAAATGTTTCTGTACATAGGGAATGCCAGCATTTTCTCTCCAAACTCCCCTTCCCCACAAAAACACTGACCACACTAGGTGCACGGGGTAAGCCTATACAGTAAAAAACATTATCAGCTGGAATGATGTAAAAGAGGGAGGGGGGACTTTTCACACACAGATTACCTCCTTAACGCTATGTCCACAACTTAGACCTCAACAAGATTACTTTTCTAGTGTCCTATTTATTAACAAATGAAAAATCTGGCAAATAGCTTTGTACATCTCTAAGCAAAAGAGTAAGTCTTTCACTGCACAAGTTATTAACATGTCATCGCCACATCCAGATAATTTAAAACAAATGTATATTTTTAAAAATGAGAAATGTCTCCTCGGAACCCTCCTGCAGCACACTTTCAAGAGACACTTTTCACCACATCCTTCCTTGCATTATTTTATCTCCACTCTTCAAGGACTTTTTCCAATAAGCAAAAGCTGAAGGAAACCTGTATATGTCAAGGTATAAGAAATACATTAATTGAAAAAGGACAAGAGGTGGTTAAAAGGAAATAAGACTCTAACAGTCTTTAGTACTGATAGTTATAGGGCTGCTTTATAATGATAACATGAATATGGAAAAGGGATAAGTACAAACTTAAATTTTTAAAAAATTCTTTGCGTATCCGTGTATTCTCCCCAGGAAGCTTCCTTGCTTGTAAAAATAATAATTCTTAAGCACTGCAAATATTTAGGCAAGTCAAGGCAATGAAGGATCATACCTCATTTCTAGCTTTCGGACGATCGAAAAGAATTTTCAGTGCAAACCGTTCTTGGGTAGAATTCTTCACACAGACTCTAGATTTGGAGGGAAAAAATTCAAATTAGAAATCATCTATGTTACAGTGAAAACTAATTCAACAAGTTTCTTCTTTGAGAATTGTACTTCTAATCAAAAATATATCCAGGTGCATCAGAATGAACGTGCCCCCAAGGCTAGCACGTGGAGAGGCAAAGAAGCATCTCACCCATCCTTGACAGGCCTCATGAAATCAAACCAAGGTTGGCCGACAAAGAAATAATGGCCTCTGCTGGCTACAGGCGACTCACAGTGGCTCCAGTCTTGACAAAGGTGACTCTCATAGTTGTTCCATTGGATCAACACTGTAAATGACTGTTACAGACCATGTGACTTGGTCACTTAAATATATTTCTCAATAGATGAGAAATAGCCTAACATAAATACCTCCACTTGTTAAATTAAGGCTATTTCACAAATCTGGCCCCCTGATGCTTGTAATTTAAGATATATTTCAAATGGCCCTTTTTAGAGCACTTTTGTCATAGTTTGCACATGGGTCTCTTACCTAACTGGACCACTAATTCCAGCTCCCAGTTTCTGAGTCCAATTGATATTATATTCCTCTAAAATGGAGGTTTCCTATTAAAATAAAAAGGGAGGGGGCAGAAAACAATTCACCAATTAAAAAGTTGAAAAATTAAACAGGTGGGACAACATCACTCAGCATCTCATCTTCTGAGCAAATCTGATAAGCACAGCTTTGTATTTTGTAGAGCTCTGTAACAGACGTTTTGTCTAAATGATTAGGTTAGGCATTGTATTCCAACAAGAGAGAAAGCAAAAACTTTAGGATAAGAAAATTCTTCAGCTCATCTACGAGGTCCATTTGCGTCGACACTCAATGTTTTGTTTTTTCTTTGGGGTGTAAGGGAAGACGTCTTTCAAATGCTTCACTAAATACTTACTTGCTAAAATGGTCGAGTGTATTTTCTGAGAGTCCAGAAAGACTGGTTTGATATGTGCTGCTATGACATAGAGGCCTGCATCCTTGAATGAGCTGATTGACTTGTTGAAATAACTGAATCGAGATTTAAAAGTTCAAATAAAACAGTAGTAAATATCATAGTAAATTTACCTAACTTTCAATAGCACCATTTTGAGTACAAAGATATTCTGTGCTATTCATTGTGTAATTATATTTTTTATATTTTTCAATAAGTAGTTTTCAATAGCTTTCAATGGTTCTAGATAGAACCTTTACAGTTTAATGAACGTTTTCATGGAATTCCTATTTGGTCACTGTATGTTGAGCTTCTGTTGCCATATATTTTTTTAGGCAGGAAAGCTATGTATTAAATTGTGGTGGGCCAAAATTCATTTTTCAGGGTTCCCCAGGTAGAAGAAGAAACCAACTGCAGACCTTGAGAAATGAGGCCAAAACTCATGAGACTTTCAAATTGTTCTGTTGCAATGAAAATCTGACCATATTTACCACTAGAATCCTGATTCCCAGTGTATGAGAACAGGTTATTTGTCCATGTAACACTCATTGTGCAGTTAATATGTGCCAGACACCAGGCTAAGGTCAGAGATGAAAACAGAGCTTCTGCCCAATGAATATGCAAGTATATAAAATAAGCTTAGAATAGCCTTCATCTTCACACCTTTCTGCTGCCGTCTTGATAAAGGTTCTCGTCATACAGGAAATGCTCAAAAATTGTGGAATGACTAGAAAGGTGAACTAGAGACAGATGATGGAGGGATATTGATTTGGGATAGACTAGCAAGACCATTATTACAAAAACTACCTTCTGAAAAACTGTACGAGATTAAGGAGCTTGTCAAGGTCACACAGTAAGTTAGGAGCACTAATGAGACTACAATCTATGGCTTTGGCCTCCTCCCAGTACCATTCCATCTATCAAGGGTAACTGTCCAGACCTGAGCATGAAGAATAGGGATGGATCTTGTCCCACAGGGAGGGAGGTCCCAGGTTCTGTCTACACTAACCACATCCTAAACAGAATTCAAACCTACCCGTTTAACCTGTCTACCTTCTTCATGTTTCCACTGCATGGCCTGTTGGATTTAGAGACGTTTAAGAAGGTGGAGAATAACACAGAATTGGGAAAAAAAGAGAGAGCACAGTCTAAGCTTCGTGGTAGAGTAAAATCATTTGCCGAACCTCTCCTCTCCTCAACTCTAATGAAAACACACACTCAGGAGATTCGATAAAAATAAAGATCTGCTAGAGAAATATATACACTGCCTTAAATTAGTAAGGATATAGATATGTAGAATAATGTAATCCTTGAGAATTCTTCTCATCGAGGGTTGGCAAATTACAACCCACAGGCAAATCTATTCACTGCTTGTTTTTATGAATAATATTTACAAAGCAATAAAAAATACTTCTATATAACAAATATAAAAATAAAATAACAAAATATAAATATTATTTACTGAATTAAAAGAAAAGATTCAACTATATATGCTACCTATGAGACACACTTTAGATTCAAAGATGCAAAGATGTTAAAAACAAAAGGATTTCAACAAATGGTGGTGGGGACACTGGATATCCACATGCAAAACAACGAAGTTAGACTCTTAATACCATATACAAAAATTAACTCAAAATGGATCAAAGACCTAAATGTAAGACGTAAAATAATAAAGCTCTTAGAAGAAAACAGCGGGCAAGAGTTTCGCATCATTGGATTTGGCAATGATTTCCTGGATATGACACCAAAGGAACAAGCAACAAAAGAAAAATACACAAAATGGACTTCGTGAAATTTTAAAATTTTGTGCATCAAAAAACCACTATTAACAGAGTACAAAAGGCACTTCGTGGAATGGTAGAAAATATTTGCAAATCATACAACTGCTAAGGGATTAATATCTAGAATAAATAGAGAACTCCTAAAATACAACAAAAAAATCCAATTTAAAAAATGGGCAAAGGACTGGAATTGGAATAGACGTTTCTCCAAAGATACACAAATGGTCAATAAACACATGAAAAGATATTCGACATTACTAACCATAAATAAAATGCAAATCAAAACTACAATGAGATACCACCTCTATTAGAAAAAAACAAAATAACAAGTGTTGACAAGGATGTGGAAAAACTGAACCCTTGTGCACTGTTTGTGGAGATGTACAAGGGTACAGCTGCTGTGGAATATAGTGTGGCAGTTCCTCAAAAAATTAAAAATAGAATTACCACAGGACCCAGCAATTCCACTTCTGAGTATATACTCAACAGAAATGAAAGCATGGTCTTGAGTTATCTGTACACCCAATTCCACAGTAGCATTATTCACAACAACTAAAACATGGAAGCAAATTAACTGTCCAGGACAGATGAAGGGATAAACAAAATGTGGTATGCACATAAAATGGAATATGATTCGGCCTTAAAAAGGAAATTCTGCAATATGCTACATAAACCTTGAGAACATCATAACGTGAAATAAGTGAAATACGCCAATCATAAAAAGACATGCTGTGATTGCACTTACATAAGGTAGTCAAAATCATAGAGACAAAATCACAGAGACAGAAAGTAGAATGGTGGTTGCTAGGATCTGGCGGGAAAGAGGCAATGGGGAGTTAGCGCTTAATGAATACAGAACTTTGGTTATGAATATATTTAATACCAATGAACTATACACTTAAAAATGGTTAAGATGGTAAATTTAATGTTTTGCATACTTTACTACAATAAAACAAGGAAAAAAGTAAAAGCATGGAAAAAGATATACCACAAGTAACCATGAGAGCAGGAGGAGCTAGCTATACTAACAAAATAGACTTTAAAACAAAAGATGTCAATAGAGAAAAAAGAGGTACGTTTTATAATGATAAAAAGGTCAATTCATCAGGAAGATATGACAATTATAAACATATACGCATCACCTAACAAGAGTCCAAAAACACATGAAGCAAAAATTGACATTTAATGGAAAAACAGACATTCAAAAATAACAGTTGGAGATTTCAATACCGCCACTCTCAATAACAAAGAGAAAAACTAGACAGAAAATCAGCAAGGACACATACAGAAGACAATACTATCAACCAGCCTGACCTGAACGACATCTACAGAACACTCCAACAACAGAATATGTATTTCTTCCCAAGTGCACATGGAATACTCTCCAGGATAAACCACATGCGAGATCATAAGTGTCAATAAATTTTTAATCATGGATTAGAAGACAACATTAAGATGGCTGCTGTCCCCAAACTGACCCATAGATTCAATGGAATCCCTGTCAAAATCTCAATCGGCCTGCTCTCAGGTAGTCAGGGAGCAGAAGTTCAGGCGCTGTGGCTAGAGCCCAGGAAAACAGCTTTTCCAGCTGAACTTGAGAGGTCTCAGTTCTCACCATCTGAGGGAAACATCAAAAGTGCCAAACAATGAATATGACACCATGCCACAGACCAAAAGTTTTATTTGATGTGATGCTGGCTTGCTTCCAAGGGAGAACATCCCAGTCAATACTGGTTGTCAGTTCAGATATTTTCAACTCCACTAATTTGTATTGGTTGAGCACATCCAAATTAGTAGGAAAATTCACCAATGACCTGTCAAGTATGTGAAGAAAGGCAAGAAACAAGAAAATTAGACTGGGCAACAGTGACTAAGTGAAGAAAATAACGACTCTAAACTACTCTTAAATTGCTATAAGCTACTATTCATCAAACTCTCACTAAATGTTAGCTATTGTCATAAGCACATTTAGACATATTTGCTCATTAAATTCTCAAACAACGACAACCACCACCACCACCACCACCCCAGGAGCCAGAGAGTGTTTTTATCTCCTGTTTGTGGGTGAGGAAACTAAGGGACAGGGAAGTGAGGTTGACTTACATAAGGACACAGCTAATGAATGGCAAGGCTGAGATTTCAACCCATGAGTCTACCAAGATAAACAGTTGCGACCACTAAGTAACCTTGTTTCCCTATTTTCATATTTGCCTGCTAGAACTATGTCCCTCTACTGCTCAAAACTCTCCCAAAGTTCCCCTTCTACTCAGAGTAAAAGCTGAAGTTCTTACAATGGTCTAGAAGACCCTATGTTGCTCTGGCTTCCTACTGTCTCTCTAAAACATAATCCACACAGACTCACTACATTCTCACCACCTCGCTGCTCCTGGACACAAAAGACCTGCAGGTACATCATGCCTCTGTCCTTGCTGTTCCCACTGCCTGCAATATTCTTCCTCGAGTCAGAGCTCTACAAAAATGTCACCTCCTCAGGCCTTTCCTGATTACCCTTCCTAAAATAGTACTCCTCACCCTTCTCATACCTCTTCATTATAACCCCCCGGCAATGTGTATTACCTAATTCCACCATCTAGAATAAATGCTCCATGAGAGTGGGGACATCCAAGAGGCTGGCTTTGTACCACCAGTGCCTAAGACAGCACCTGGCACAAAGTAGACAACACTTGTTGAATTTAAAAATCTGCCACATACGCTTTGATTCACAACCCAGTCATATAACTTTAGGCAACAATTCTTGACCCTGTATCAATAAAATCCAAACCAAAAAGAAAAAAAAAAGGATATATCAAAGCAGTCTTTCAGAACCTTTATTTCTAGTATTTAAAATTTCAACTTCCTTAATGTGTACATTATATTCTGATGCCTCCTTTTTAAAGATGAAATTTCTTTGATGATTTCTATAAACTTTACCAACCAAAAAAACTGTTAGAAGTGTAACTTCTTAACTAGTTACTGGTAATAGTGATTGTGTCTTGAAGGGGGAAATAACCCTAAGTTGCTAATGGATGCCTGCTTCTCAAAAGAAAAATAAAGTCTTAAATGCATTGAGTTGACTTAACATTGTAAAATAAGCAAAAAATACCTATCACACTTTAAACTTCATGTTCAATTTGTAAGACTAATTTCCTAGCTACGGCTAGATGATAACTTTCTCTTTGGTGCCTTAGCTCCTCACAGTTTGCCTGTTTAAAAGAAAAGTAAAAAACAAGTTTTAGAAAACTTGTCATTTTATTTGGGTCATTTTAGAACACATATTTGCTTAACAGAGCAGTAAGCCACAGGGCACCGTTAGCACTTTATTCTAAAAAAACTCAATGCTCTCTAGGAGGAGAGGGGAGAGAAAAGAGAAAAGGGGAGAGGAACACACGGGAAAGTGAGAACAATCTATTCTCCAAATGACAGGTTTTGTCGGAAGGCGAACCGCAGATTTCCAGGAGGCTGGTTTCAAACAAATCGGAGGGAGGAGTAAAAGTCCAACTCTCCAAGTGCTGTGGCAGTAGGTCATGCGGAAACATGCCGGCCGCACATGGGCAGTGATTAAAAGGATAGCAGCCCCCCTGTCCCACTCAGATAAAGTATCTCCACGCCACTCACCTTCCGTCCTAGCTCAGCTCAAGTCACATCCCCGCTTCAATCGAGTTAGTCGGAGAAGTCGGACATCCCCCCTGCACACACGCAAACCCTTCGCCCCAGGGCTGTAAAACGCAGTCCACGGAATCCCGGCAAGACCGAAACTCGGGAGCCCCTGGAACCTCTCACTGCAAGTTCTCTCCCCTTTCCGAGGCTGGAGCCGAGAGGAATGCCACAGGGACAAAGCGGGGAGAAAAGAAGCATCTCCCCTTACCTTAATGGCTTTCTCCATGTCGCTCTCCTCCGACATGCTCCGCGAGGCCCCCGCGGCCGGGAGAGGCGAAGGCTGCGCAGATGCCCTGTCCCACAGCAGCGGAGGGAGCAAGGGGCTTGACGCTCCAGGCCCTGGGCCTGGGGGAGACTGGCGGCGGCCGCCCCCAGGGACTGGCGGAGATGAGGGCCCGGGCGCCGGCTCGGCTTCGGCGGGCGGCTCTAGGCTGGCGGCGGCGGCAGCGGCGGCGGCGGCGGCCCCTGGGGACAAGCCTTTGTGCTGGGCCCTGCGCGGCTGCCTCCCGGCCTCATCCCCGGCCGGGGAGGCAGGCTCCCGGGGCAGGGCGAGACGGAAGGGGCCTCGGTCGCTGTGCAGGGGCCTGGCGGGGCCGCTGCTTAGGCCTGGGCTTGCCAGGTCTAAGGAGGAGCCTGCGCCTCCGCCTCCGCCGCCGGCACCGCCGCGAAGCCGAGGCCGAGCCCGCCGCCGCCGCCGCCGCTGCTGCTCCCGATGCCGCTTCAGCGCCACACATCGCCGGGACACCCGCGCCGGGCAGCCCCGCCCGCCGCCCGCCCGCCGGCGCTGTGCCCCGCCTGAGCTCCGGGCGGCCCTGCCTGCCGCCCGATTCCGTGCCCCCACGGCTCCGCGCGCCCCTCGCCGCCCGCCGCCGGGGTTTCGGGGCCGCGCCCGAACCGCGCGTTTGGTTCGCAGGCGCCCGCCAGGGCCTCCCCAAGGCGCGCCGCGGCCAGGACAGGCCCCCGGGCTCTCCGCAGCGCTGGCGCCGCGCTGATGACGCCACGGGTCGGAGCCCGACGGGGCGGGGCCAGCGGAGCCGCCGCGGGACTCGAGGGCCGCGCGAGCGCCCGCCCTGGGCTTCTCTGCCCGTGCCGCGGAGATTCGAGCCGCTAAGACCACCCTGCTCAAAGGAGTCAGGGATGTCGACTCGCGGTGGGGAAGAGGACACAGGCCCCGACGGGTCCTGCGTTGAGAGAACAGAATTATGTGTATTAGTAGCTGTGGTAGTTCAACATACGGAAAGTTAATTTTACGTGAACCTCTTTTCCTTCGTTAGGGTTTTCTTTACAAAGTGGGCATTTGGCGCTGTAAGGTTAAGTATGTTCTTTTCCCCGTTGACAGATTAGGTAACTGAGGCCCAGAGAGCGGAATTCGCGCAGAGCTGGGAAGTGGTCCAGGTTTGTGCGCCTACGCTGTACCACCAGCCTACCAAAACACCTTGCAGGAGCTTTTGGCCGATCACCTCACGAATGTTTCTTCATTCCTTCACTTATTTACTGAGTACCACTATGTGCCAGGCCTATTTGACACTGAGAAAACAGAAAGAACAAGACATGGTAGCTACTCACAGATCTTACTTTGAGGAAAGAGAAGCAGAAAATAAACAGAAACACAGAGTTTATAGATGCAAAGAAAAAAGTGAACAGGATGCTGAGTTAAGAGACTAACTGGAGGTGGGGACTTTTTCCTATTAGATCAGAGATGGTTTCCCAGGTGATTTGGAAACTGAGACCTCAGAGGAATGAGAAGGAGCTGTCTATTGGAAATTCGACGAGATTTCTGGGCAGATGGAGCAGCAAATGCAAAAGTCTTTAAGTGGAAATAAGCTAATTGTGTTCAAGGAGCAGCAGGAAGGTCGTAGCTGGAGCAGAAAGTAGGAGAGAGACAGAATGAGGTTGGAGAGGTGAGCAGGGGCTGTCATGGTAAGGTCACGATAAGGACTTTGGATTTTATTCTAAGCCATGGAAAGATTTATTAAAAGAGTGAGGTGACCAAGTTTATGTTTTAAAAGGTCACTGTGCTGTATAGAGAATGAAATGTGGGCCAGCAAGAATGGAGACAAGGAAAGAAAAAGAAAAAAGAAACAACAAAGGAAAAACAAAAAAGAATGGAGATGAGGAGAGCTTTTAAGAGGCTATTGGAATAATCCAGAGGAGAGATTATTATGATGCTTGAACTAAGAAGGTGGCAGTAAGACAGTGCATAGATTTATGATATGTTTTGACGGTAAAGTTGACAAGACTTCCCAAAGGATTCAGTGTGGAAGGTGAGAATAAGAAATGAATCAATAACGTCCAGGTGTCTGACTCAAGCAACTGGATGGATGATGGTGACTGAAGGACTTGATGAGGTCAAGGGTGGGGAATCCAGAGATGTTGTCTCTCTCGGTTAATTTGAGGTTCTTGAGTGATAAGTCGAGCACGTAATTGGATATTGTGCAGACATGATTGTCCTCTTTGTTGGCTATACCCCCGTAGTGCATTTTTTAGCCCTCGTAAAGTAGATGCGGTCTACGGCCATGCCACTCTGAACATGCCCAATCTCGTCTGATCTTGGAAGCTAAGCAGGGTCGAGCCTGGTTAGTACTTGGGTGGGAGACCACCGAGGAAGACCAGGTACTGTAGGCAAAAAAAAAAAAAGTAAATGCGGCCATATGCCTCTACTTTTTCCAATGGAAAGTAAGCAGAAGAGATGTGCACAGTTTCCAGGCTTGGTCCAGACAATCCATCAACAGGTTCTTCTCTGTGCTCTTACTCTGCCAGCTAGAAGATGATAACCAGGTTCTGGAGAAGGTAAGGCCTCGAGATGGAAGATTCCTGGGTGGAAGAGACCTCTGCCTCTATGGACCTAAACATCCACCCAAGACTGTTATATGAGAAAAAAAAGTAAACCTCTGCTGTTTTGAGCTTTTATGTATTTGAGTATTCTTATCATAGCTTTGTCTATGCTAACACCAATAAGAATAGTGATCTAGCAGTAAACTTTGGGGGAAATTTTTAAATGACTTGAATTGACATTATACATGACAGAAAATAGAAGGTGCCTTGGATTCGTTTATTCAGTCATTGATTCAGCAAGAATTTATCAAGTGCTTCTCTGTGCCAGGCATACTGTGCTACATAATAGAGATACAAAGATGAAGAGGAGATGAGGTCCCTGCCCTCAAATGCTCTGAGTCTGGCAGATCAATTTTTTGGCTGTTATCTGCACAAGCTCACTCTACAAGAAACTTACACTCCCCTCTCAACACCCCCCCACACACACACACACACCGTAATTTCTACACATTCTTCAGCTACATTCTAAGTACCATTTTATCAGAAAAATGATGCCTAACCCTTGTCCCCAAACTAAATCAGATATTCCTGTTATAACTTACTTCTTTGTACTTATCACAGTTTGTATATATTCGTTTTTTATTCTTTAGTGTCCTCTTCCCCACTAGACTAAATCTCAACAAGAGAAAAAAATCTATATTATTGGTCATATTCTCAACACAGCCTGCTCCAGGTGCTTAATAAATATATGTCAAAGGAATCAATGAATGGAGAAAGCAGAGCCCTGAGGAAGGGGAAGTTTCTTCCATCTTTTGCTATGGAGGTGGGTGCTAGGCAGCCTCCAAGACAGTGTTCCATGACGCCCTCCTCTTGGTGTTCATGATCTTGTGTAATCCGCTCACCATGCTTGTGGGTTGATCTAGTAACTTGCTTCTAATGAAAGGAGGTCATGTCTAAAATTAGGTTACAGAAAGACCGTGGCTTCTTTCTTGGGCTCCCTTTCTTACTCTCATTTGCTCCAGAGGAAGCCAGGTCAAATGTAAGCCGACTGATTAGTTTCCTGGAGCTGCCATAACAAAGTGATGATACAAGCTGGTTGGCTCAAAACAACAGAAATTTATTCTCACCGTTCTGGAGGACAGAAGTCTAAAACCCAGGTGTTAGTAGGGCCGTGCTTCCTATGAAGGCTCTAGGAAATAGGCCTTCCTTGCCTCTTCTAGCTTTCGGTGGCTCCTGGGAGCCCTTGGCATTCTTTGACTTGTAGGTACATTACTCCAGTCTCTGCCTCTGTCTTCATATGGCCTTCCTCTCTGTATCTTTGTGTCCTCCTCTTATGAGGACACCAGTCATTGGCTTTAGGGCCCACCCTAATCCAGTACTATCTTAATTGCATCTGCAAAGGCCCTATTTCTAGATACAATCGCATTCTGAGGTTTCATGTGGACACATATTTGTAGGGGATACTAATCAGCCCACTGCAGTTGCCCAGTGGAGGGGCCCACATGTCAAAGAACTAAAATCTCTTGCCAACTGCCATTGAGAACCTGAGGCCTGCCAGTGGCCACATGAGTGAGTTTAGAATGGATCCTCCCCAAATTGAGCCTTGATGATAGCAACCTTGGCAAACAACTCAATTTGTACCAGAGGCAACCAGCTAAGTGCTGTCCAACTTCCTGACCCACAGAAATGGAGATAATAAAGGTGGTTTTTAAGGCACTAAGTGTTGGGGTAATTTGTCACACAGCATAGAAAATTAATACGGAGTTTGGTGATAAGTGGGGTGCTATCATAACTACCTAAAATGTGGGAGTGGTTTGGAACCAAGAAGTGGACAGAGACTGGATATATTTTAAGTGTGCTGGAGAAAGCCTAAATTATCTCAAACTTAGCCGAAATCTGGACTTTGAGGCTGCTGCCACTGAGGGCTCAAACAGAAGTGAGGAACACGTTATTGGAGCTGGAGGAAAGAGGACCCCTATTACAAAGTGGCAAAAGGTTTAGCAACACTCCTGCATTTAGTGTGGAGAGATCTTCCTAAGGAACTGGGTGATCTAAGGCACTTTCTAAGAAGGTGCTGCCTGGTTTCTTGATGCTTGTAGTAAAATGTGAGAAGAGAGATAAATTATTAAACAATAAGGAGCCATCACTTGATGGTTTTGAAATTTTTGAGTGTCTCTAGATGGCAACCAGTGCTAAAATTAAGCAGTGGCTTTCAAGCAAAACTCAGACCCAGGGCACTGCAAGGAAAATGGCTTAGTCAGCTTGTGCTGCTGTAACAAAATACCTGCCCCCCCCAAAAAAAAAAATTCATGTCCTTCTCACATGCAAAATACATTCACAACATTCCAATAGTTTTAACTCCCCTCAACTCTAAAAGTCCAGAGTATCTAAATACCATCTAAATCAAATGTGGGTTAGACTCTAGGTGTGATTCATCCTAAGGCAAAATTCCTCTTCAGCTGTTAACCTGTGAAACCAAATAAGTATGTGCTTCCAAAATACAATGGTGGGACAGGCTTAGGATGGACATTCCCACTCGAAAAGGGAGAAATCAGAAAGAAGAAAGGGGTGATGAGTCCCAAGCAAATCAAAAGCCCAGCAAGGCAATTATCATTAGATCTTAAGGTTCAAGAATAATCCCCTGGTTCAGTGCTCTGTCCTGCGCCCCCCTGGGATTGCAGTCTTTCCCTGCAGCTCTGCCAGGTGAGGATCCTACCTCCATGGCTTGGACTGGCTGGCCCCGCCACCGTGTCTTCAGATGAAGCCTGTCTGGTCTACTGAAACTAAGGCAGTGGCTCTGAAGATCTCTGCATGGCCTTGGGAGCCATTCTTTCCCTTGTCTTGAAAAATAGGACACGTTCACAGCCAAATAGCTTCACTGTCCTGTCCTGTCTAAGGTACGAAGTGTGAAAGCCTTCCTTCATTTCTTTCTGTCTTGGTCTATTTCTGTTTAAATGGGCAGCATTTCTGCCTGTGTAATTCAGTAACCTCTATATCAAGTGACAGTCCAGCCAAATCCCTTGGTATTTTGCACTTTTATTTTTTGCAATATGGACAGGCTGAGAATTTTCTGAATCTTTAAATTCTGATTCCTTTTTGCTTAACAATTCCTTCTTCGATTCATTTCTTTCCTTTCACATTTTATTATAAGCAGTCAGGAGGAACCAAGCTGCTCTTTGAACACTGTCCTTAGAAATCTCAATCGAATGACCAATTTCATTGCTCTCAAGTTCTTCCTTCCAAAAACACTAGGACACAGTTCAGCCAAGTCCTCTGCCACATTATAACAAGGATCGCCTTTTCTCCATAGTCCAATAGCCTGTTCATCATTCCCCCTGAGATCTCACCAAAATGGACCTTAGCATCCATTTTTCTACCAACATTCTGTTCATGATTATTTATGTATTCTCTAGGAAAATGGAAGCTTTGTCTCTGCCTCTCCTTTTTTCTTTCTGACCCCTCACCAGAATTGCCTTTAATATTCATATTTCTGGCACGCACCTCAAAACTCCCAGCCTCTACGCACTAGCCAGTTCCAAAGCCACTTCCACATTTTTAGGTGCTCATTACAGCTCATTACACTTCTCAGTACCGAAATCTGTCTTTGCTATAACAAAATACTGCAGACTGGGTGTCTTAAAATAGATATTTATTCCTCCCAGTTCCAGAGGCTAGAAGTCCAAGATTCAGTTCCTGGTGAGAGCCTTTTTCCTGACGTACAGATGGCGGCCTTCTCCATGTGTCCTCACATGGCAGAGAGCAAACTCTGGTCTCTTCCTCTTCTCATAAGGACACTAATCTCATCTTCACCTTATCTAAACCCAATTACCTCCCCAAGGCCCCACCTCCTAATACCATCACATTGAGGGGTAGCACTTCCACAGATGAATTTGGGGGACGCAAACATTCAGTCCATAATACGGCCAAAGCTAAAGTAGAAGGTGCGACTGGTATTTTGTTAAGACCTCAGAAGATCAAATGTGTTGCCTCAGAAAACTATTTACTCATGGAAAAGTTCCTTTAAAGAAGAGATTCAGGGTACATCTCACAGATCCTCTCAAACAATAAGGCCTCAAGTATGAACTCCAGAAGATGCCCAGGAAACCCATAAAGTCCTTGAAAACATTATATATGGACTCCTGGCCTGAGGGAGAAAGTGATGGTATAGAATGAAGAGAGAACTTCAGGCCTCCAGAATTCTGTCAGGAAGCAGAATTCTGCTCAGCTGCAAACATGTGCTATTTTTATGAAAAAGAGTGACTGAGTGGAACCAAGAGCTGTGGATAATTACTCTCAGGCTTTGAGAACTAACCATGGAGCTTCCAACATCTGCCCAGCTGTATTTCAGACTTGCTTCGGACCAGTGACTCCTTAATGCCTCTCACTTTCCCCCTTTCGAACAAGAATGTCCATAGCCGTTATCTTGTCCCACCATAGTGTGTTGAGCATAAGGGACAAATAATTTGTCTCCTTACTTTCACAGTTTCACAGATTGAGAGATTGTACTTAAGGAACTACACTCAGGAGATTGATTTATACCTGGTCTTGATTTAGCCTTGAGATTCTGGACTTCCCGCTTTTGCTGTACTGGGCTGGGGCTTTTAGAGCCCTTCGGAGGGAGAATGCATTTCACATGTGGGAATGGCACGCATCATCGGCTGCCAGAGGACAGATTACTGTGGGCAGCCTCTCAGATGGCCCCGGATGGTATCTTCGTGTTATACACCTCACGCCTTGACGGTGGACTGGAACTAGTAACTCGCTTCTAATGCACAGAATACAGAAAAGTGATGGATTATCACTTCTCAGATTAGGTTACAAGGACGCCGAGTTCTGCCTTGGGCTTCTTCCCTCACTCTCCTGCTCACTTGCTCTGAAGGGAGCCAGCTGCCATGTTGCTAGCTGCCCTACGGAGGAGTTCATGTGGCAAAGAACTGATGTCTCTGGCCAATAGCCATAGCGGCCCTGAGACCAGAACCACGTGAGGGAGCTGGGAAATGGATTCGCCCCCAGTTGTCTTGAGATGACTGCAGCCCTGGCTAATACCCTAACTTCAATTTGGAAACCAAGAGCACCTAGCAGAGCTGCCTCAGATATCTGACCCGCAGATGTGTAGGTTATTTTAAGCTGCTGCCCTTGTAGCAATTTGTTATGTAGCAATAGGTAACTGATACCACCTTTTTTTTTTTTTAACCATGGTGATGCTGCTGGCTCGTGACCCATCCTTTGACTAGCGAAGTTCTAGTGCTCCCTTAGTCACACTCTTCAACCTTGAGAGTCCATTTTCCGTGCCTTCACTGCCGCAGACCAACGGGACCATGAGTTTAGAAGAGTCTAGTTCTTCAACAACGCCCCAGTACAATTTCTTATACAGGTGTCCCCTGGAGACAAAGTAGGTTAATGGTTGCCAGGGACTGGGAGAAGGGGTCATGGGGTTGGGGAGAGGGGAGAGAAGGGGATGACAGCCAAGGAATACAGCTTTCTTTGTAGGGCAATGAGAATGTTCTAAAATCGATTGTAGTGATAGATGCACAATGCTGTGAACATAACTAAAAAAATTGCGTCGTGTACTTTAAACGGGTGAATTGTATGTTATGTGAATTATGTCTCAGTTAAGCTGTTTTAGTAAGGAAAGGGAGGGAGGGAAGGCAGGGAGGAAGGAGGGAAATGGGATCAACTGTCCTTTCTTGTGATAAACCAGTGTCCCTCAAACTTTAACCCACACCAACCCCTGAGGACTTTGTTAAAATGCAGATTCTGATTCATTAGGTGTGCAGTGGAACCTAGGATTCTGCATTGCTAAGAAGCTGTCTGGTAATGCAGTTGTTGCCATTTGGTTCTGGACCACACTGATGGGCGAGTGTAGACACCGCCAGGGTGCCCAGCACCCAACCGCCCCAGCTTAGGGTATGGGCCTAACTAACTACAAGTGAGTGCCACGTGACCCCAATCTTCCAGCCACAGCTGATTGACTCAGGAATGGACAGCTGACCCAGACTGGCCCATCAGAGTCTCCTGGGAACTGAGACTGGAACATTAAGCCACTCGTGGGTCGTGGGTCGGGTTGTGGGTCGTGGCTTCCAGGCGGAGGCAGTCGTTGCTTCATGAATATTAAAGTAGTGAAAGCCACTGTGCCCAGAGATGGGGGGAGCAGAAAGGGGCGGTTCCCGTCCCACTGCACTTCCTGTCCTATCCCCCCGAAACGTCTTCCTTTTGCTTGACACTTTGAATTATCTCTTGTCCCTCTGAATGCTGCTAAGTGGTCACTGGTTTTTTTAATGGACGTTTAAGTCGTTTGAAGTTTTCTGCTATTAGAAATAATGCTCTTTCCCAGCATGCTTTACACACTTACCCGGTTGTTTTCTTGGATACATTTGTAGTGGTGGATTCCTATCAGAAAGTTCACGCCAAGTTGTATTCTCTTATCGTGTAAAAGCACACACTGGTTTTTTACCTAAATTTCTGTTCCTCAAATATATCATAGTAAAATTTGACAGTCAGTGAATGGAAAGTTCTCGCATTTGCTGAACCTGACTCAGCTCAAATCCTTCAAGCCTCTCAGAGCTGGAAGGGACTGTTTGCCAAGCCGGTGCCCACAGTGCAGCTCTGCATTTCCACAGCATCCCTGCGGGGGCTCATCAGGCCCCGCTGGAACGCTTCCCTTGACCTGGCCTGAACCGCCCGCCCGCAGCCAGCCTTTCTGCTCCTTGTGAGAGAATCCCAGTTCGCTTCCCTCACTGTTCCCTGACTGGCTCAGGTCCCTCCTTTCAGAGGCACAGAAACATCATCCCTCCCCTGGGACTGCTTCTCAGATGTCTCACTTGGTGGCCTTTTCGAAAAATTCCTTTCTTATTGTGGTAAAAAGTACAACATAGAATTTACCATCAAAATCATTTCTAAGTATATCGTTCAGTAGTGTTAAGTATATTCACATTGTTGTACAACCAATGTCTAGAACGTTTACATCTTGCAAAACCGAAACTCTGTACCCATTACATAACTTCATTTGTAGGCTTTTGAAGCCCAAGTGGAAAGTGAGATTCTGAAAAGTCAAAATTCCCAAAGAATTATAATATCTCATTTGACAATTGATTCCCACTTTCTAGCTGAGGAACGAGAAACAGATTACCTCCATTGTACAGGTACATGACATTTTTATATAGCTTTGAAAATAAACCATTAAACACTGTTTTTATTCTTATTAGTATTGCCAGGTAATATACAGAACTGATATCCTTACCCCCAACCCTGGCGATGGGATTGAAGAGGAGTGAGTAGGAGTCAAATGAGTGAAAGACAGGTGCCATCTTAGTCTGTTCGGGCCGCTGTAATGAAACCTCATAGACTGGGCTCAACAGAAATGTGTTTCTCACCTTTCTGGAGGCTGCCAACATGAGATCAGAGTGCCAGCCAGCATGGCTGAGTAAGGGACCTCTTCCTAGTTCATAGCTAGGGTATGAGCGTCTCCAGGGAGGCAGAGAAGGACCAGGAAATGTCATCTGCTTCCCCTAGGATAATCCTGTCCCTCAGATGTTTCCAGCATTGTCAGAAGCTCCCACAAGTATTGTGTCAACGTGTACCACATTAAGTTTCCAAATTTAGTAACTGAACTGTTGTTATATAAGAGAATATCCAAGGTAAAAATTCAAACACAAAGTATTGAGGTAAACGGGCTCGATGCCTGTAACCTACTCATAGTTGGTCTAGAAGAAAGGAAAATATATGTAGGAGGTAAGGAGGTGGGAAGGTGATAGAGCAAATGGGAAAATACTAAAAATGGGTGAATCTGAGTGGAATATATGAGATCGTTGTACTGTTCTTAAAATTTCCGTAAGTTTGAAATAATTTCAAAGTAAAAATTGAAAAGCGAACCCAAATCTTTCTGGAAGAAGTTTTGGGCCCTCTCATATGAAGGAGATGAGGGTTTCTATGGGGAAGGATTAAAGAATGTGTTTTGTTTTGTTTTTTTCCTCTAGGGTAGTGGTTCTCGGAGAGTGGCCGCCAGACCAGCATCTGCATCAGCATCCCCTGGCACTCAGGAGGTACACGATAAATATTATTTCTTTGGGCCACAAGATTAGGAGGCAAATTTATATCTCACTGAATTTTTTTGTCATGCATATTTATTTCATTTTCAAAAGTTAATAAAATCAATATAAGTAAATAAGTATCGGTTCCCTTTATCCTTCACGAAATAGTTGAAAGAAGGCTGGAAACGACAGTAGGAAATGGAAGCCCAGAGGTTGTACCGCTCGCCTGTGTTACCCCAAACAGCTGTGACCCTAGGAGCTTTTTTTAATTAAGGTGAAATTTATGCAACATAAAATCGAACCTTTTAAAGTGAACAATTCAGCGGCACTTAGTGCATTCACAGTATTGTGCAACCATCACCTCTATCTGGTTCCAAAACACTTTCATCTTCCCCGAGGGACACCCTGTACCCATTAAGTAGTCACTCCCCTGCCCCCTGTCCTTGGCCCCTGGGAGCCACCGAGCTACTTCCTGTCTCTATGGACTTACCCACTCTGGACATGTCATATACATGGTACCTCACAACGTGTGGCCTTTTGTGTCTGGCTTTTCACTTAGCATGTTTTTTGAGGTTCATTTATGCTGTAACCTGTGTCAGTGCTTTGGTCCTTTTTACGGTTAAATAATATTCCATTATGTGGATACACTACATTTTATCATTCATGTGTTGATGGACTTTTGGCTATTGTAAACAGTACTGCTGGGAACATTCACGTACAGGTTGATGTTGGAGTCCTCGTTTTCAGTTATTTGATGTGACCCTAGCCTCTTTATTTTCTCATTGCATTGCCTTGCATTTCTCAAATTTTGCCCATGTTGTAACAGTCTTCGAAAGAGACAAACCCAGCAGATAGGTGTATCCTATCAGCTCCTGAAGATGAGCGCTGTTGTTGTGCTTATTGCCCACGAGGTGGCGCCTATACTTAGAAAAACACCTCATCCGCCAGATTCTCCAGGCTGCATGAAAAGCTCTTGTGCCCTTGATTCAGACAGAAGGATAAGCATTTCCTCTTGGGCACTCAGCAAGCCTAAAAGCAGAAACAGCAGCTTTACACCCAATACTCTTGTGACTGACCCACATCCAAATACCCAGAGAGATCAGGTTGTTCATAACCTGAGAACTTTGTTTTTGCTTCAGACAGCTAAAGGTTCTAATTGGTTCCTGATGCTGAAAGCACAAGATTAATAAGTGTCTAGGATGTCAAATCAACATTATAGACATCTCTTCATAGCTAGCATTTCCTTTGTATTCGTTAAAGAATGGATTCTCTTAAAATTAGTGAGTCTGATTCATAGAGCTTGAGTGCAAGAAACATTATATTTGTTTTTTCCAATTCACTCTTAATGGGGTTCTTGGCAACATGGTTGGGAGTACTAAAAGGTTGGCAGTAGCTCAGGAGGGGACTCTCCAGTCTCCATTTCCCCTCCTAAGGCAAGAGCCCCAAGTTTCTCTTGGGGATCCATCCCTCTCTTATTCTCAGCCCAGGTGGACTTAGAGGAAGTGTCACTCCAGGCTACAAGGGTGGACCGTTATGACTCAGGTCTAAGTGAATCAGCATATCTCATACCTCTGGCCACAGCGATGGGTTGGGATAGGGGTGAGATGTTCCATCGACTGGACCAATCAGTGTGAGCCTTGAGGTCTTTGCCTGAACTAGCAAAAAGGGGCTTTCTCCTAGCCAGCGGACTTGGGCCTGGCATGGCATGAGGCTACAGCTCTTGAGGGCAGTTGGCTCCTCTAAGGATCCAGACCTGCCAGAACCAAAATGGATGGGTATGGCCTGAAAATGAAGGCTATGTGGCAGAGTTGAAATCAACAGATGGGAGCTTTCTGAACTTCTGAACCAAGCCATGTCCAAAGCCAAGATCCCAGGATTTTAGAATGTGGGAGCCATCTTTTTATACTGGTTTGAATTTGGTTTTGACATTTGCAGCTAAAATATTCTTAAATGATAGACTGTATAAACCCTCTTAGAAGTAATCTCATCCTACATCATGAGAGTTTTGGCGTTAATTTGGTGGCATGGTTAGACATACGGAAAGCATCACCCTAAATCTCAAGAGGAATTTTCTTTAGGTTAGAGAACATATCGAAATAGATTTCAAGTGCGGTGAGGACAAGCATGGCCATTTCAGCTGACCAGTCTATCCCTGGTGCTACCCGAAGCCTGGGAGGAGGCCACAGAGCAGGACAGGAGAAGGGGGCTGGGTTCAAAGCTTTGCCCTTTGCCGCTAGGTTTACGCATCATGGCGTTGTTGTTGCTGGTTATCATGAAAGCTAAAATATAGATTCATTTTATTGGCAGTGAACTCGATTTCATCTTGAAGCATCACGAACTGGAATAACCTGTTGTTGCCAACTGGTCAAAATCCTAGTCTCCCCGGTGACGCACACTTATTTCACGTATGAACAGTGGTAGAATGATTAGATTTATTTGTATATAAACATCTAAACAATTAAGTCTACTTGTATTTCATTATTTGAATTTAGTCACATCATTTTTCTTATCTTTTATATAATGCCTTCTATTTCTGGCAGTTAAAGCTATTGTTTTAAGTATGGCAATAAGGTGCTTATTTAATTTTTATCTGAATATAATAGTTGATTTAAAGAAAAAAGTAAATAATAGTACAGGTTTATGCATATATGACAAAAAGTATGAAGTGCTATTCAAATAAGTCATATTAGTCTTTAGCAAAATAAGGACCATTTTATCAAGATGTGGCTTAGCCTGAGCGATATAAGACCAGGGGTCACCAATGAGCTTCATCACTCCCCTGACACTGTCTGCAAAATTATACACAAAGTGTATTCTTCTTAAGAGAAGATCAAACTTTTGCTCAAATTCTTAAAGGACTCTGGGCCCCAGACATGATCACTAACTCCACAAACTTCTACTATGATTCAGCTCCTTTTGCTCTGATTCCATTGCTCACCAAAGAATCTTCTGATTCCTAATTTACTAATAATACACATTAATTTGCCACACCCCTAAAGGAAGGCAGTGTTCTGGATAGGAGATGTAAAAGGTCTGGTTACTGGAAATACGGATCTCACTTAAAATGAGTAAACTGACATCTGGTTTCCACATCAATCTCATGAAATTGGTCCAGCATGAATCTATCTCGCTCGTTTTGATCACATTTTTGAACTTAAAAAAAAAATGACAGCCTTGGATGTCAAGTGTCTCTTTCCTGCTTTACCTGCCCCTCTGGGAGAGGCTGGGAGTCTCATGTTGGTATCATCCGTAGTGCCTAGCACAGGCCTGCCACAGGTGGATGAGCCACAGGTATCTGTTAATTCAACACACAAAACTAAAGCTGTTTGCCCACAGTAGGGGAGGAGAATAGTTAGCATACAAACCCAGGGGACGACATGCCTATGTGGTGGCATTTCCTCGGGTTATTGAAACGGAGGAAGTTACCCAAAAAGTGAAGAGCAGCACTGTTTCAGTGAGTTTTAATCCAGAATACAAAGCAAGATGCTAGCTATGGCCTCAATGTTGGTACAATTATAAACAGTGGCTTTTTTCTTCCCTCATAAAGGTAAGTTACAAAAGTATATCAAATGGACGGAATGAGACATTTAAATCTATTTTTGAAAAATCACCTTGAATGCTAGTACTGTTGCAATTTCAGAGACCTCCCATACTCTTTTCACCCCATACCCACCCCATAGGAACTCAAATTCTGGGATTTGCTTGTTCCAAAAGATTTTTGTGAGAGAATTTCTCTTTTGAGATTTTTAGGTTTCATTGTTGATCTCGTTGGTTTTGTTGTTGGTCTTGTTGAATTTTCTGTCACTGGATGAGTACAGAAGAAGCCGGTGTGGTCCTTTATGAGTTCTTCTGAGGAACTTTGATTGTGACCTGTAAGAGGGGTACAGAGAAGCTGTTAAGTCTCCATGCCGCCCTGTGTTCTGTAGGCACCTGCAGCTGGCTGCTGCCTCACTCTGAGCAGAGGGTTTTCCTTACTTCCAACTGGCCAGTCCCAGGAACTGCTAGGGCTGTGTTCTGCATGAGATCACACTCTGCCTCCTGTTAACCCAGTCGTTTTGATTGTCAAGGGATGGGGAGATGAGATTCCTACTGGCATCAATGCGAGGTCAGGGATGATGCTCAACAATCCTGTACTGCACATGACAGCCCCCCAGAGCAAAGGGTTATCCAACCCCAAATGTCAAGAGTGCCAAGGCTGAGAGACCCTGACCGAGATCCATATTTTCCTCCAAAAGAATCAAAGCAAAGAAAAAAATGTGTTGAAGCTGACAGGTGTCTCAGTGGGTTAAATGGAAAGATTCCAGATTCAGTTGGATTTGGGGTTGAATTCCAGCTTTACCCTCTACTGGGCAAGTACTTCACCCCTACATGCTTTGTTTCCTCACTTGTAAAATGGGATAGCATCTCCTTCATGGGGTTGCCGTAAGCACTAAATGAGGTCGTATATTCAAAAAAATTTAGCACAGATTCTGACACAAAGTAAGACTCAGTAAAAACGAGTTTAAAAACAGAAATTTCCTCATCAGTCCTGCTTGCAAACTCGACTTCTGAAAAAATCCGTTTTCGTTAGTATCATCACTTGAGTTCCAAAGCTCAAAATACAAGAATCTTTACCACAAGCACTAAGCACAGTGCTTGGCACAGTGTGGGTGCTGGACTGATGCATCCGGTCCTGCCACTTTCTTCCTCAAAAGTTTTCTGTTTTCTCCAAGGTCTCAGTTCCTGAGGCCTCCCGTGTCAACAGCCCGTTAACTTGTATTCCTCCACGAATCACCTCAACTCAAGCTTCCTCTCTTCAGACTCTCCTACTGCCCTCCAGTCCATCCGTAGATACTGCAGTTCCTTGGGCTCAATCCTAGCCATCCCTGCCCCCTCACTCCACACCTAAATAACCCCATCCTTAACTACCATTCTGATGAACAGTTCTAGGCCAATGATATCCCGTTGTCAATTTCAAACCTGGGTCTTGCCTCTCGTACAGATGGGGAAGTTATCTGTAAACGAGCAAATATGTTTCACTCTAGTGAGTCTCCTAAGAGTGTAGGTGTGTCTTACGAATCATTTATGCTCGGGCTCACCACTGTAGTACTGAGTGAAGACCAGTTTGCCTTCTCTCGCCCTGCTCATCCTGCTGGTCTGCTTGCCCTGGGCTTTTCCGTTCCCAGTCCTGGGAAAGCCCAGCTCGCCCATCTCTCTTTTCTTTAAATACCTCTTATGATTACGTCTCCTGGCTAACCCGTAGTGTTCACTGTAGAGAAAAGGTCATTTTCACTTTAGTGTCTGTGTTTCCTGGCTTTTTTATGTTTATAAATAAAGCTATCTCAGTATCTATATATGTGCATATGCAGTTTTTAAATTGGTAACCTATTGCATGTTACTTTGAATCCTGCTTTTTTACTTTAAAGGATGAGCACTTTCCATATCAAATATTCTACAAAAATATTATAGTAGCTATTAGAACTCCATGATTTAGGTGTTCCACAATTTTCTGAACATGTTAAGTTACATCTGATTTTTCCCTCTTAAAGAGATAGTGCTGTGATGAATAGTTATGGAAATGAGGCTTTCTTTGTATTTCTGATTGGTTCTTTGGGTTATAGCCCTATCACTGAAATTACAAAATCAATATGAGTATGGATATGGGTATATTTATGGCCCTTGAGAATCTACTCACATCGCTTGATTTTATAAGCTTTTCCTCGCTGCTTCAAGCTACTAGGATCTTTCTTCCTCTCACGTTTTACAGAACTTGGCTTATCATGAAGCCCAGCAAAAGACTGTATAGGCAGAGGCATGGCCAAGTCTAGTTATTTTTCCTGGAGCAGAGCACAGACTGGGTTTTTACTCTTGTCTTGTAGCTTCTCTGGCTTAAAATGAGAAACTAGTAACGAGTACTGACGGACTGTCACAGTGGAGACAGGCAGGAAGGTGCCCATACTCACGGTTTTCACTTCAGTGTAGGCCTGCAGACTGTCCTCTCCCAGCTCCCGGCCGTTCCCAGATACCTTGTAGCCACCAAATGGCGACTGGGCCTCAAACACGTCATAGCAGTTAACCCTATAATTTGAAACAAGATTTCAGAAGTAACTCTTAGGGGATATGTGTCATACACCCCTCGAACCTCCTATATTGCCCTAAAATTTGATTGAGAAAAAATAGATGGGAAGAACTATATAAAACCAGCCATGGAGGAGTTGAAAGCAAGCCTCATGAAACCAATCTGTAAGTCATCTTTGTCCTTCCTGATGTGGTCACAGGTGGATGTCAGTAACAGGATACATCCCATTTTAATGACTCACTTTTGCTAATTAGGTGCTAAGCTTTATTTGCAATTTTTTAAAAAATTGTATTTTTCTATTAGAGTTGACACTTAGTATTATTTTATATTAGTTTCAGGTGTACAGCACAGTGGTTAGTTGTTTATCTAATTTACAAAGTGATCCCCCCGATTACTCTAGTACCCACCTGGCACTAAACACAGTTATTACAATATTATTGACTATATTCTCTATCCTGTGCTTCACATTTTTTTTTTGCGATTTTTAAAAGCTATTAAATTTTAATTGAATTTAAAACTCACCATTTTAAAGTGTACAATTCAGTGTTTTATAGCATATTTATGTTGTCCAAACCATCACCAGCGATTAATTCCAGAATATTTTTGTCATTCCCAAAAGAAACCCTGTCCCCATTAAGCAGTCACTCCCCATCCCCCTGGCCCCCATCCCTGGTAGCCACTGATCTACTTTCTGACTCTAAGGATTTGCCTATCCTGGACATTTCCTACAAGTGGAGTCATATAACATGTGTGGCCTTTTGTGTCTGGCTTCTTTCACTTAGTGTCACATTTTTAAGATTCAGCTATGTCGTAGCGTGTGCCAGCACCTCGTTCCTGCTTATGGCCAAACAGTACTTCACTGCACGAACGGACCACACATGTTTATCTGGCCATCAGCTGGTAGACATTTGGGTTGTTTCCACCTTCTGACTATTGTGATTAGTCTGCTGTGAACATTCAGGTGCACTTTTTTTTGTGCAGACGTACGTTTCTGTTTCTCTTGGTAGATGCCCAGGAGTGGAATTACCGGGGCCTGTGCTAGTTCTGTTTAGCTCATTGAGGACCTGCCAAACTGTCTTCCACAGCGGCTACACCATCTTCCATTCCCCACAGCAACGTGTGAGGATTCCGGTTTCTCTACATCTCACTAACATGATATTTTCTGTGTTTTAAAATTACAGCCATCCTAATGGGCCTAAGGTATAGGCCCTTAGCCCCGGTCTCCTACCCTTGTCACAGCTTGGCCAGAAGTCCCTGGTCATCCATCTGCTTCCCTGAGAACAGCTGCATGGGCATATGCACTGTTCTCGGAGCACAGTGGGCAGGAAAAGCTCTCATCTATCTCCTGTAGCATGCCCTGAGCCCAGTACCCCAAATTCTGACATGTGAGCACCGGGTTCCAGAAGACCCTGGCTTTGGGGGTCCCTGCCTAGGTGTGAGGAGCTGCTGAGAGGCTCTTACCACACTGTACCAGCCTGGAGCGCGTGGGACACGTAATTGGCTTTGTCCAAGTCCTTGGTGAAGACAGCTGCGGCCAGCCCGTACTTGGAACTGTTGGCTCTCTCGACGACTTCCTCGATGGTCTTGAACTTTAGGATCTGCATGACTGGCCCAAAGATCTGGGGTGAGAGAGCAGAGTGGGAGGGTGTGGCAGACATAGAACCACTTGCTATCCAGCTTTCACAGAGCTGAGCAGATGTTCCCAGATGTGGGAACAAGACCCTAGACGTACCCTAACAGTTCCAGAGGAAGACGACAGCTCCCAAGCTCACTGAAACACAAAGGGAAGGAAGCTGACAGGGATCAGCTACCTTCTATGTGCCCCATGCTTTACAGACCATATCTTATTTCTAAATAATCCTGCAACGTACGCATTACTGGCACGTTGCACATGGATTTAGTGTCAAAAAATATGTCAGTCATTCAACAAGGCACACACTAGATGCTGAAGAAACAACTATAAACAAAATACAGTCTCTGCTCCCAAGACATGCAGGGTTATCCTTTACTTTCCCTGCCCTATTCTTGGAATGAGCCATTTCTTCAAGGAATCCTGGTTCATTTTAGTGAAGAACGGGATTTAGAAACCAAGACATCGCAGCTCAGTGTGCTTGTTACTGTTGGGGTATGGCTGCTCTCAGGGGGACAGACTGTCAGTGATCATAATGTCATCAGGTGACTAGAATGCAACCGTTAGAAGCAGTGCACTGAGCAGTCACTGGGCCTGAGTGCTGGGGAGGAGGGGTGTCTGAGAGGGACTCCACAGAAGTGACAGTCAAGCTGTTATACGGGAACAGAATCTGGCCAGACCCGAGTGGGGTGAAGGGCAGGGAGAGAAACAGTTCCAGGCCCACCCAGCACCCATTCTCATGAAATCCCCAGAGGAAACTAGGACTTCTTAAAGAAGTGGCTGATGCCAGGACTGGAAAGTGTCAAGACGGAGGGAGAAGCCTGCCCGGAGCTCACATGGTTGCAGCAAGGACAGGAGGCGGCATCGTGCGCTTCGGGCACTAGCCAAGCAGAGGCGCCCTCGCGCAACCCTTCCGGAAAATTGATATTTGAGATTTAAAAAAAAAAAAAAATCAAAGTATTCATGATGGGAAGAGAAGCACAAGTGTGTTGGACTTTATTACCCTGATTTTGCATTTTAATATTATTTCACTATGAACTATACGTGAAAGGGAGTGACACTATAACATTTCCTCCAGTAGGGCCACTACAGGGCTGAATGCAGCCAGGGGCAGTGGAGTGAGGGCAGAGAACACATTATGGGTGCCGCTGGCTCTCCAGGGTCTGCAGAGGGCCTGGCACACAGTTGGCGCTCAATATTTGTAAAATAAACCAATGAGACAGAACTGCTGCCCTGCCATCGTAATGAGCGCTGAGGGGTGGACACCAAGGAACTCTCGCCACTGGGGAAGTCAGCCCTTTGGTCTAGTACAATGTCCTGCTTATACGAAGACCCCAGAAAGGCTGGGCAGCATCGTTCCTGGATTCGTGGCTCACAGGGACTAGAACACAATGGGCCTGTAGGCTATGCTGGGGAATGTAGACGTTCTCCCGGACAGTGGGTAGCCGCAGGAGGCTGAAGAGGAGTGACGAGATCACATGTGAATTGTAAACTATCTGTCCTAGGCATAGAGCCAAGATTTAGCCCAAAGCCAGCTGCTGGGTCACAGTGTCAAGATGTTGAGCTGAACTGTTCACTTGTAAGAACATTCCCCTGAGTTGCCAGCCCGTGCTAACCTCCTCCTTTGCGATGGTCATGCTGTCTTGCACATCCCCGAACACAGTGGGCTGGATGAAGTAGCCACGGTCAGCGGCCGCCCCTCCACCACACAGCAACTTTGCCCCCTCCTCTTTCCCAGATTTGATATAGCCAAGGATCTTCTTAAACTGAGTTTCATCCACCTGTGGGAGAAAGAGCCCAGAGTTACAGAAAGTTAAAGCCAGGCCTCTCCTGGCTTCAGGCTTAGAACCACACTGGCAAGGAGATAACTGGGAAGTGGGCCACGGTCATGACTAAGCAAAGCTCAGAAGGGGAAATACCAAGGGCTAATAAACATAAGAAAAAAGGTTCAACCAACCTCATCAGCCCTCAAAGACATGCGGAGCAAACCCATAGTTTTTATTTTTCAACTATGAGATTAATAAACATTGAAAATAGTAAGAAAATACAATGATGGCAAGGGTATCTTAAATACACTATAATATTCACACACTGTTAGAAGGCCTAATAAATACATTGTACGTCGGTTGTAGCTCAACTTAAAAAAAGAAGGATTGTAAGCAGGTACAGCTCTTTCGGCAAGTAGTTTATGAAATGAACATCGGTCAAAAATTAAATGTTCATTCCCTTTGACCAGCTATTTAACTTCTAGGAATTTATTCTACATGTGACAAAGGGACCTGAACAAGGATATTCACTGGAGAGCACTCTGTAAAAGCAAAAAACAGACATAATTCTAAGATACATTACTAGAGAGACAGATTAATTAAGGTACATCCACATATTGTGTCGTCATTAATAGAACTGACATAGAAAGATAGCCTAACATATTCTGTAAAAAGGGGGAAAAGATTATAGAATAAATACACATTATATAATCCTGTTTTTGTTAAAACACACATAAAAACCTAACTGTGGTGGGTCTGGGTGTCCGGAACCAGCATGGAGAAGCAGAAAGGTCCTCAGACTCGGAGTCAGGCGGATCTGGCTTCAAGTTTTATTAAAACACACATAAAAACCTAACTGTGTGTGTATGTGGAAGGTTTACCTACGGGGGATGGACATGAGGGAAGCAAGGGAGAGGTCTTATGTTTTACTTTAAACACTTTTTAATTCAATTTTTATAGAAATTTGTATCACCTTAATAATTAGGCGCAAACCACAAAGTAAAATAAGAGAGAAAAAGAGATGTTGGGATTCGTAGGAGCACTGTCTACGATAGCCAAGAAGCAGAACCCTCCTAAGAGTCTGCAGCAGAGGAGCACATAAAGACCAGGCGGTACATCCATTCAGGCATAAAAAGGAGCGAGCTGTCAAGTCATGAAAATACATGGAGGAACCTTAAATGCATATTGCTAAGTTACAGGAGCCAATTTGGGGGCAGGGAAACCAATCTGACAAGGCTATATACTGTATGATTCCAACTATATGACGTTCTGTAGAGAAAAGATAAAACTGTAGAGATGGTGAAATGATCAGTGGCTGCCAGGGGTTGGGGGGAGGGGTGGATAAGTGGGGCACAGGGCAATTTTAGGGCCATAAATGCAATGATGGACACATGTCTTTACAACTTTACATTTGTTGAAACCCATAGAATTTGGGTGAACCCTAAGATAAACTAGACTTTAGTTAATAATATTAATATTGGTTCATCGGTTATAACAAATGTACCACACTAATGCAAGATGTTAATAATAAGGGAACGAGGGGGGTGGCGGGGCTGGTGGTCTATGGGAACTCTACAGTTTCTGCTCATTTTCCTGTAAACTAAACTGCTCTAAATAGTCAAAGTCTACGATTTTTTTTTTTAAAAAGGTGCCTTGGCCAGCCCTGGAGCCTGCGGAGTGGACGCCGCAGTTCAGATACCCTCAGGAGGATGGAGCCTGCAGAAGCACCTGTGGCCACAGGGGCAGGGGCTTGTGGGAGCTGGGAGCGTCCCCGGCCCTGTGGACTCCTGGTCCCTGGGAGGGCATGGCTGGAGGAGGCCAGCGCAGAGCCCTGTGGAGAGTGAGCCCAGGACAGGTTGGGTCCAAGGAAAATGCTGGAAAAAGGACCAAGACGTGAGAGGAAATGGCGGGGAGAGGCACTGTATTTCTTATAATTAAGTATCACCGGCTACAGTTTTATTGATTAAAATGAATACACAGTCATGGTAAAAAAAAAAAAAAATTTTTTTTTTTCTTTTTAAATCAAACAGCTCAGAAGAGCACAAAGTGAAATAAAGTCACTCTGCTCTTCATGCCATGGCCCTCCACCCTCCTCCCCAGGTAACCAGGTGACAGGCCCGCGTGTGTCCTGATGGATGCATCTCTGCGATGGCCGAGGTCCTGGAAGCACGCGTTCCCTTTTGCACAGACACCCCTAGTAGTTATGCTTTACAAAGTGCTTTCCACCATTAATTTCCACTTCATAAGCACCCGGTGAGTTAGGAGGTGTGGGTGTCAAGACAGGAGAATGGCAGCTCGGAGGGCACGTGGCTTCCCAGGGACACACAGCCGGTAAACGGCAGAGCCAAGACTTGAAGCCAGACCCGCCTGACTCCGAGTCTGAGGCCCTTTCTGCTTCTCCATGCTGGTTCCGGACACCCAGACCCACCTACAGCTGCCAGCGTACCTGTGGCCCCTGCTCAGTCCGGCTGTCAAAGGGGTTCCCAACCACCCGAGACTTGGCCCGGGTGACGCTCCGCTCCACAAACTCGGCGTAAACATCCTCCTGAACAAAGGTCCTGGAGCCTGCAGTGCAGCACTGGCCCTGGTTGAAGAACAGGGCGAAGTGGGCCTGCTCCACAGCCCAGTCCACTGGGGAGGAAGCGGCAGCCATTAGGGGAGAAGGACGACCTGGCTGCCCGCCCCCTTGGCGCATGCACGCCGCCAACAGCATCGAGCCTGCCGGGTGCCAGACCCCTGTGGGTTATGACCGCTACTCTTCGTGTCTGTCCGCCACTCTGTCCCCTTCTGTGCGTGTGGGGACCGAGCGGCAGACAGACACGAAGAGTAGCGGCCAAAACCCACAGTGGTCATGGAGCCGAGGGCAGCCGGAGGACCCACCCAGCTGGCCTGTGGTGGTCAGGGAAGGCTCCCACGGGGAAGGCAGATCTGGGAGCTCGGCAGGACAGGGAAAAGGCTGTGACAGAGGAAGACCGGGCTGAGAGCACGCGGTACGGCTGGGCAGCCAAGCGGCTCAGCGAAGCGCAGACAGTTGCAGCGAGGAGGCCCATGCTGGCCGCAGGGCTGTGCTGAGGAGCCTGGCCTTCCTCCCGACGCCCTGGGGCAGAGACCTTCCCGGTGGGTGGCGAGGGCCGCAGGAGGGAGGGACCGCAGCATGGACAGCTAGTGGCTGCCTTCAAAGCCAGACTTCCTCCCCCCGAAAACTTACTGTCCGCATCTGACATGATGATATTGGGGCTCTTTCCCCCCAGCTCCAAGGTCACTCTCTTGAGGTTACTGCTCCCCGCGGCAACCTGGATTAGCTGGCCAACCTGTAAGGAAGCAGGAAAAGACAAGCTCTCAGGGGAGGAGAAGGGACCAAATGCTCCCAGGACAGAACAGAGGACCCCGCAACTTGAGGACTCAAGTAGCCGGACTACAAGGGACCGGGAAAATTTCACCAAATCTGGCCATTCCTTACTGCACTGCCCCACCCCTCTGAGTTCCCAGGATGACGATGACAATAACTGCACAAGCAGAGTCATTGCTGTGTGGCTTCATACTAGGCACGGTGCTAAGTGCTTTGTGCACATTAAGTTCAGTCCTCACGACGACTTCAGAAGTAGGGGCGGCTCTTTGCCTTGATACAGAAGTGTGGGAGCTGCGGCTCAGCGTAGTCAGGTCACATGCTGGAGTCACACAGCTGGTCAATATGGAATCAGAATTCACACTTGGGTAGCCCGAGCCCAGCACCGGTTCAGACCCGCTGCCCTGCCTCCTTTCCACGATGTTTTGAATGTGGCCCCTCACTCCATGAGGACAAAGGTGGAGTGCTTCTCACCTCCGTCTCCTCAGAGCCTGGCACAAAGCCGCCCCCGTACTTATTTGTTGAATGAACACATGTGTCTCTGTCAGGACACCATCCCCTCTGTGATTCTCAGTGTCCGCTTTAGGCATTGATTTGGGTGGTGACTAAGCAAAGAAAGAACCAGGACCTGACAGCGTCATCTTAGTCACTGTTCTGCCCTCCCGGACGGGTCCCTGCGGACAGACTGAATGTCTGAAGATGTCTTTACCTCAGGAGGGGCGGGTAGGGGGAGCTGTTCAAAGATGACATTCATGACACTGTTCAGCCGCCTTCCCTGATGTCATAAAGTGAAACCTTCCAAGAATTCAGGGGTAGGAAAAAGCTACCTCTTTAGGAGGAATGTGTCCCAGCTTTCAAGGACATTATGTTTAAGGAACCACAGGCATCTTATTGGTCTTTCTCTCTCCAGGACCTGGCACTTGGAGCCGCATGACAACAGCCCCCACTCAGTCATTCATTCGCTTGCCCCGGGGCTAGACTTCCGCTGAACACTTCGGGAGTTTTATCCCACTCACTCCATCCCTGTGAGGTGGGCGCGGTTATCATCCCATTTACCAGATGGGGAAACGGAGGCTGCAGGAGGCCAAGTGACTTGCCCAAGGTTGCACAGCTGGTAAGTGCTGCCGAAACCATTGATTCCAAAGCCCACCACTGCCTTCCCCACGACACTACACAGACAGTCTCTGCTGCACAGACGCTGCCATCCTCGGAACAGAGCCTCAAGGACATTCAGCGACTCACCCCATGTCATAATGGCAAGGCGGGAATAGGAACTCATATCTTTCCGAAGCCCATCCGTGCTCTTTAACAGCCAGCGCAGCGCTGGTCAAGGAGCCTGACACGGCCCAGGTGCTTTGACCTTGGGCCCGTGGTCAGCCCTGGGCTATGTGAAGTCTCAACAGTCCGGCTTCTTTGTTCCAGCCCACTCCCCCCACCGCCTCTGACCGCGGCGGGAGTGTCAGACACCTACAAAGGGCTCCACCCTGCATACTCTTGGCACACTCACCCGGAGGTGGTCCTGGGGCGGAACTCCCATACCCGCCACGCAATACCCAGAGGCTAATAACTCCTCATCCTTTTAGGACAGTGGGACCTTGAGCCAAACACGCCACCAGCTTGAGGTCCGGGGGGTACCTTACCTCAGTGGAGCCTGTGAAGGCCACTTTATCCACATCCTTGTGGGAGGCAATGGCAGCGCCAGCCGTGGGGCCAAATCCAGGAACTATATTGACCACGCCAGGGGGAAAGCCAGCCTGTGTGCAAACAGCCAGGGGACACTGGGCATTACTCTCCTGTTCTAGAAGGCCTAGAAGAAGGAGCACGCATCCTACCCAGAGAGGCCAAGGCCAAGGCCACCTGCCCAGGACACGGGTGAGCAGAGCAGTCTTCCGGGGTACCTACGCTCAGGAATTCCAAGGGTGCAGCTAGGAACCTGCCTCGCAGAGTTCCCTGGGGCTGAGGCCCTTTCCCTCAGGGACTTCACTCGGAACAACTTCATTCTTCAAAGAGGTCTTTGAAGCCCAAGGTATAAAACAGGTAAGATGGGGCCTCTTTGGCTGAAGTGTGGTGGTAGGGGGGCATTTAGCCCCTGCTCGACAGAGACCGCCCCCGTCACTTTGGGGCCCTGAGGCCCCTCCCCAGAACTCCTTTAGAGCCAGCCTACACAAGGGCATTTAGAGGTCAGAATGGACATCCACGTACCTCCTTAACCAGGTTGGCCACATAGAGGGCAGTGAGTGGGGTCTGCTCAGCCACCTTCATCACAACCACGTTTCCAGTCGCCAAGGCGGGGCCCAGTTTCCATGCTTGCATCAACAGTGGGAAATTCCACTGTAAGAAAAACACACTCCCGAAATCCAAGCTACGGAAAGTGGCTCCCCAGAGAGTGGATGCAGCGGCAACTTCTCGGAACCCCCGTGTGCCCCCCCCGACTCAATCATAGGTTTAAGACAGATGATGAAGCAGGCGACGGACGCAACAACAGCGCCTCACGTACATGAGCACTTTCTCCGTGCTAAGCCGTCACATTCAACCCTCCCTTCCTCCCAAAGATGGGTTCTGTGTTCACTTCTGCTTTCTAGGGCCGGACACCCAGGCTTAGGGGAAGAATGGCTTGCCGAAGGTCACAGACTTCATGAGGGGCAGGGCTGCGACCCGAACCCAGGTTGGCTTTGTCAAAGCCCATGTTCTCAACCACTAGCCAGGCCAGGCCACCCTCCAGCGTCGCCCCACAGACCCTCCCCCCTGTGCGATGAGCCTGTCAGAGGTCGCTGCCTTTCAGGGCTCTCCTGAAAAATCTTCATTCATTCATTCCGAGGCTCCCACTCACCGGGATGATCTGCCCGCACACGCCCAATGGTTCGAGGCGGGTGTAACTGAAGAAGTCTCCATCGATGGGAATGGTTTTCCCATGGTGCTTATCAGCCCAGCCAGCATAATAGCTAAAAAAGAAAGTCCAAGCTTCATCAGTGGCTGTCAGGGACCCCTATAAACCCTGGCAGAAAGAGGACACTCAAACTGTCCAACTGGGGGTTTCTGATAATTGCCCGTGCTCTTGGCTTGTTCCCAGAAAGACTGTAACTGCTAAGGTCACAATAATTCACTCTAGGGAACTAACTTCTAAGTCTCAGAATCACCTGGGATGCTCGTAAAAAACACCAAATCCCAAGCGCTTACTTCTGACCTACAGTCTGGCTCTAGGGGGTGATACCCAGGAATCGGTACTTTTGATAAACATTCAGATTTATCTATGACTGTTGTAGCAGCTCAGCACCATAGCTTAGCATCTGAGAACCACGGACTGGATCTGGCGGAAAAATGCAAAAACATCAAACAGCTGGCACTTCCTCTGTTCAGAGCACTGTACTAAGACTGAATAAACGGACACCAGAAAAACAAATCAGCTGGCCTCTAACCCTTGTAAAGCTTATTACCTAGACAGACAGGGACACAAGTGACAGAAAAGTATAGCAAATTAGAGCTGTGGAGAAAAGAACATGTTTATAGTATGTGACGGTTAAGTTTTCCAGGAAGTAGAAAAAATGAAGGCTAGGGGAAAGATGAAATATCTAGGGTGAAAGAAAGATCTTTGAAATGAGCATGTCTGGCAAGGTTAGCCTGAGACCAAAGTTTACCAGAGTTTGAATAGGGGTTTGTGACCCTGGGGGAAAAAATAGCCAGGGAGTTGCCAGTCTATACAAGGCACTGCAGCCACCCAGGTCTGCATTACATGCGTTTTGCAGGCCTCAGAATAGTTATTTAATCAGCACAAAGGCACACTGCCAAAACCCAGGAAGGCGTGGGGCTCTGCCCGTGATCCACCAGGCTACTCTCTCTGGGGCAGAGTGAGGGTCTCGATTTGGGCACTGTTGACATTTAGGGCTGTACGATTCTTTACGGTGGATAGCTTTCTGGTGCATTGTAAGATGTAAATTTTAGCAGCATCCCTGGCGCCTACGCTCTAGATGCCAGTAGCACCCCTTCTCACCTAGTAGTGACAACCAAAAATGTCTCCAGAAATTGCCCACTGTCCCTGAGTGACCTAACCGCCCTGGTTGAAAATTGTTATGTTGTCCAACCCCTACTTCTCTGGTACTGCTGCTGCCTCTCCACCTTCAGTCACATGGTCACAGGGAAACAGCCATTATTTGCACAATGATCGGTCTACCCGGCCCACAGGTGATCAGACTCAAGGCCAGAAATTTGGCATCAGAACTAAGGGACTGCAGCTTAGTCAGGCTACAGTCATGCATACAGAAGCAAGCCCAGCTGTGCGCAGCCAGGTTCCAACATGCAAACTAGCCCTGAAGGAGGTAGAAAGAGGAATTTTTTTATGACCTGTTGCCTTTTATTTAAAAAGTGTTGCTAGTCCTTCCTGGGGCTCCTATAACAAAAACAAACACGAAATGAAAGCCTCTTCCTGGCCAGAGACAAGTGGTGGGGACTGGGGCTGGGGTGGGCAGAGACTCGGTGGCCTTCTGGATTTAAGAGCCCTGACTCCGTTGCCCAAGTTAAACTGAATCTCTGTTACTGGCAACCAAAGAGCTCTCATTGCTCGCCTTGTTTTTCTAGGTCACTAAAATGTTTATGATCAAACTAACCCAAAGCTAGGCGAGAGGAAAGAAAGAAAGATAAGAACAGAGAGAGAGAAAATGGAGAACAGAAAAACAACAGAGAGAATCGACGAAACCAAAAGTTGTTCTTTGAAAACATTCACAAAACTGACAAACCTTCAGATAGAAAGAAAAAAGAGAGAAGACGCAAATGACTCAAATCAGAAATGAGGACGTGGTTCCACAGTGTAGCGGTGAGCACGTCTGCTTCACACGCAGAAGGTCCTAGGTTCGCGCCCCAGTGGAGCCACGGTCCATGGTCTACGGCCATGCCACCCTGTACGAGCCCCGATGACTGATCTCGGAAGCTAAGCAGGATCGGGCCTGATTAGTACTTGGATGGGAGACCACCTAGGAAGACCAGCTGCCGTAGGCATAAATAATAATAATAAATAATATTAAAAAAATAAAAAATAAAATCAGAAGTGAAAGTGGGGACATTATGATCGACCTCACAGAGACAAAAAGGATTATAAGAGAATACTATGAACTGAAGCCAACAAATTAGCTAACCCGGATGATACAGACAAATCCAACTCACACTTAAATTACCAAAACTGACTCAAGACGCAAGAGAAAACATTTATGACTGAATTACATTTTCAGTATTGAGGGATTTTCCCACGAGATGGAGTCTAATATGTTTATCCTTTACATGATTCTGGTTCTGCCTCCCTAGCAATACTCCCTCTCCTCTGGCACAGCCGAAACAAAGAACAGGAAGTCTGAGCCCCACCGTAAACATTTGATGACCTTATTCAGATCCATCAGGTAGGAGATGATGTAGGGCTTGCCATTGTCCAGGGTCTCCAAGGCCTGAGAAAAGAGAATGGGATCAGCACAGACATGCCGGCACAGGAACGAGTCAAAGCAAATGGGTGACAAGCAGCAGAGGGGCTCAGCGTGGACCGAGAGGGCTGGTGGCTACTTTGTGCCACTGAACGCCATGGCATTTCTGGCTCATTATCCCTCCCTCTCCAAAGGTGGGGAGAATGAGGAGGGGAATGGGAGGAATGAGGAACCAACTTCTCATCTAGTCATTTCACAATCACATTTGAGTTTCTGTTCTATGCCAGATCCAGGAGCTGAGAATACAGAGACAAACAAGGAGTTTTCAGAGCAAAGAGCCAGTGAGGAAAGACACGAATCATCAGCAATCACAAGCATTAAGAGCGCTATAAAGGAGAAGGCCAGGCTGCCCAAACCAGTCTGAGAAACTCCAACATGAGAAACACCCTTTAGGCTAGAAGCTACAGCATATGTAGGAGGTGACTAGGCAAAGTACAAATGACAATGATTAGAAGAGCAGCCCAGGCAGAGGGAACAACACGTATAAAGGTCCTGAGACTCAAAGAAGCTTGGCAGTCAAGAAGTTGAGGGAAGGCAAGTGAGCTGAGCCGTGTGCGAGGGCCATGGTCCAGCACAAGCTGGAAGATGGAGCCAGACCAGGCAGGGCCTTGAAGACCCTGCTCAGGGAACAGGACTTTATCTTAAGGACATAGGACACCATGGAAGGCTTAGGAGTGGAGCACCATGGTATAATTTGCTTTCTAGAAGATTCTCTCTGGCTAGTATGTACAGAACAGATGGGGGAGAGGTGAGGGTATTACCTTCTAGTTTCTTCCACCTCTGGCAGCCAAGGAGAAGGCTCACTACACAGAGGGGCTCCAAGAGAGGTTTCCACTGCTGAGGATCCCTCTCCTGGGAAGTCTCCCCATCATGGCTCCCCTGTCTCCCCCAATCTCCTCCTTTCTTAGCCAAACCCACTATATCAAAGGAGATGCTGAGAGGCTCCTCTGGTTGGTGTAGGGGCACACCCAAAGGTGTCCGGCCTATGCCATTTAGTTATTTATCAGCCATGTGGCCCGTTCCTGAGTGTCCATGGGATGCCCTGAACCCATTCACCATGTGGGATGAGAACTCACTGCCAGGTAGGTCCGGTCCCTCTCGATCAGGTCAGCCAGACGGTTCAGCAGCTGGCCCCTGTCTGACGCATCCATGCGGCGCCAGGGCGAGCCCAGCTTGAAGGCGGCCCGGGCAGCTTTTACTGCCCTGTCCACGTCTTCCTGGAAGACACGCACCGAGGCAGCTCAGGCCTTCTTAACAGTAACCGCCTCCAAATACCCCACTGCCACAGGCACCCACAGGGGCTTCAGCCGGTGCCCGAGCAGAAACCCGGCCTTCACAGTCCTTCCCGACCTCAAAGGACTGCGCCTGGCGAGCGTTACTCTCCAGAGTCACAGAGGGAATGTACCCAACAGTTTCCATTTCCATATTTTTATTTCAAAACCCGCTAGAGTTTTGGAGAGAGAGGCACTCCAGAGTCAGAGCTTAGAATTTGACCATTTTTCCCTTTCTAAGAAAGCAAGCCCCACGAACTTAACCAGTCCTTCCAAGATGACTGCAGTCCCCAATGAGTGCAGGCGTACCCAGCTTCCTTCTCCTCCCGGAAGCAGTGACATCAGCCCAGCGGCATTTTTCACGTAGGGAGATGTGTATCAGGAGGTGGAGAGCCCGGTTTTCATTAATATTAAACACATGTACCATCAGACTACCCTATAAGCCAGAAAAGTACTCACACTTGCTTTTAGCAAAGGGAACAAGGCCTTACATGTGAATGTAGAAGACGTTTTTAAAGCAAAGGGCAGGAGGCATTCTTGAATTATTTTCAATGCTTTTTCTATTGTAAAAAATGAAATTCTTACTAAAAGTCCAATTTTTTTAATTTTAAAAATTACTATTTAATTACTATGAGCATATATAACTCGAACACAGTATACTACCAGAGCTAGGTCTCAGGAGACCCAGATTCTACGGAACAAGGTTTCCATCCAGCTGTGCATCTCTCTCCAGGTCTAGAGAGATTAGATTTTCTCAAATTCGATTCCAAGTCTACAACCCACGACTGTGCAAATTAGTGAATATGGGTACAGTCTAGCACCTTTCTCTGCAAAGAAGAGTTTCTGTTGATTCATTTACTCAGAATTTTTAATTGGCATTTTTTAGTTACGAAAGTAATGTACACACAGTAAAGTTTCAACCATATGAAAACACATAAGATAAAAAATGAAATTATCCTGGCCCGCCCCCACCCTGCTCAGCCCTGCCCCAAGGTAAGTCACTAGTACTCACCTTGTCCCCTTCAGCTACCTGACAGATGACTTCCCCAGTGGATGGATTGACAGTGGGGAATGTTTTCTTGCTGACGGCGTCATGCCACTCGTTGTTTATGAAGATCTATAATGAGAAGGCAGAAAGTTCTCAGGACCAGCTCTAAACCCGAAACTGACCACCAGCTATGTAAAAAAAAAAAAAAAAAAAAAAAAAATCAGTGGTATGGATTAGCTTCAGAGATGTGTGGCCTTGAGGTTGAAAGCACAGGCCTTGGAGACAATCTGAGCTCGACTGTCCACTCTGCTAACTGACCTTGGGTAAGTCCTTTGATCTTTTAGTGCCTTGGTTTCTTGGATCAGAAAAATGAAGAGAACCTTCCTACTTTATCAGTTATCTGTATATAATGACGTGTAACATCATTTCGAAACTTGGTGGCTCAGAATGACTCACTGTTACCTCTTACAGTTGTGTCCATTGATTGGTCTCAGCTGGGAATGGCCCTCCTGAGCTCTCTAGGGCTTATACATATGGTCGCAAAGTGAGGGCACCTGGGACTGGATGTGCACGATGGCTTCTTCACTCATGTCTGCTTCCCATGGCTGCTTGGGCTTCCAGAGCATATGGCAGGTTCGGGCTAGTCAGACTTCTCATTCGACAGCTAGCTTCCCCGGAAAGAGCGTACCAGGAGATCCAAGCAGAAGCTGAAAAGGTTCTTAAGATCTAGCTTTAGAAGTCACAGGGCCTCATTTCCGACACCAAATTCCATTGGTTAAAGTGTGTCACAGGCCACGTCCGGATTCCTTGGGAAGAGCAGCAAGGAATTGACAGCATCTTTTCTCTACCACACCGGTGCACGGGGTTGTTGTGAGAACCGAGTTGGATTATTCTTTTGGCCATTCAGCAAATATTTAGTGAACACCTGTGATGGGCCAGGCACAGTTTTAGGGCTGAGGACACGGTGGAAACCAAACCCAATAAGAACCTTTCTCTCATGGGGCTGGCACTCTGGCAGGCACAGAAAATAGAGAAGCAAATCCATACACAAGGCAATCCCAGACTGCCTTGCTAAGTGCAAAGGAGAAAAATCGGATCCAGAGAGGGTATGAAAGGGGGGAGGGCAGAGAACTTTAGCCGGGATGGCCGGGGAGGGCCGCTGAGGAGCAGGCATTTGACTTGAGCCCTAAGCGATGAAGGGAGCCATGGAGCAAAGCCCGGAGCTCAGCTCATGCTGGAGCCTGAGATCTCAGGGCCAGCAGGACCCGCAGAGGGCTGGCCCAGCTCAGTGGTCAAGAGCAGGGGTTGAGACGAGAATCTGGATGAATTCTGGCACTTCTGCGCCTCGTCGTGTCATGTGGGGCAAAGCACGTCACCTCCCCACGCCTTCGTTTCCTCATCTGTAAAGTGGGAATCACCACAGTGCCCCTCATAAAGGGACAAGTGGTGGCCCCAGGTGCTTGCACCGAGCTTCGCATGGAATAAGCGTGCAGTGCTGACGGCCGTGGTGAGCGAGCAACATGGGAAGGAGCCGGTCAGGAAGGGGCTCCCAGGGGTCATCTTCCCAGGCTCACATTTGGCTTGCGGCCAGTCCCCCGTGGTTGTGTAGCTACCTTTAAGAGGCTCTTGGCATTGGCCCGAGAACGTAGGTAAACATCGGTCAGGCTCTTTGTAAATATGTGTTTGTGATTTCACAGTAGTTGACATTAATCTTGAGGGAAACACACCTTTGTTTTTCGCCCCTGCAGGAGGGGCAGGAGGGCTGGGAAGTGAGTGACTGGTAGTATTCAGTGGGGGGAATGGGTGTGGCAGAAAGAGTTTGGGCCCAAAGCCAGGTAGACCTGAGTTCAAGATGGACTTGGCCGGGCGGGGGCCAAGCCCCCCGCACCCTTGCTCCCCTCTCTGAGAATCAGCCTCCTCCTCCTGGCGAATGTGGAGGAGAGAGAAGTTCATGGGAGGCGCAGAGCTAACACCCAGGGAGGAGGAAGGAGGGAGGAGAGCTGGGCACAGGCTCTGCCACTATTTGCTGAGCATTTGTTCCGTTTGCCACTCTGAGTGCAGGCTCAGGTTCCACGGCCTCACCTCCGACTGCTTCCCAGAGGCGCCTGAGGAGAGGCAGTGGGCGGGGCGAGTCTGGCTGGCCTCACGCCGTTCCATCTCTATGGTTTGCTCACCGCTCTGCCGCGGATTTGAGTTTGAGTTTTTATTCTGGATGCTGGAAAAAGCATTGATCTCTAAGCCAGACAGACCTGTGTTCAATCTCAGCCCTACCCCTCACAGGCTGTGCCCTTGGGCCATCCCTTCACTTGGAGATGCTTCATCAGTCTCTAGGGATAATGCACCTGGGGGCTAATGTGAGGATTAAATGCAACACCGGGTATAAAGTTCCCAAGCCAGGACCCCACACACAGTGGGTCTCCCCGTTGCAGTGTTCTAGATCTGTGGCTCTGTCAGGTTAAATATTTCTAAGAGCCAGGGCCAGGTAGGTCTGCATATCAACATACTAAATTAGTTTGTCCTGAAAAAGTTTTAATTGTTATTTTGCAAATATCAGGAAGGGTGAAGCAGAGAAGTGGGCCAGTCTGGTAAATTCCCACTGTCCTCATCTCTTCCTCCCCGGGCAGGGCCTCACTCTTCCCCGGATCTTAGACTCGAACCCTGGAAAGACTACTCGCTAGCATCCACCTGCCTTTCAGAGCCCTGCATTTGCTGGGTCCATCTCCACAGCTGGATTTTTACGAGTCCATCCTCCGTTCTAACCGATAAGATAATCCTGGGTTTGCAGGAACCCGGAATCGCCCTTCTACTTAAGAGTCCCCGTTTCCCTTCTCCTAGAGCCAGACTTCAGTGGTCTCCCTACCCCTCCCTTGGCGAGGCGGAGTGGAGGATGCAACTGTCCTCAGACTGAGCCTCTGCAGAAGTTCTGCTTCAAGTGAGGAGAGTTTCCCAGCAACTTCTCTTGAATAATCACCATGATGTATCCAGGCCAAATGCTGCAGAACTTCCTATCCAAAACTCAACGCTGACTTACATAACATGCTTAACTCGGCCACCCTGGGCGGGACGGGGGCGTCCTCCCAGCTCACCCTTCCTCATAGTTTCTAGAAGCAGAGCGACACCCTAGCAACCTCAGGAATTGAGGTTTTGGAATATGGACTCTTGGCAAAACTCATAGAGCTTTTCCATCAAAATACTCTCTTTTATATATATATTTAATAAGTACGTCTCACTTCGTTTTGTAAGTCGGAGTCACTCATCCACACAGCAAGTTTTAAGTGAGTGCCATTCCTGGCCCCTGAGCCCACGTCCTGGGGAAGAGAAGCCCAGTCAGCCGGCAAACCAACAAAGTGAGAAGTGGAAACAAACGGGCCTTGGGGCCAGACAGTGCCAGAGGGGGACCTGAGGGAGAGCATGGTGACAGGAGGGACCAAAAGGGCCCCCGTGGCTACAGGGTGAGGGTACGGGTTGACCAGAGGGGGCCCTGGAACTGTGCCGGTGCTGGGGTACCGGAGGGAATGGGCAGGCAGGGGGCACGGCCATTCTAACTGGGGATCGCGGACTTCTATTTCATAACTCGCTTTTCTCAGTAAGTTTGTCTTAGACGACATTCCACAGGCAGATCCGCCACATTATTTTAAGCAACACAGCATTCCTCAATACGAACCCAACCACCACTGATTTAGCCGTTACCTAGAAATACACTTTCGGGACAAGTTTTCACCGTGCCCGACAGTGCTGCTGCAGCAAGCATCCTTCAGCATCCATCTCTGCAAACGTGGGGCAGATGAGAGTGTAAAAGTTCGAATCGCTGAGTCAGAGAATAACATGGTCCTTGGCTACCTCCAGCAGCTTGTTTTCTAGGCCGCGGCGATATTCCAATGCCACCTCCACCCCATGGCAATGGATAGGCATTTTCTGTCCACGGTCCCCAATAAAAGGTTAATAACTTTCCGTAGCTCCAATTGAAGGAGGCAGGGCACATTCTAGAAAGATTTTTGTTCGAGCTTTAATGCATGAAAGAATCAGGGATCTGTCCCTGAGATATGTTCGTTTCCCCAAAAGTGAGTGAGTAAATGCTGTGGTTTTGTATCCTGGGGCTCCTCCTGCGGGTGCTTCCTTCTTCGGTGGCAGTTACGCAGCTCATGTCCAGCAGAAAGCACATGCCACCTTTTGTACCACAAGATCCGAAGGAGAAAAATTCCTGATGAACACAGAATACCACGCACATTCGCACTTTCCAACACAATCATCTAGAAACCTCTGGGTTAGTCTGGGATCACAGCCAAGGACGGCCACCTCCCCCAGACTTGCCAGAGACATTTTGGCACCTGAACCTCTAGCTCTTCCCTCCTCTCCCCGTTTCCCAGAGTTTTTTATTCTGTGTTCCTGGATTGTCAACACCTCCAAGGTGAGAGAGGGCTGGTTGTAGTATGGACTGTTTGCCAGCGTATTTGGCAACCTCTATCATGCTGCAATCTCTAGTTAATGTGAACTTGACTTCCCTGAGCCCTGGTTTCCTCGTCTGTAAGATGAGACAGCAGTAATACCTGGGCATAGAGTTGTTAGTAGGATGCAAGGTAAAAATGTAGGTACAAGTCTTCAGCATAGGGCCCGTTCGCAGTAATCATGATTATCGGATCAGGGGATACCGACGAATGTCCACAAGAAACACATCTGGTCTCTACTTGACCTGATGGCCACAAGCGTTCTTATAGCCCAGTCACTGTTAACTCAGCATGTTGTCACAGATTCTGGGTGGTGCAGGAGGTATCGAACAGCATTTGTGCTCCTTTAAAATAAACTCGTTAGAAGCAGAATTAACCAAGGCGAGGCCAGGGAAATCCTCAGGTTCTCTATTGCGTCTATTATTTCTACAAAGGATCTTAACATTCCTAAACAAGCAATAAAACCAGTGTAGGGATATTTCGCCTGACTCATTTTAGCACAGAGCCACCCCAGAGCACTGCTTAAACCAACATAGGATTTGACAGCAGTACTTATCTTCAAGGCTGGGACACTGGAGGGCTGTCGCTTTCTTTTTTCTTTTTCTATTTGCCTACCTGCTACTACTTAATTTTAAAGAAACAAAACATTTACATTTAAAGAAAGCGAAAGTCCCCTTTAACTGCCACCCACAAGCAGATTCCCTACACTTGCCACCCTCACTTCCAGGACATTTTTATATATTTCACATGGAGATATTTTTATCTACCTTCGGTGTAAAGTTTGTTTGGGGTAGTTTTAATTAGTTTCATATCATATCCTCCCCCTCCAAAATGTTCAGCTCTGGCTAATTCATTGTAACTACTACGTGCTTAAAACTACTCCTTCCTGTAACTGTAACATATGTTTTTCCTCTCTTTCCCCAGGGAAGGCAAGATGGCTTATTTCCTAGGTTTTTACTAATATAAACTAGTGACAACAAACATCTGTGCTTGCCTGTGTACATTTCCAGCGAGTTTCTACCTCACGGACTTTTGCAATGCTTGGCTTTTTGTCCTGAGGATGCACTACTATTATAATCAGAATATTCTATGTAGGGAGATCCTTTCTCAATTCTCTTGTTTGTCAGTTCTCACTTTAGTTCCTGAATGTTGTGGTCAAGAGGCTAAGAACAGCAATAAACACAAAAATTTAATTCACCCCAAACTCCCATCAACTTTACCACAACCTAAGTCACCCCTACAGGAAACAAATTACAACTACAATGGCACCCACATAAAATGAGAATTATATCACTGTCAGCCCAGCTGTTAAATGTAAGGCTGCAATAAATATGGAGGCACCGGCAGCCGTGAGCCAGGCACTCGCTAAGAGCTACACAAGGATGACCCCACTTCGCCCCCACAGCAACCCTATGATTGAGATAAGGTTTTCACCTACAGATGGGGCTGTGCTGAGGTGCGGAGTCAAATAATTGTACCACCCTCCATATCCCCCTCTTCCCTGCCTTATTTTCCTCTATAGCACTGCTCGCTTCGGGCCAGCTTATTTGTTTATCTGGCTACCTCGCAGGATACAAGCTTTCCACGGGCAGGGATTCTTGTCTGTTGGGTTCATGGGAACTGGGGGTGCTGAGGAAATGTCTGTGGAATGAACGAACCCACCTAAGCTGGTACTAGCGAGTCTCAGGCAAAATGGTATCTAACAGTATTCTCATCTTCATTATTACACCCGCCAGCATGAATTGGTGATGCTGAAGTTGAAAGTAGGAGCCACACGAAAAGAGATCCCACACAAAGGGATTCCTTTGCTGAAACCAGTCCCTTGAGTTTTCCTCCGAGTTGTCTTTCCAGATGTTAATGACTCTCTTAAGCCAGGGTAGAAGAAAAGAATGAAAAATGAAAATCAGTTTCCTTAACAGAAGTATGTCCCTGAATCCCACACGGGACGAGAAATGTTGGTCTCCTGGAAGCCTGGCCATCATCAGCTCCCGGTGCCTGAAATCTCCCTAATCCAACCAAGTTTACCCCACCCTGTGGCCCCACCCAGGCCAAGCAGAAGTGAGAGAACCACAGGAAGGTGGACCAAACCACCCCGCTCGACTTCTTTCGGGTTGAGAGATAGAAGTGGGAAGCAGAAGACCTACTGCCTGTGCCTACCCGCCCCCAGTCAGGTGAGACACAATGAGCTTGAAGTGCAACATCCCCTCAAAGCCCAAACCTCCCCAAGGGTCCTCAGCAGGAAAACCCAGCCAACAGCCTTGGCATTCTTGCCAGCAGGATGTGCGACAAAAGGACACTGGAAACAGTCAAAGGAGCTCGAAGAGGAGTTGGTCCTAGCATGGTAGAAGGCTCTGCCATCCTTGGGAAGAATAAATAAGATGGAAAAGTACCAGCTGAGAAAGATAATGCAGATACTTTGTTCATTGAGACAAAGCTTCAGAACAGTAAGTGCTAGGATCTCACTCACTCTCACATACACACCCACTCACAAATGCAGAAAAATGTCTGCAAGATCACACACCTACCTGCTAACAGTGCTCTTGAAGGGCATGCAGCAGGTATGTGGGAAATTTTACAGTACTCCCTGCATTTTTATAGCGTGAGTACTTGTTACTTTTATGATCTCCAAATATCTGTTAAAGAAAAACAGCTGTAGGAAGAATTCACTCTGCTCCCCCAACTTAACATTGCAACCTGTATTCCAGGACTCAATTGGGAGAACAGGCCTGTGTGTACATTCAGACCACCCTGTGAGCACCAAAGAGAAAGATCTTAATTAGATCCTGTGGCCACAAAGGCTGGTGGCGTCAACCCTTTTCCCTCGAGGATATTTCTGCTTGATCTTTTTGATGTTCCAATCTGTGAAGCATGAACTCCTCATTAAGCAGCCTACAGAGGGAACAACGGTTACTGCGCTTTTGCCTTGTGTTATACAAGGCAGATTTTATCTTTTGTTCTTCTCTTGAAAATGACCATTGGAACATTCTTTAAAATCACATCGATCTGCCTTTACCCATCACCTGTGTGCAGATTTGCAGCCCAACTCTGGGCCAGACAAGCAGGTGCACTGTTGAAAGTAGTCCCCTGGGGGCCCCTTCTCCAGTACCCGGTCAGCAGTGACCCAGAGTTGCATCAATAGCACCACGGGATGGTCTGCTTAGGGGCTTCCTTCTGGGACTCCAGATATGATCCACAACTTGGTCACTGACTTCAGTCTTTAGGCAGGTCACTAAACCTCTGTAACTCAGTCTCTTCATCTGTAAAATGGACATAGATAATCACAGTACCCACGAGGCTACTGTAAAGGATTAAACAGCAAAACAGGTAAATGCTTAGAATGGTTCAAAGTCCCTGCACAGAACTAGGAGCTGTTATTTCTCTCAGCGCCTACAGGAGTGCATAAGATCCTGTGTGACAAAGGGCATGGCCGTCTACCCCGGCTCCCCACTTCACAGAAGAACAGGAAGCTCAGAGAAAGGCAGCAACCATACTTGTTGCACAAACAAAACACTTTCATAACCACTTCCCTCTCCGAATTACAGTACTTTACCCACACCCAAAGATGGAAAGAGAGGACATTGCAAAATCTCGACTGAACAAGAAATCAGCCGCTGGGAATCAGGGTTATCCTGGAAAGACTCGGACCCTCCTTGGTTTGGTCAGAGAGACCCAGCTCCTGGGAAGGCCGGCACCGCGGGGGGATTGGGGGGATGCGAAGGTTCCCCACCCTTTCCCAATTCCCAGCAGTGGAAGCGGCGTGGTGAACTTTGAACTGAGAACGCCTTTTGTTGTCTTTGTTTTTCCTTTTCGGAGAGACTACCAAAGAAAAGCCTGAAACTCCCGCAAAGCGGGACCTGCAAAGACGTCCTTTGGGTGGGTGATGGTGAAGGCGCTACGTTGACACAGGGGCAACTAAGAGGCCTGAAAGCCGAGGACGATGCGGGGGAGAATGGAACCCCGAGAGCTGGTGCCGCGGCCGCGCGGACGGACGAAAACCCATAAATGACCAAAGTGGCAGTTGGATGATGGAATGGGGTCTGCCAAAGGCGGCGAAGGGGGCCAAAATGCCGGCAGGGGAGGAAGAGAAGATGTGCGCAAATACCAACGGCAGCAAACCCCTCGAGCCCCAGCTGAGTAAACTGAGGCACAGAGAGGCCCCAGGGCCTTCGCGCCCAGCGGGCTCCGTACCCTGCAAAGAACAAAGCGCCGGCGGAACCGGGCCAAGCCGGCGGCCTCACCTGATTGTAGAAGACCTCGGGCTGCTGGTTGGGGGCCGGCACCCCATGGGTGGCGGCGCCCGACAGGAGGCGGCGGCCCAGGCGGGGCCCGAGGCCGGCGGCAGCGAGCGCAGCGGCGCGCAGCATGCTGCGGGGGGAGCGGGCGTGCGAGATGGCGCGCGAGTGGCGGGTCCTGCGTGGCGGGCGGGCTAGGGGCACCGAACCCGCGACCTCTCCCCGCCCTTGGCGCGGCCACCAATGGGCAGGCGGGGGGCGTGGCCGCAGCCTTCTCCACGCCCCCGGCGGCGCCCCCAGCGCGCCGCGTGTGTGCCATGGCCCGGCCTCGCGAATCCAGCGCGCCCCGGCTGGATCCTTCATGGGTACAGGCCTGAACCGGAGCGACCCTGGCCCTGACTTCCGGGGGCTTACACTCTAGTGGAAGAGACCGACCATAAACCAAACACGATTTCAGATAGTGACGAAGGCTGTGAACGAAATGAATCGGGTGAAGACATGGTTGGGGCAGAGGGCACTGGTTTTAGATCCCATGGTTAGGAAGTGACATGTGGGATCTGAACTGTAAAGGTCTTAAAAAGAACTAGGGGAGAACATTCCAGGGGGACGAGACGCCAGGGGCAAGGGCCTTGAGATGGGCCCCCCCTGGCGTGTGTTAGAGGAATGGAAAGAACAGAGCCCCCTTAACGTGCGGAAAGAGTGTTGGGAGGTGAGGTCAGGGGCCGGGGCGGGTAGGGGAGGGGAGGTGAGAGGTCAGGGGCCGGGCGGGTAGGGCCCTGGAGGCCGTGCTGAGGCGTTTAGGAGATAAGAGTGACTTGCTTGATTTGCATCTTAAACTTATTGGCTTCTTATTCTGTGGCGGAATGGACTGCAGGAGGGCAGGAAATAAGGATCTTGCAAACTTTTATTCCACAGACATCCCAGGGCTGGGCACTGAGGATGCAGGGAGGAATGAGAGGACGTTGGCTAGGAAGGGGTACTGGTACCGGGTCCAAGGTGTGCATTTCAACTGAGATAGCTATCAGCGAAAGCCCAAGCAGGAGGCGAAGAAGCCTGGCGGGATGAGTCAAGCTGTGCAAAGATGCCCGTTTTGACAGCAGAGGCGCAGAGGAAAGGGGCACATCTAGGCAGCGAGTGTCTGAGTGGCTGTTTGAGACTCAGTTTCTGGAGCTGAGGCCCAATAGATTGACCAATGCCCAACTATGAAGTACCGGGCAAAGGTGCTGATCTGCGGTCTGAAACCAACAGCCACTTCAGACCACTGCTTTTTTCACCTAGTATGTGGAGGAGATGGTTCTGTAACAGCACACAGGGAACGTGTCCCCATTCACTTCATCAGCTCCATAGAATTCCATTGGGTGCCTATACCAGTTTTATTTAATGAATTTCCTATGGACGGACAATGAGGTTGTTTCCAGCCTTTTGCCATTACGAACAATGCTGAAATATATATCCTTGACTCACCTGAGAAATTCATAGAAATGGAACTGCTAAGTCAAAGGATATTTACAATTTAAATATAGATGTTGCTATATTACTCTTCATAGAAGTTTGATTAATTTATCCCCCAGCCCCTGTCATGTCTGTTTCCTCACACCCTCACCAAAACAATTTATCAGATTTTTTTAGCTTTGCTAATCAAATAGATAAAAAATAGCATTTCACTGTCACATTAATTTGTACTTCTCAGGAGTGAGCTTGAGCCCCTTTGCCTGTATGAAGTGAATATTCTTCCTCTGCTACGAGCCAACCGTTCCTGTCCCTAGTTTGTTTTTCTATTACACTGGTCGTTGGTTTCTTTAAAATTGATTTATAGGTGCTTTATATATATATCAAGGCAATTAATATTTGGTCCTCTAAATGTAGTGAAAATACTTTCTGCCAATTCTCATTTATCTTTATACTTAGTTTATGCCTTTTGTTTTTGTTTTACAGGGTTTTTTTTCATTTGTTTTTGTGGGGTTTTTTTGGACGATGCTTTCTTTTATGCCTCTGGCTTCTACATCATGCCTAGAAAGTCTTTTCTACTCTGAGATATTTAAAAATTTTCTCATATTTTTTCTAGTACTTTCTTTTTAACTTCATTGAGATATAATTGACATATAACATTGTGTTCGTTTAAGGTCTACAACATGTCAATTTGATACAGTTATATAATGCAAACCGATTACCACCACAGCACTCGCTCACACCCCCACCACGTCACATTATCACCATTTCTTTTTTGTGGTGAGAACATTTAAGATCTACTCTCTTAGCAACTTTCAAGTGTGTAATACAGTATTGTTAACTATAGTCACCATGCCATACATTAGATCTCCAGAATTTATTCATCTTATAACTGGAAATTTCTACCATATCTACTGGTTTCCCCTGCTCCCCTCCCCCCGCCCCGGTAACCACCATTCTACTCTCTGTTTCTATGAGTTTGGCTTTTTTAAATTCCACATATAACCTAGATCGTATAGTATTTGTCTTTGTCTGTCTTGTTTCACTTAACATAATGCCCTCAGGGTCCATCCATGTTGTTGCGAATGGCAGAATTTCTTTTTCATGCCTGAATAATAACCCGTTATGTGTATTTGCATGTCTGTATGTATATGTAAATATATACATAATGAAATATATATTATACCCTCTTTATCTATTCATCTGTTGATGGGTACTTAGGTTGTTTCCATGTCTCGGCTATTGTGAATAATGTTGCAATGAACAAGGAAGTGCAGTTATCTCTTCAAGATCCTGTTTTCATTTTCTTTGGATGTGTACCCACAAGTGGGATTGCTGGGCCATATAGTGGTTTTATTTTTAATTTTTGAGGAACCTCCATGTTATTTTCCAGAGCGACTGCATCAATTTACATTCCCACCTGCAGGGCACACAGGTTCTCTTTTCTCCACATCTTTGCTAACAGTTGTCATCACTTGTTTTTTTGGATGACAGTCATTCTCACAGGTATGAGATGATATCTCAGTGAGTTTTGATTTGCATTTCCCTGATGATAAGTGATTTTGAGCCTCTTTTTAGGTACCTGTTGGCCATTTGTATGTCTTCTTGGTAAAAATGTCTACTCAGTCTCTCTGCCCATTTTTTAATCAGGTTATTTTATTTTTTATTTTTTTACTATTGAATTCTTTATATATTCTGGATATTAACACCTTATCAGATACATGATTTGAAAATATTTTTTTCCCGTTCTATAGGTAGCTTTCATTTTTGTTTGTTCGTTTGTTTGTTTTGCTGTGCAAAAGCTTTTTGGTTTAGTGTAGTCCCACTTATTAATTTTTGCTTTTGTTGCTTGTTGCTTGTGCTTTTCGTGCCATATCTGAAAAATTGTTGCCGAGGCCAATGTCAAGGAGTGTTTTTCCTATGTTTTCTTCTAGGAGTTTTATGGTTTCAGGCATTATGTTTAAGTCTTTATTTCATTTTGAGTTAAATTATAGGAGCGATAGAAGATAGGGGTCCGATTTCATTCTTTTGCATGTGGTTATCCATTTTTCCCAACATCATTTATTGAATGTTTATTTATTTCCTAGTACTTTTATTGCTCATCTTTACACTCTAAAATTTGATTCTTTTGTTAGTTTTGGTATAAGGAGAGATTTAGAGAGCCAATTCTTTTTTTAGATGTTACTCAGAATTCTTAACCTCAATTAGTCAATAATCCATTTTTCCCCACCACTTTGAAAGGCCATTTTTTTTGTATACTACTTAGATAGTTGAGTATTTCTGAGCTATATCTGGTTTCATGGATCTGTCTGTTCATATGCCAGTATGGCGCTGTTTTGACCACTATAGCTTTCTTGTAAGTCATTCTCTCACACTATTATATCTTTTAACAAAGATTTTTAAGCCTGGAATGAGTTTGCACATGTGATTTTGAGGGATCCTTCTGGGGACAGCATGGAAAATCTGTTGTAAAGAGGAGACAGGCTGGAAGTGGAGAGGTGACATGGGAGGTGATGAGAGCCTGGCGAGAAGCAACAGAGATGGCTGGGAGGGAGAGCTCAGAGGTAGAATTGACAGGGCGCTGTGTGATGCGAGGATGAAGGAGGAGCGGAAGATGACGCTGTACACCAAGAAGGGGAAGCAGGAAGAAGCAGTAAATGTGGTTGTGGCGGGTAGAAGGAGAAATGTGAGCATTAGCTTATGGGCATTTATAAAGGTGGAGACAGCGTGCAGCGACAGGCTTGGTATGCACTGTTGGTAGGCACTGTTGTGCGTCTTGGAACAGCACACACGTTGGTTCACAGGTTTATTTATTCTGGTTTGTTTGTCTGTGGTGCTCCCCATCCTCCACCAGCAGCTCTCTCACCCCTGGTCCCCTAGTTTTGGGGGCCCATCTTCCCCAGGCCTAGTTTACCCTCTCTGCTTAAGGAAATCTTACCTATCAAGATTCAGCCCAAATCTCATCTCCTGGAGAAGATTTCTGTAACCGCTGTAAGCCTCCTTTTGCTGTTGTCACACAATTTTCAGTTCAAAGTCGAGTAAACAATGCAGACCCAGGTCAACTGGATATGCTAAAGTCCTAATCTTGTGGCTCCATGTGGCTCACTCTGTCCAAAGCATTAAGTACAATTTAACTGTCCACTTACATTTCTCCGTGACAGTCTATGTCGGCCCGTTTCTCTCTTCCACTGTTCTTTCTATATTTTCTTGCTCTTAAGTAAGTATTTTTCTGATTTTTTTTTTAATTCTCTTTTCTCTAGGCTCAGCTCTCTTATTCTCCACTGGCTCTTGTCTATGGACTTATTGCCAGGAATGGAGCTAATGAAAGCAAAATATCCCGAGAAGGGAGAAGAGTGAGCAGGGAAAGAAGTTAAGCAAGCAGAATAGTTCTTTTTAGGACACTGCGAGGGCAGAGATGTGAACCCTTGAGGAGAGAAAAGTGAATAAATATTGTCCTCCCACAGTACAGAGATCACTGGGAGAGGCCGCCAGTTGAGTAAATAATAGTCATTTCGCTTCCTATGAGAAGATATACGGGTTCTTAGCTCTGAAATAGTCCGAAAACATTCCATTGTTAGGGCCTGACTGAGCGTTTTCAGGTTGGAAAAAATCTAGTTCCACCTGTTCACTAAAAAAGCTGGTAATCGAGGTGTCTTTTAGAGTCACCAAACGGTGAGATTTTAGCTCTTTGGTAATTTATTTAGTACTGTTCTGGGACACTGACTCTATCAAGTGGAGGCTTTCCCCCGCTAAACAGTGGATGTTAGGTGGGTAACTCAAAGCAACATTTACACAGGAAGACAGTCTCTCTCAGAAGCGGGAGGAAGAATGTAGCCCAGCCCTGTGCCAGGCCGCCCTCCTTATTTGCACACACATAGAGACTTGTGGCACACAGCTGGCACACCACACCCCCCATACCAGCCTACCCCACCCCCACCCCCAGAAGCAGTGAGGAGGCGTTGCCAAGGTGACCCCGCTTTGGAAACAGAATCCTCAGGAGGAACCCACGTGCTTCCTTCATGGCCGGACATGCTCTCCTTGGCTAGGTGGGGCTTCTTTTTCCTTCTCCTCCTTTTCCTGGTGAGGCAGCCAGCACCTCTCAGAAGCGCCTTAGAGATCTTAAAAATCCTTGTCTCAGAGTGGAAAGAACTCTGCAGTCTCCAAATTTAAGTTTGAATTCATCGATCTTAGGCAAGTCATGTAACCTCTTTGAACCTCAGTCTCCTCACCTCTAAAATGGGCAGAATAAAAGTATCTGCCAATTGATGAAAAGGTTCAACATAATATTGTGATAGCCTGCTGAAATGTGAAAGGGTTAAAGGATAATTAAAACCTGAAACTGGACAAAGGAAGACTATACCTTAGGCCTAGTTTCTGAAACCCCTAACTACATTCTGCTAATCATGAAACTTGTAACAATGAGCTCATACGCTAACTGCCAATTTTAGCCTGTGTAACCCTGCTTGCTTGTGTGGCATGAAAAATAATCAAATGTATATAAGCTGAAAATTACTGTTTGGCCATCGCCCATGGGAACACTGCCTATTGCCCACGGGAACATAGGCAATCACCCATAGGAACATAACATTCTAACAACAAGCTTTCTGCTTCTGTACTCCCCGCTTGCACACCTGACCAGTGGGTTGACAGGTAATGAATAGGAGAGAAATAGACCTAGTGTTTAAGATAGAATGAAGAATGGGATTTAGGGCTTAAAAACCTTATATCTTGGCATTTTGGGGCTGCTCCTTTGTACAGGACAGCCGCCGGCTCATAAACAGCCTTTGAGAGCGTACTTGGTTTGGTCTATTCTATACAGGCCACAACAATATATATAGGTATAGTTCTTGGCACCTGGTATGTACTAAACACTGAGTCACTATGATGCCATCCAGGTGGTGCTGCCTAAGTCCTGGACGATGGAGCAAGGGAATCTAGCCATTCTCCTCACCCTCGCTTCTCCAGGTGGAGTCCCCCAAATAAGCAGCATTGCTTGTGAGCATGTTAGCAAGGCAGACCTGCTGAATCACACTCTGCATTTTAACCAGATCCCCTGGTTAATTCTTTTATATTAATTGATTTTCCAATTATGGTTGACGTACAATATTATATTAGTTTCAGATGTACAACATAGTGATTAGACATGTAAATACCTTACAAAGTGATCACCCCGATAAGTCTAGTACCTGCAGGTTAATCCCTTTGCACATTATAGTATGAGAAGGTCGTCATCTTCTCCAGTCCCAGCCGGTCCTAGGCCCTGGTGAAGACCCCACAGGCCCCCTGCAGACTCCAGCCACATGTGAAAAACTCGCATGTCATGCGGGCTTCTTATAAGCCATGAGTCATCTCATTTAATCCTCCAACAATCCTGGAAAGGAAAGTGCTATTCTCTCCATTTTTTGAAGGAGAAAACCAACTCTAGGAGATGAAAATTTCTTCTCATTATGGTCTAGCTAGTCTGTCGTGGACTCAGGATTCAAACCCAAGGCCACGTGACTCCATCAGCGTAGCTGGCAAAGATTCTCTCTTTGACCAAACTAGCTAGGCTTCTCTAAGCATTCTTCCTAACTAAGCTTTAACTTGGGCCTATAAAAACTGCAGACTCTCAGCACAAATTATTTAGTCTACTCCCACCACATCAAAAGACTTGAACGAACACTACATAGTTGGTAACTGCTCAAGGCTGCATGCCTAGAATGAATGACCCAGCCCCCTGGAAGTGTCTGCCTGAGAAAACCAGGCGGCCCAGAAGAAGTTACTGTTTGTTGCAGCCAACACCTGAAGATCCTGCCCTTGTCATTCAGTCTCTGTGGGAGGCTAGGAATCTAACTTCCATAAGAAAGAGCCAGCTAGCAAAACCAGACTGGTTTTGCAAAGACCAGCCCTGCACCGAGCTTTTTATAAATTTAGCAGGAAATTCCCTGCGCAGCACACCGACCCCGCCCCTGCCATTTACCCTCCCTGCTCTAATTCTCTGTTTAAAACACCTTCTGTGCAAATGGAAGCTGAGGTCAGTTCACATTGGGTCTTCTTCCCTGTTACAGTAGCATATCGCTCATTAATATCTATCTTTGCCACTTTAACTAGTGTCTGTTTTTGTCTCTGACAGCTCTTTACCATTAAGTTATCTAATGCTAATGTGGTAGTGAATTTCCTGAAGCCATTCTCTACTCAACTCAGCCATCTTGATGAAAAACTGCTCCCTGAGTGCTTGTCCCAGAGATGATCACGGGTTTGGAGCCCAGGTTGCTGGAGCCTGGGATTCCTCCACCTGTCTGCTCTGACGCTCACAATTGGTGAGATCCACGGTGGGGACAAGTCTGTGGCCACGTGGCACCGTGGAGGGCAGTATAAATATGGACTCAGATGTCTCAGGTATGCTCAATCAGTGCTTCAGGCCTGGGCCTGGGCCCCATTTCACTGTGACTATGCTGTAGCCGCCAGCCCCCCATAGATACACGGACCACCAGAAATCAGTGAGTTATAGGAAACACACTCTTTATTCAGCCAGCTGGGTCTGCCAGGGGTACGCAGACCCCAAATCAAGCAACCCCGAAATGTAAAGGTACAGGGTTTTTAAGCCCTAAACCCCTATTCTTCATCCTGTTTGAACACGCAAGTCTATTTTTCATCTTTTTACTACCTGTCAACCCACAGGTCGGTAATGCAAGCGGGGGTACAGAAAGCTTATTGTTAGAGCGTTATGTTCCCATGGGCGATAGCCAAGCAGTAACTTTTCAGCCAGCACAGCTGCAGAAAGACAAACTGAGACACAGCCCTGGCAGTCCCAAAGCCCCGGCATTCCCAAAGCCCCTGGGGAACTAACTTTGAAGGCCTGGGTGGTGACAGACAGGGGCCATCTCTAGGCAACCACAGGGGACTCTAAATGGGGGTAAGTGGCACAGAACAAAGGACCCTGTTCTTTCCGGTTTGCTCCCAGCAGCTGTTCTTGAAAGGGCCCCACCCAGGGGAGTTGCTTGGAAATCAGTCTGTCTTTTTGCCTGTATAGGATTATGCAGAATTAATTTATCTGACAGTATCTGAAACCAGGGTTTGGAGCAGCACAGGCAGCTTGTAGATGTCACGATCACAGTACACAGCACGGGGAATGAGGAGGAAGAGCGGGAAGGCGTGAAAGGCCCTGCCTGACCGAGCTGACATCCTATGGACCTGCGGCTGTCACAGGACTGTTGGGGAGGGCTCAGCCCCGCACAAATCTAGCCCCCGATGCTTGCCGAGAGAACGGCAGAGTTCAGTTGTTTTGAGATGAACTATTACTGTGAAAAAAAAAAATCCTTAGAATGTTATGATCACATTTTGTTTGTTTCCCCAAGACAGCTAATAAGAAGGCGGGTGGGACGCTTACACCCAGAGCCGCACTCTGACCTCCGTTCCACAGAAGCACCAAGCCAAGGGCACCACCGCATTACTTACTGCATTGGGCCACCAGAAATACCAGCTGTAGGCTAGCGGTGCTAAAGAATCAGCTTAGGACCAGGTTAGAGCGCCTTTATTCTTTGGATTGTTTGCTCCTATCTCCTTAAGGCCCTGCCTCCTTTCCTTTTCTTTTTCCTCCCCTCCCCTGCCCTCCCCTTCCCTCCTCTCTCCTCTCCCTTCCCTCCCCACATTTTGCAGGTGGTTCTCTGGGAGCCCTCTGCAAAGTTAGGGAACTTTGAACTGGCTCTAATCCTCCTTTGTCTCAGTGAAATTGGAAGAGTGGAGAATTTTTTTTAAAAAACTCAAATTAAGTCCTCTTACTCTGCTACCTATTTTGTCACATTTCGAATGGACACCACACTCCTGACCAAGGCCCCTGAGGCCCCGCACGATCTGACACCTCCTTGTCTTTCTGCTCCTCACTGGGAGCCACACTGGGCTGCTGCCGGGGCCTCGGCATTCTCTGCTCCTTCGTCTGGAGCACGCCTGCCAGTTTTTGTCATCCAGGTCTGGTTCACATCCCTCCTCTGGACCCCCTCGTGAGCCCCTCCCCCAACTCCCCAGCAGCGCCCACCACACTGTGGCCTCGGGGCCCTCGCCACCCTCCCACACTTGGGATGTGAGCCCCATGAGAATGGCAGCGTCACCTGTTTTGTTTTCCTGCTCATTTTTCAAGGCCAGGAACAGTGCCAGGACCAGAGTTGGGGTGCGGTTCATGATGATGGGTGGAATGACTCAGCAGAACTAGAGACTGTGGGTGAGCGGCTGCTGTAGGCCGCATCCCTGTGACTTTACATTCTCCAGGCAGTGTTCACTGTCCTGCCCCCCACCTCCGCAGCGGAGTATCTGAGAGAGACATGGGGTCACCCACAGCGCGGCTCAGCTGCCCAAGCTCGTGAACTAGTTAAGCAAGGTTAACCCCAAAAGCCACAACAGAATTTCTGAGGGTCATGTGAGTGCCAGGCCACTGGTCAAAGCACTTTCTTTTTTAAAATACCTTCCTCCCTCCTGAGGCCTAAAGCAAGAGTTTAGGCTGCCAGAACTCTGACAGTTTTGCAAAAGGTTGTTTGCCAGTGTGGCTAGTGTTGTGATGGCGGTTAGTTTGAGGGATTGAATTTAACTCTACTTTTTGTGAACAACAAGCAGTGTGCCTCCCCAGACTGGTGGTGCCAGAAAATCTGGGGAGCCCTTTTACAAGCCCCCATGACTCTCCAATATAGGCAAAGCAGTTCCCTTGAGGTCAAGCTTGCAATGCCGCAGATGAGGGGGAAAGGTCGCTGCCCATTTGGTCTGTCTGAAATGGGCAGCTGTTGGCCATAGCATCACACATTCTAAGATCAGCAGACTGCGTCCTAACAGCGAGTGGCTCATAGTGCACCCATTTCTTGAAGAACTCAGACCTCAAGTAAGTGGACATTTCCACGCCCCCAACCCCCGGAGGAGGACACTGCTCTCCACACTGTGATGGCCTATTACCTGCCATCTCTCCTCCCCCAACACGTTCTGACTACAGAGTGGATGGAGAATCGTGGAAGTCACAGGGGCCCTCACACACCACAGAGCCGTAGTCCATCTGCGACATTCACATGAGCAGTGGCGAGGCGGCCGATTAGGGACTTACCAGGCTCACAGCATCTGTGCCCCTCCCCCAAGCATATGGGCCACCACACTGGGCAGGACCCTGTGTAAACACAAGCATCAGGATGCACCGAGACAGAGAGACTGAAGTGTGAACCTTCATTCTGAATTCTTTTTGTATGATATAGAAGCGCATAAAGTCTCCGAGCTGTATTTTCTTACTCTCTTGCGTTCCCAAAGCCCCTTTCCAACATAATATCTTAATTAGTGTTCTGTGTTGTGGACATTCAAAGGGAATCAGATGGCAGTGGCTTCACAGTTTGGATGTCATTTCATTTTCCCAGGAGCACTCGGCTGGGTCTTTAGCTGCAGTCCATCCGGGCTGCCCCTCTGCTTGCGGGGGAGGGCCCCACAGAGCAGGAAGCACCCCCACCTCACATCAGCGGGAGCAGAGGCAGGGCACCCACCAGAGTTCCTGATATCTGTCCAGATGCCCACAGCCAGAGCGGGTGTGGGGCACGGGCTGCCCACGCCCCGCAACCCCCTCGCGCCCAGACTGAAGACCAGCTTTCCAGGCTCTGTCCTGAGACCCACTCAGCTCTCAGCTAATGCCCTTCCTCCTTGTCTGAAACGGCAAAGGCAGGGCTTCTCACAGAAATGTCTTCTGTGACTCAACACAGTCACAATGACTGTCCTGGACAGAGCTGCTGGGGAGGGTGCAAGCATCCCACATACCAGGCCTTCAAAAGCTGTCATTTAACGTTTGGGGCATCGCGGGCCGTCGGGGACGTTCCGGCCCCTGCAGTTCTGCCCGTCGAAGCTCGGTGCTTCAGGTCACCTTGGCCACCGGCATGCGCCTCCACCTCCGCCAGCGCCGTCAGCAAAGCGCAGCGCGGGCGCAGGCAGAGAACGGAGCCAGTGCGCAGTCGCCGTCCAGCCCTGCTGCCCCAGGAGCCTGGCAGACCCGCGGGAGAGGAGGGGCTCTGGGTGAGCCCTTGTCTCTGAGCACCCGGGGAACAAGGGCCTGTGCGGGATGGCTCGGAACAGCTATTTTCCCCGCAGTCCCCCAATGCCTGTGCGCAAATCGATGTTCTGGAAGACTCTAGGTGGGGCCACACTTGCTGTCTCATGGACACCTGAGTCCCCGCGTCCACTCCGCTAGGTGACTTCTGCCAACAGGAAATCTCTCCGTTGGGGCCAGGTATTAAGATTTGGGAAGGAGGCATCCCACGTGGTTTGGAAGCCGGGCTCCAGTGTAATAAGGACCCAGATCCTGAAGAGGAATGTTCATTCAAAAGGCTAATCGGCTCTCTGTTCTGCTTCTGTAAATAGGCTTGCTGCAAGGATGTACTTGAAATTGACTAAAGACTCACCCTCCCTTTTTGTTTGATCCGCATGGAGGACGCAGTGATAGTGACTGTGAGGGCGACTCAGGACGTGGTGAGGTGTGAGCAGGTCCCTGGTCAAGGACAGATTCGGGCACGCAGGCTCCTTCCCAGATGATGGGAGCATCTCCAGCACACACGGGAGGCAGAGCGGGGAATGGTCTGTGCTCCGATCGTGGTCACAGGCAGCTCCTCCATCTCCAACCCGGCAGTGGACCAAGGCCATCAAGGACTGGAAAACCGAGCTGCAAGGATCTGGCCCGGGTTGGGGCATTGGAGCCAGGCATCTGACAGCCTCCACCATAGCCAGCACGACAGTGCCATGGAACCGGGAAGCTGAGCCTGGGGAGGGTTACTGAGGCCTCTTGACGAAGGAGTGAAGACTGCCCCATGGAGAGCTGGAGAAGGTGGGGGTCAATGTGGGTGTTGTGCCTGGCCATCGGAGGCACTCAGAGCTGTTCAGGGAATAGCGTCATGCTTGAAAATAATGCTGCTCTTTTGGGGAATTCCTGTGCTTGAGAGAGGAGAGGAGGTATCTGAAAAAATGCAAAGGAAAAGGCCTGCAGAAATGACCGACTCCGGCCGGTTCAAACTGCTGTCTCCTCCCATTCTGCCAGTGCTCTCCAGCTAACGTGTTTTTGTGCTGGCTGGAAAATTACTGCTTGGCTATCGCCCATGGGAACATAACATTCTAACACTAAGCTTTCTGCTTCTGGACCCCCGCTTGTACAACCGACCTGTGGGTTGACAGGTAGTGAATAAGAGAAAAATAGACCTTTGTGTTTAAGACAGAATGAGGAATGGGATTTAGGGCTTAAAAAGCCTGTACCTCTACATTTTGGGGCTGCTTAATTCGGGGCCTGCGTACCCCTGGCAGACCAAGGTGGCTGAATAAAGAGTGTGATTCCTATAACTCACTGATTTCTGGTGGTACGTGTGTCTTTCGGGGGCTGGCGGCTACAACATTTTCCCACACATCTGTTGATTGATAGCTTGCTATCCAACTAATGTTCTTATCTTTGTAGCTGTGTGGGAATAACAAGACTGTGTAAAACTGCTTATGTTACAACTGGAGCTCAGCCTTTGGATAGGAATCAGCTGAGCAGGTGCCAGCATCAATAAGTGCTGCTCTCTGCTTATAGCCTAGGTGTCCTGTCTCTCTGTTCGAGAATCCTATAATGGTGCTGATAACGCCAAGGTCGCGGGTTCTACAAAACAAACGACCTGTAAGACCAGCGGTCTGGAAATTCCTCCCCCCTCACGGCCCCCCACCCGAAGCTCCTCCTCCCCATCCTGAGGAAGGAAGCACATGTGAAACCTCAGACAAAGGAATCACGTGTCCCTTGCATGGGCACTGCAGAAGTATAAACTGTAATAATCTAACCAGAGCAAGCTCGTGCATGCAGTTCTTGCCCCACGTGCTCCGCCAGCCTAATAAATTCTCCTTCCTCTAACAAAGTTGTCTGAGTGTCCGAATTCCTCCATTGGGTGTCGCTTCCTGCAACATGCTTATCTTTAGTTTGCCTGAAGCCAGGGGGCGTGTGACTGTCAGGCCTGCTGCCTTGGGCCCTGAAGTTCGCAGGTCAGTGAAACAAAGTTCAGGTCTCCTTTAGTGTGCCTATTCCATTTTTGAAAAGCTGCCCACATAGTTTGAAGCAGAGCTGAAGACAAGCTCTTTCTCTGTGGTTTGCTGAACGGGGCAGGGAGGGTCAATGCCGCACATTCCCAGGCTGGGTTCCCTCAGGTGACCTCAGGACCTGTCACCTGTGAGGCCCTTGGCCTCCCACCTTATTTCCTGCCATGTCTGTGAGTGGGCAGCTTTCTGTACCAACAGCCTGGCCTGCTCCATCTCCACGCGCGACTAGGTTGTGTGTGCCAGGAGCGTGCCCTGTTCCAGCAGGGGCTTTCCGAAGGTGACATGGACTTCACCTGGGGACTCAGGAGACACAGCTTGAGACATGGGGCTGGGCCCTGCGGAGGCGGTGGGTGGAGCACACAGGAGAGGGCAGGGAGTGGAAGAGGAGAGTGCAGCCATCTGCTGGTTTGCCAGCTCTCTGCCACAGGATCTTCCAGTGGGAAGATCCAGACGCAGACAACATTCATGTGCACTGCAGAGCTAGTTAGCATGGTGGCTGCACAGATGACTTCAAGGAATCCGTTTACTCCAGCGATTCAGCCCCCACTGGGCTACCTGGCAAGAATGGTTCTTTTTAGATCTAAGCCAGCGTCTCACCCAGGGAATTAGGTGGTATCTGTGGACACCTCACACGGGTGGGGAGAGTGCGTCCTCTGCTGACCGAGGCCTGCCTTTACTCCCTGGGGCGCCTTAGGGAGCAAAGTCTAGGTGCCAAGTCTGGGTGCCAGAGCTCCATGGTGAGAAACTTATTTCAAGGAGCAGTCTAGATAGAGTCTTTGAAAGTCATGAGCAACCACAAGAGATCATAAGGGATTCTTTTTTACCTTTGTTTTTAGTTTACTTTTAATTTTTTGTTGTTTTCTCCTTTAGTTTTAACTAAAAGCAATTATTACACAAATAATATATCTCGTGGCAGAAAAAGTATAATTTTCAACCAAAAAAAAGGGACAAAAATAGAAACACCTGACATCTCATTGTCTAGTTACTTACAGTGGATATTTGGTGGCTATCCTTGTAGACTTTTTGTATGCATGAACACAGATATGCATTTTTTATAAAAATGGAATCATATGCTACATATTTTTCGTCTTTTTTTTTTTCATTTAAGAGTAAACGGTGAACACCTCTCTATGTTAATAAATACAGTCCGACAGCATCACCAGGGTTTATCTGAGCAGGCTGTAATTATTAGCCTTCTGGGGTGTCCCCAACATTTTGCTATTAAAATCAGTGCTGCGATGAACCTCCTAGAATCAAATCTTATGGAGACTCCTAATCATTCCCTTGCAACCAAGTCCTATGAGCACGGCTGCCACGTCAGCGCTCTGCCCCCTGAAGACTTCTGGCCCGTGGGGTCAGGATGCTCTGTAGGAAGGCTGCTCTGAGCTTCAGTGTGGGATGGGGCTGAGGTTCCATACAAGGGAGTATTTTTATTTTTTTTTTGAAAAGCAGATTGGTCTCGACTTGAAGGGCTGTAAACCCCAGTTTTGCTCAGTGATCTAAACACATGCCCGCCTGTGTTCTTTGTATAGTTTCCTGTGAGACATTTGATCTCAAAGATTTGCTTCGTGTTTGTGAAATTGATACCAGTGATCTGGATGACTGTTCCTTCCCAGCAATAGCTCTCCCTCAGGTGGGCTTCTAACCTTTGAGGGGATCACAGTAGGATAAAGTTTTCTGGACATGCCCAGAGAAGAGAGCAGTAGTATAGGGCTAGATGCTGAACCCAAGGGACAGAAGCCACCCAAGTGGGTTCTTCCTGGTATCTGATTTTTAAAGACGGGTTGGTAGCAGGACTGGCCCTCGGCAGCCGGTGACCCTTGGACCTTGGAACCCTGCCCTCTCCTGCCACGGCGCCCGGCCTTTTTGTTCTGGTCTCAACAGAGTGAGGCCTGTTCCTCTGAATTTCGAGTTGAGCAAAGTAGCAGACACGAAGCAAAATCAGGGACAAAGCTTCTTGGCGAGGATACCTTGCCTCGCCTGCTAAGTTGGCTCTCAGAAAAGTTAGGATCTAAGTAACAAAACAGACGGGTGGCTCTGGGTCAGATCCGGGGACCGGGGGAAGCACCACTCAGGTGGGCCTTCGTGAGGGCCAGGGCCCTCTCCGAGGACCCGTTCAGCCGCTGGCAGTGATGGATCCTGCCGGGGCCCTGTCTGCCCTGGGCGATCTCAGAGCCTCGGCCAGCGCCCCGGACCGTGTTCTCTTTGGGCAGGCGCACCTGCTCAAACAGGACTTCCCCGTGGCCACCTGCAGGACCCAAATGGTTCCTCGTTCCCATTTTCCTTGGGTGTGTTTATCCCTTGCCTCAGTTCAGGCTGGCAGTATGCCTGCTTTTTATTCAGCCTTCTAACTGGGACATGGTTGAGGGGAGAGCGAGAAGGAGCTTATCAAAGATGGAAAATAAATCACTGGCATACAATGTCAAATGAATGTTTGCCATTCCTCTTCTAAAACACATGACTACCATAAGCTGGAACTCCCTAGGAATATGTGACGAACAACGTAGGGATCCTGTGGAAACACCGAAAGTCAACATGTGAACACCATCAGCAGACAGAAGGAGCCCGCGTGGGAATCTCCAGACCTGGAGGTCAGCTGTCCAGCGGGATCTAGAAGGAAGGTTTGGAGTGTACTTCCTGGCTCTGTCCTGCGTGGCCTTCTCATCTCACAGATTCTGGCTTCTCTTCTAAGTTTAGAAGAAAAAAAAAGTATAAATGCCTGTCTGAAATTTGGTTGAGATTCACGTATGGAAATGAAAAGCACATGGTCCCCCAGATGTCATCGTGCCCTTAGAGGTGTTGCATCGGGATGTGTCCTAGGCCCAGACCCACGCACAGAGGAGAGTGGCTCAGGGGCTAACCGGGCACATCCTCCAGCCCGTACACCGTCAGAGGCCGGATAACTTCTGTCCCCAGGGTACCCATGGGAACCAAGAGCACAGACTGCCACTGGAGGCGTGGGGCATGTGGGTCTGTTTTTCCCGTAAACACAGAGTTGGCAGCAAGGATCCAGGGTGCCTGCCAGGAAAGGAGAGAGACAGTCCCTTATCAACTGACGCCAGGGCCATCAGATCTCTTCACAGACACTGTCCTGGCCCAGGAAAGCCAAAGCCAGCAAGCAGACAGAGCTCTTTAAGACTTCACATAATCAGATAAACATGTGCAGGCTCTGGACCAGAAATAAGAGCGACTGGTTTTTGTCCCAGGGAAGAATGAATCCAACATCGTAAGAGCAATTAAGAAGGAAAATGCCACACCGAGTTGAAAATATAAAGACAAGAGGTGGAAAACCGCCGGTCCGCCCCGGCGGCCCCTTCTGCGATTCTTGTAGGCGGCATAAACACAATGGCTTTGGGCACAGGCTTCAGAATCAGGCAAACCCTTAATTCTGGATTCCCTACTTGCTTGGGGTTGTGGGGGCTGGTACCTTAAGTCACTTCTCTGACCTGGTTTCCTCCTCTGTAAAATGGGGGTAATAATATGTACGTCCTGGGGAGGTGTGGGGACTCAGCAGGGTGAGGTCCCTGCGGAGCTCATGGGGGCCCTGCAGGGACGGTGTGATGAACACACAGCAGGGTAATCACTACCCCTTCTGGTGTAGACACCTCATCTGGCAACAGGGGGCGCCACTGAGGAAGTGACCTTCTGCCTTTCCAAGGGAGATGCCCAAGGTAGACTGAAGAGAGTTGGGGAGCGAGTGAGATTCCTACACCTGCCACGTGTGCGGCCATCTGGTGACTCATGTAGAATCTCTGGTTCTCTCAGGGTTTCCAGCCTCTGCTGGAAGCACCGACAGAAGCTTTGGTATCAGCTGGAAAAGGAGCCGCCCCTGCTGTTGTTTCCCAGGGCAGAGAGAGACACGCTCACCGACACAGGCCCACCCGAGTGGGAGTGCAAACAAACTCCAGGCCGAACACCTGAGACCCACACCACCTGTGACCGTGTATGACCTAGAAGCCGTCCTCGTCTCTGATGGAAGACAACGTTGGTGGCGTCTGACAAGGTAACCTGAGTGATGGCACATTCTGCTTAGAGATGGCAAGGGTCCTGCATTCCCTGTGTAGGAGGGACCACGTGGGGTCTGGCTTGCTAAGGAATCCCTGGTACCTGGGGCTCTATCATAGCCAAACAGGGGCGGGCCTTCCGTTCCAGGGGTGGAACCGGCCCTTGGGCCATCCCGTCCTCGGTGCTGTCCCGCACCAGGAGCTCCACGTTTCCTGTGTCTAGAGCAGAACAGTCCAATACCTGAAAAGGAAGAGAAACCCAATGACAACTCCCAGGTTCATAATTAAAACTTCAAATACCCGGAAGCACGTGCCGAGGTCCTCTATCACCCTCATGAAAACTCTTCCTCTCCCCAGAGAAATGCAAAGACACAAACATTTTGAATGCAGTATTTCACAGCCCCTGAAGCCCAGCCATGGACCTTTGTTGACACAAAGGACACTGGAGCTGGTGGGCCAGAGACTGACAGGAGCCAGCCAGGCTCGTGCCTCACCCAGCTCCTGTCTTCCCCAGACCTCCATCCGGGCCGCTTTCCTGCTCCAGCCCCAGCCGCCTGCCCATTAGAAGTTTAAGTTTGTATGGGTGCTTCTGAATCCAGTGCAGGGTGGAAGGAACCTCTGTATGGGAGGGTGACTGACGTTCCTAAGGAGGACGAGGACATCCTCGCACTCGGAGGAGAACTTTAGAGAAGGCACCTCTGGAGCAGACAGAGACACGCCCACGAGTTCATGCACTTGGCGGTGGTCAGTCTCTCAGGGTGGGAAGAGGTCCCAAAGTCCTTTGGCCTTGGCTTTCTCCTAGCACAGTGGGTGATCTAGTTTTATTCTGGCCTGTGGGAAATGATGAAAGGGGTTGGAGAGAAGAGGGTAGGCAGACAGCCCAAGACGAAGTGGTTGCTGAAAATAATGATGTGCGTCTGCGCCATCGGGCTGGATCTGGGGGTGGCATGAGGAGGACCGGGATGGCCGGGTCTGAGCAGTGATGGCAGCCCGCAGTTCAGTCCGAGTCTGCGTATCCCATACATCCCACCAACCTCGTCTCCCGTCACTGTTGGCATTAGTTATGTAGGAATGAATGTTCTCCACGAGCACAGGAGAATGAAGGATCCTTCAGCACGCCCGAGAGGGACCGGGCCCAGGACCCGCAGCTGCAGCCTCAGCTGCTCTGACATGGTGCGTAAGGAGATTGCCTGAACTAGCTTCCTTTTTGAGGCGTAACTTCATTCCTAGGACACGTAATCCTAGATTTCTGAACATAGATCTTGCCTAGGTAACCAGGAAGTCTAGCCTGGGGGTCAGGAGCTCAGGCCTTCAGCCGGATCCAGCTCGACCACACTTGGCTGGGAGACCTTGGCCAAGACCCTGGCTCTCCACATTTCTGTTTCCTCATCTGGGAAATGGGATGTGACCACCCACCCCATCAGTCAGGACTGCTGAGTTGTAGCGATAGCAACGGACTGTGGCTAACTAAAGGAAAAAAGGAACCCAATGGAAGGTTATGGGGAGCTCAGATTAGAAGACGAGGCTCACCACTGACCAGTGACCCAGGGAGCCTACAGCACCGTCACAACAGGATACTCAGCCGTCCTGTGGGGCCCGCTGCTGCGGAATGAGAGTGCCAGCTGTTTTCTGTCTCGAAAATGCTGTGCGCTCTTCCAGTTCCTGGAAGCGACAGTCTGGCTGGCCTCGCTTGGCTCACATGCCCACTTCTTGGCCAGGGAGGGCTGGGCTGGCACCGTACCTGACAGTTCTGTATGCAGCCGAAGCGGGGAGGGAGCGCCCTCAAATGAAACTGGGGGGCTGCTACCAAGAGAAAGGGGAATGGACACCAGGCAGCCCAAAGCCAGCCAATGGCCAAAGCACCCACCTCAGGGGGTTGCTGCGAAGAGTAAATGAAACGACATGGAATTATAAAGTGCCTGACACAGAAGCTGGCAGGCCGCACTAAGTATTAGTGATTGTGGACGTAATCACCATCGCTTCTCACTGGGAGGGTGCCTGAACTGATTTCTTTTACATGTGCACTGGGCCTGGTCTCAATGACACGTTCTAGAATCTGTCCATGCACTTGTCTCATTGTTTGGGTGAAGCTAATTAGCTCAGATGCGATGTGAGGAAGGGCAGATTAATTGGAACAAATAAAGTAGGACGGAAAGGGAGAAGGAAGCAAGCGAGTTCTGAGAAGAGGCAGAATGAGGAACTGAATATATCCTTTGGGTGGGTGGGTGGGGACCCAGAATTTGAGCCCAGAGGATTTGGATTTGAATCCAGGTGCTGTTCTTTCTAGCTGTGCCCCTAGACAAATCCGTTTCCTTACCTTTAAGTTGAGGTGAATAATGCTTACTTCACAGGATTTGTGAAATGCATTGTAAATGGCCAAATACTTCTCATTTATGGGTAGTAATGACACTTTAGATAAAAGCCGTGAGCTACAACTTTACCACTATACCCCAAAATCCTAGTGATCGTGATGATTCCCATTCAGGTATAACTAGAAGTAGAATGGTCACTAATCTAGGTTTTTCCTAGGGGTGGATTTTGGAGTGTGGGGGAGTTTCTTGCATGAGTGTTTGCTTTTCCGGTGCTTCTGTGCAGCCGGTGGGCTTGCGTCCTCAGGTGGCGAGGATTAAGTGTGTTGGCCAGCAGGTGGGGAAAGGGCATTTCACACATTAAAGACGGGCGCATAGATTGGTAAAACCTCTTGAATGAAAATTTGGCAATATTTATTAAAACTCTAAGTGGCCTCATTCTTGGACCAGTATTTTTACTTCAAGAATTTATCCCGTAGAAACAGTAAGCGTACACGGAAAGAAAAAAAACCCCAGCCTTCAATGCACCAGGATCCAGGCCCTGGTTCTTATGCTGGGGTACTCCCTCACTGTGTACATTTTGGTGGAATCAAGGCCAAGGCCACCGCTGAAGGTGAGGGGGCCAGACGCGCCCCTCTCCCTGCTTCCTGGCAATGAAGGCATGAGCACGGGACCTGTGCCCAGCCAGCCGAAAATTCCCACCTCCAATGCCAAGCCCTGAGGAAGCGTCCAGGGGAGACCTCCTGGCTGGCTGCTCTTGTGGTCGTACGCCTGCAGCCCACCTTCCAGGCATCTATCATCTTCCGCCTCCCTGTCCATGTAGCAGGTAGCTAATGGCCTTGGCTCCGTAAGTGACCCAGAGTTGGCGTCTGTGACTTGCATGTAGACTGCTAAGACACCCAGTGTCCCTCAGCCTGTGGGAGGGCAGACAAATTCTGGTGCATACACACTGCAGAACCTCTCGGAGGTCAATCTCTAGGTGCTGGCATGGGAAGGTAATATATCATCGAGTTAAATAAGCAAGGAGGAGATCTGAATGTCCAGGATGATTCCATTACGACACAGGAGTAATAACATATGTTAGTATATAATACAGAAAAGATTAGGCTGGCAGCCTAATAACCAAATTGTTGACAGTGATTATCTCAGAGGGCAGAGAATTTTAGAGAACACTTTCTTTCTATGTTATGTACTTTGGTCATGTTTGAGCTTTGGTTAATTTTGCAATAGGTTTGTAACTAGAAAAAAGTGATAGTTATTTTTTTAAAAGTAGATGATAGTTGTATTAGAGGCAAAATATGTGCTCCTGAAGACCTCAAATAACTTAAAAACTAAGACGAGCCAAGACTAATCCTGACAAAGAAGAGTGGGTATTAAATGGTTTCTCTGCTAAAGTGGTGTCATCATGTGACAACAGCACAAACACAGGTTATAACTGATTTGGCCCTTTAGCTTGACATTACGGTATCTTTAAAGAGAGACTTTATTAATTGATGTATTTAATATCATACTGTTTCAAATTTACATAATTCAAATATGCATAATGAGCCCATCTGCCCCAGGGTTCTAAACCATAGACAAGGAATTCCTGGTAATGGTGGAAATCAAACATAATTCAACCCAGCTCCTCTGTCCCTTCACTGCTTGGGGAGGGAACAGATATGCTCAGTGGACAAGCTGAGGTCCTACCACCTTAACAAAGCCTTACCAGCTCTCGAAATGCTGCTTTATCTTGAGGTCTCTGACTGGTGGGGAAGGGGTCTAGCTCTCTGCCATGGCCCAGTGACTCTGTGACTCTGGCTCAGCGGGGTACACGTGTCACTCCATAAACTGCGTCAGCCGCTGCTCCCGCTCCCGGACGGGTGGGGAAAGGCCCTCTCTGGATTGATACCAGAAGCTCCCTTTGAGGCACGAGCTGGGGAAGATTCTGGGCTGTGGACCAGCCCAGGTGTGGCAGGACTGCATTATCGGTTTTGTGGCATCTCCTTGAAAACCCGGAACCCTTCTTTGATTGCAAAGTCCCATGCCAAGTTAGACATAAATTCAGTCAGCTTTCCACTTTGTTCAGTGGTTGCCAAGCTTGCCTGCCCTAAACAGAAGCAAAGAAAAAGAAATGTGATTACTTCCAAACAGCTCTTAATAATGCTGCTAACATATGATAATAGCGTTATTGTATCAGCAGCTACCAGCGTTTGCTGAGCCCTTGCCATGTACCAGACACGGTGTTAAGTGCTTTACTTATGTTATTATAGCTCACTGAATTCCTGAAGCAACATGACTGTTTTAATCTCCGCTTTAAGACAAGGATTTGAGTCTCGGAGACGGAAGAGATGCGCCCAAGCTTTCATTAGTGGGCTGGAAGTCAGAAGGTGAACTCAGCTGGCCTGCTTCCTGCTCTTTATCTCTTCTTTTCCTGAAGAAACTGAGTTAAATCAGCAACACTCCGAGTTACTTCTGCTGTTACCAGGGGGTTACAGGAAGCTCTGCTTTAGCCTAGACTGCCCCCGCTATGAAACTGATAACAGTGTCACAAATGATTAGATAAACGACCAGTTTCTGGGCACCATTTTGTTAGATCCACACCATCATCGGCATCGCGGATCTCACTCTAGTCAGGCTCTCACTCTCTCTTTTGCTCTAATAGGCTCATCAAGACTTTTTTTTTAAAGGATTTAAGTTGGTTTTTTTTTTTTTAATTAAGGTAGAGTGTACATACATCCCCTTTACAAAGTGTAATACTTTGTGAGTTTAGTCAGGTAAATAGCACAGCCATCAAGACACAGAATCCTCCCATCATCCCAAAATTTCCAGTGTCCCATTGTACCCAACCCTTTCCCCAGCCCCTGGTGACACTGATCTCTGTTCTCACAGTCCATGGGAACGTCGTAAACGTACCACACGGCCCTTAATCTTTGGGTGAGGCTCTTCTCGCTCAGTGTACCGTGTCTGAGATCCGCCCGAGGAGTTGTGGGTATCCTGTCTCCTTACGCTGGGCTTTTATACAGCCAGTTTTCCTGGGTTATTTTCAGCATTTCCATGTTCTAAAGTGACTGTTTTCCACATTCTTTTTGGATCTTCACAGAGGCCTATTTTTCTACTGACTCTTGCCATGGCCAACTACTCAAAAGCCATTTTCATGCAGCTTTGGTGTTAAAGATATCATGCTATTCCTTACAAATGAGGAACCAAATCCATCTGCTATATAGTAGAGAATGCAGACCACCAGACCTCAACAAGTCTTTACTCAGCGCCTTTTAGGTGCTGGGTATAGATCCAAGCCCTGGGGAACCAGTTAGGACCCAGACAGCACCTTCCTGGAGTCACTGATACATAGTGAGGGCTGATAAGCACAAGTGGGCTACCTCTTCCCTTCACTTCTCAGACTGTACATGCCACTTCGAAGGGAAAGACACCTCCCTTAAAATCACTGTTATTCATAATGATTTTCTTTTTCTAACAGAGAATACACAGTATTTTCTTAATTTTCTCCTCCTTAATTGAGTCTCGATCTCAGAGTGCTGCTTTCTTTGTCTCTTGGAAAGTCACTTGAATGAGCTTGGGTTGATTTAAAGCTATAGTTTTTAGTATATTTTCCAAAATGCAGAGACCGCATCACAGGCCTCCTCCTAAGTTGCAGTCACAAGCATTCTTTCCTTTCTAGAATGTTAGCAGCCATCTGTAAGAAATCTAGTCTTCGGCATCCACTTATTACTAAAGGATGGTGACACTTGGGGTGGGCTGGTATAGACAGTCAATCAGTCCCAGGGTTCTGGGCACTATCATCCTCCTCACAATCTAAAGATGAGCTGAAGTCTCCTGTGAATGACACCAGTTTCAGAACACCTCTGAAACGGAGGTGCCTTCTCTAAATCCCACTTTCCAGGGCGATACCAAACATCGCAACTGTTCGAATAGAGAAATGATTTTAGAGAAGGCATGAGAAATAATTTTGGTGTCTGCATAGTTTTCGCTGCCCCCTCATCGAATGTTTTTATGACAGCCCCCCTTGTCCATGGGGGATAAGTTCTAGGAGCGTCCCAAACCCTACATATGCCATGTTTGTTGTCCCTCTCCATACACTCCTTTCCTTTAAAGGAGGCACTTTACGGCTCCCCTCTGGCATATCTGAATTGCCAGCATCACTACTCAAGTTTGGGGGCCATTATTAAGTAAAACAAGGGTGACTTGAACACAAGCAATATGATACCGTGACAGGGATCCGATGAACCAAGGTGGCTACTAAGTGACTAGAGAGCGAGGAGCATCTACAGCTTGGAGACAAAGGGATGATTCACAAGGTGGGGGGGACCAAGTGGGATGGAGTGAGATTTCATTAGGCCACTCACTCAGACCGTCGCAAAATTTAAAACTTATTATTTATTTCTGGAATTTTCCATTTAACATTTTTGGACCGCAGTTGACCGCAGGTAATTGAAACTACAGACGGGGGACCACTGTATACTATTCTTTTAAAAACTAGATTTTGCCACTTTTATGTGAGAAAACTAAGCCACTTCCTCAGTAGCCTGGCCTGCGTCCCGGGAGGCAGGGAAGTGACTGGCAGGATCAGTGGGGGCAGAGGCCCCAAAGCTTGCACATCTGCTTTCCTGTTTGGCAGCAAATAGCCAGGGCTGTTTTACCTCCAGCCAAGAGAAGCGAGAAGCCAAGCCAATCCACAGTATCTCAGAAACTGTTAAATAGTTTCCCCATAGGCAGATTGAAGATAATCCAGTGGGGTTTGGAGGTATGGAGATTGGGAAACAGATAATTCAAAATCAGTTCATCTAGCCCTGGGCACTGGAGCAGAGCCCAGTGAGAACTAACTCAGCAGCATCCAGAAAATGTGTACAGGCAATCAGGCCTGTCCTCACCTGATGGACTCACGGCCATTATTCTGCTTAATTAAATGGTTCTGGTTAGTTTTCATTGCAAAGCCGCAACAAAACTTCGGAAATGGTGGCTTAGAGCTAGGGCTGTCCAAAGGAAGGGAAAACACCGTTCCTGAGAATTCCTGTTTATCGAGACCCCTATTATCAGATCAGAACTTCTCCAGACGCTGATGTTTCTGGACACCGTTTTGCTCTTGCTGAGTATTGCCAGGAGCACCTAGCACTGGCTTCAGACAGGCTCAGATACTTGTGAATGAATTATCACCGGCTGGTTCCCTATGGCACTTGCAGACCCACTGCCACTGCTGGTTTCTTTCTACTTGCCTTTCGTTTTACTCTTTCATTTTGGAAAATTTCAAAGATACACAAAAGTAGAAAGAAGCTATAATGAACCTACAGGTATTCTATCGCCCGGCTTTAACCATCGTCAAAGCATGGCCAGTCCGTTTCTTTCTCTGCCATCCCTATCCCTACTTCCCTGGGTTTTTCTGAAGTAAAAACCACACATCATCTCACCTATAAATATCTAATTTATATCTAAAAACAAAGACTTAAAAACACACACACAATAAAAAACAGGTAACCATGACTCCTTAATACCATCCACTATCTAATCAGAATTTAAATTTCATTGACTGCCTCATAAAAAAATTGTTAATAAATTTTGTTTAGGCAGGGATCTAACTAAGGTCCAAACAAGTGTGTCTTTTAAGTCTTTTTCAATTTATTGGTTCCTTTTGCATCTTCCTTTTTTCCCCTTGAAATTTATTTGTTGAAGAAACTGAATTGTTTGTCCAGTGAAATGTCCCAGAACCTGGACTTTGTGACTGGCTGTGCCTCAGTGGTGCTGTTTAACGTGCTCCTCTGAACCCTCTGTTTCCTGTAAGTTGGTAGTCCGCACCAGAGACTTGGTCAGATCCACGTTCATCTTTGGGGGGAGGCATGCAATGTCTGGCTGTCTCCCTCTTGATGACGTTAGCACCGATGATGCTTTTTTCCAGACCCATTAATGCATCATGGGGGGCAAATTGGTGAAATATGCTAATTCTATCATTTTCTCTGGGATGCTCCTCTAGAGAGAAACCTTCTCCCATCGATTATTTGATTAGCCTGACATAATTTGTATAAGGCAGGACAAATGCTTGATTTTTTTCCCCCTTTATTTACCAATTTTCAGAATAATGAGTTGCTTCCTTGGCATCCTCCAAAGTCACCAATGGAACTCTGTGTCTCTGTTGTAGCAACACTCTTTACTCACGGATTTAAACATATTTCATGTGTTCCCATCCATTTCAGCTATCATCCTTTTTGGTGCTCCAAGTTTCCTATCGTTAGCAAGTAGAGGCCTATTCAAGTTGGCTCCCGAGTCCCTCAGATAAGGCCTCATTAGTCTCTGACAACTTCTTTGCTTTCTTATACAACAAAATGGTCTCGGTTCGTCTTGTCAGTGTCCTGCCCTCGACCTGAGATCAGCCACTTCTCTAAAGCTTCCTGGTTCCTTCTAGTGGGAATGGAATTTAGAGATTATAATGGGGGTAACTGGGGGTACTTAATGCTACTGGGTCTTTTCCAGATTCTATCTGCCTTCTTTCCATACAGGAAGCAAACTTTAATTTCTCTTTCTATCTTCTTAAATAATTTAGGATATAGATTATTTCATTTGCTACCCTACAATATTTTGAATTAAAATAACAGTGTGCCATCCCCACATACATATGTAAACACTCTATAGGTGATACATGTATATACATACTCAACCAACTGCTAGCTGTAAGCAGCAATACTTAATTTTTCTTGTCCAGAGTTCAAACTTACAAGTCATAATCTAAAACTCTCAGCCAGTTTAATAAAGTATCTTCCCATGTATAGAAAAGCGCCATCAAAGAAAACAATAATCCTTTTTCTCCTTCAGCAATCCTCTTACTGGGCAATTTGGCAGCATCTATAAAAATTTTAAATGCACATACTTTCAACTCAGCAATTCTAGGAATTTATCCTTCAGATATAGTCACACATGTGAGAAAGGATGTTCACCAACCACTTATTTGTGATTGCAAAAATCTGCAAACAATCCATATGTACATCTATTGAGAGGAACTGGTTAAATAAATTACAGTATATGCGTATGATGGAATATACTATAGAAATCAAAAGGAATGATGTGGATCTGTACATACTCATATGAAAGGTCTCTATGAAATATAGTTAAGTGAAAAAAGCAAGGAATTTGCCTTATGGAGCGGTCTCAAATGCATACACACGTTACACACACACACACAGACACACATACACTTTTCATAGGAATTCTTAAGCATAAAAAATTTAAAAATCAGGGTACTGAAAAATACATGTAAGATGATCACATTTTTATAAAGTTTGGAGAGAGTGAAAGAAGATAGATAATACAGAAAAAAGTGGGTGGCTTGACAAACTCTTAATAGTAGCATTTATCATTGAGGAATGGTGCTGAGAAGAAAGGAAAATAATTTTATATTCTTCTTTATGATGAATTTTTATCATGTATGTTTTTACTTCAAACATTTTATGTACATTATCTTAATAATTTTAAATTGTGTAAATATTTTAAAGACTATAACTATATAATATATACTTCATGACAAATGGTTGAATTAACTGAATCTTATAGAAGGAATCTCTGAAGTCTCTGTGGCCACAGGAGGATTTCCAGGGGGAGGAGCTGCCTCAGACCCTCATGACAGGCAGACCACCCCAATACCTGTGAGTGAGCGCTTGTAGACTCCCTGTAGGATCGCAGCCTCACGGAAAAAGGAGAAAGCCATGTAGAAGTTCCAGTTCTCAGCAGGAGGGATCCCCATGTGAAGACAGTACATCCTGAAACACTCCTCTGCAGTAGGGATGCCCAACTGAGTCAAATCGCAGTCACTCAAACCTGTAGAGACAAAGCCACCCCTGGCGGTCAATGACCCCACACTCCCCAGTGGTCACAAGTATTTAAATTCTGAAAATCACTTCCTCCCTTGGAAGTTAGCTTCACAGCTAGTTCAAAGGGTTAGCTCATTATTGCAAGGGCTCTTCCTCTCTCAGGTGGCTGGGATCCAGGCATGAAGCTATTCTTCACAAACTGGCTCTTGTATAAATTGGCAGTAAAGGAAGGAATGAGGGGCCGTCAATTCTATCTGGACCACAGTTCTGGGTGGATGCATATAACTTTTAATCAATCATTTGATAAAGAATAGTACTGAGAGAAAGATCTCACCAACTTGTGAAAAAAAATAACAACATATAAAAAATTTAACTGATTTGCTTCACTGTAACATTTTCATGGTTTAGAAGTATATAATATATTACATTCCCAGGAATTTATCCTAGGAGTATACCTTACCCGTATAGGTAAATATATTACTACAAAGACATTCATTGCCTTTTTTGTAGGGCGGAGATAATATATTAAAAATCGGAAATAATTAAATATTCAAATAGGAATCAAACCAAATATCTCGATTAAGTCAATTCTATATGAAAAAATCCTATGCCATCATTAAAAATGATGCTGTAGAATAAATACTTAATGGCATGAAAACATGTCTAAAGTGTATAATTCAGTGGAAAAACACAGGTCATAAAATTGTATAATCACATTGTCATTTAAACAATGTATGTATACACATAGAAATTACTTGTGTGAAAGAATAAGAGGTGCCTATGTGCACATCCTTCTCACTTAAAATACTCACTACACCCATTTCTCCTCATTGTGACAGAAACGTATTCCATCTGCGTTTTCTACCAAACCCACCACGACCTCAATTTCAGGCACGAGCCCAATCACTACTTCCGCTGAGTTTTCCCGAATACTTCGTGAATGGAGCTGGCTAGATACTGCTCTCTACCCCAACAGCAGTTCCTACCTCGAAGCATGGGAAAACTGGATGGCAGGTAGTGAGCCAGGCAGCTGGAGGCCACATCTGCAAGAGGGTCGCCTAAGGTAGAAAGTTCCCAGTTGAGGATAGCAAGCACCTCGGTCTTTTTGGGATGGAACAGCAGGTTGTCCAGCCTGAATCAGCCACAGAAGGGGGAGACAGCTCTAAGAAAACTGATCACTAGGGTACTCTGTGTTGGATGTCTTCTGTCAGCCCGTCTGTGCCCTGGGGGCCTGGGCTGCAGGGGCCATGTCCACATCTACCAGCTCCCTTGCCCTCTGACTCAGTTGGGCTCAGCCAATGGGGACACCAGTAGGAGATGGGAAGGGGTTATCTATCCACCACCTCCCACTCAGATGGCTGAGGGCTGGCTGTATTCCTCCCCCCAAGAGCCACAGCTTTGGGCAAGCAGCCTTCCACATGGCTACCCTCCCTGGGTTCGGGTAATTACTCCTCCCCTGTGATGGTTTTAAAGCAGGTCTGCAAATTCTTTGACACTCTTGCCACAAAAAGAAGAGTCTAATTCTTTGCCTCTTGAAGCAGTTGGCTTTTAACAATATAATGCAGGTTGAAGTAATGCTGAGTGACTCTTAAGAGTAGGTCAGAAAAGGTGATCATTTCCTGCCCAGCCCTGTCTTAGAACACACACCTGTAGAGCCCCGAGCCTCCAGGTAAGATCAGCTACCCAGAAGCTGCCATACCGGAGAGACCATGTGGGAAATCACAAAGAGACAGAGATTAGCCTGAGGAATCCCATGTCTCTTCTGTCCCAGTACCAGGCATGTGAGTGATTCCAGCCCCCTGCCTGAGAGCCACCCCGTTGAAACAAGCTACTGTCCTGTCTCCAGACTGCAGATTTGTGAGCAAGATAACTGCTGCCATTGTTTACACCCACTCGGAGGAGTTGGTTATGCGGTGGTAATAACTGGAGCACGTGCTTGCGCCTTCAGACCTAGGGGCGGTAATAACCCCCGCTGCTGCACAAGACCGCCCCTCATCATGGAGAATTATCTGGCTCAAAATGTCAGTAGTGCCAAGGCTGGAAAATCCTGCCTTAAGAAGCCACGCACAGGGAGATCCTTTGTAACGGAAATAATTCACAACTGTAAGTCGGGCCCAAATCTGTTTCTTTTCCCCTTCAGATGCCCTTCCCATCATTGTTACATTTAAGCATTCGCTCCGCCTTGTGTCTACCTGAAGGCCCCATGCACCACTGTGGTCTTCTGTTGCCTGGGAAGATGCAGCAGCAGCCATTCAATGAGCCTCTCCATTGCCGGGATGGTGCTGGTCTCTGAGGCTCGATACTGCTTAATCCAGTTTTGCACCTGGCATGGAAAATAGTCCCCTGAGGGAAAGAGGATTAGGTGTGCCATTCCAACAATCTCCAAAGGTTTCAAAATTTCACCAGTGCCGTGAAACCCTTTATAATGCTCTGGGGCATCACTGTCCTGTGACTGGGGATTTCCCACAGGGTGCTCTGCTGCCCCCAGTTGGAAGCCATCGGCTATTTCACCTTGGCTGGATGGCGTGGTCTGGGCACTGTTCCCAGCCACGGTGGCCTCCAAGCCCGATCCTAGCCCTCTCAGAGGGCCTGTGAGCGTTCTCATAGTCGTTAGGAAATCCCGTTCTGACTAAACGACAGTGGCTGAGCATGGGCGCTGGGGCCGGTGCCTGGGTCTGAATCCCCAGCTCTGCCATTCTCTATCTCTGTGATCTTGGGCAGATTACTTAACTTCTCTGTGCCTCGTTTTTTTCCTCATTGATGAGATGGTCCTCATAGAGTTGTTGGGAGGATAAAATGTGGAAAGCTCCTGGAACTGTTCCTGGCATGTAGTATGTGGTACATGACTACTTGCTATTATTCAGTCATTTGCTAAGAAACCCAAGAGATAACCATAGTTGAGGAACTTGCAAGTTACATCTGGGACTGGACACTGAAAAGAATTCTGGAGTAATGTGGCTCACAGTCAATTTAACCTCTCTGAACCTCCTGTGAATGTACTGATACCCACATTCTGCAGGACTGTCATGAAGGCTAAATGAAATCCACACGTGACATGCCAAATGCAGAGCTGGCACAGAAGGCTGCTCAATGAATGGTGGCATTATTGTCATTGTCAATTACTAATTGTCACCATTGGTATAACTTATAATTAATAAATGATGTGTCGGATCCCCAGCTCTAAGCCAAGCCCTCACCCCTTATGCGAGAAAAAAATAGTCCCCAGAAGCTGAAGGGTTTGAAAGCAGGGACAGAGAGATCAAGCTCCTTCTGGGCCGTCCACTGCATGCTCAGGGCATCCGGACACCTGCCCTTTGGAGGATCCAACAGGGCCATGAGAGGTGGAGATCAAAATCCATGTAAATTTAACCCAAAACAAATCAAACCTTTAGAACTTCCAGTCTTCAGAATTAACAGGAAACAGAAGACAGCAGTAAATGAAACCATAAGGAAATAATTGAGACAAATCTGTAAGACAACTGACTTCGTTTCTTAAAAAATTCATTTAAAAAACAGGTATTGGAGGGACTGTGCTAGATCCTTTGATTGGATCCTGATTTGAAAAAAAAAAAAACTTATTTGTAAAAGATATAAGGGGGATAATGAAGAAATGTGAATATAGACTAGGTTTTAGAAATTCTAGAAAAATGGTACTGAGGAAAGTTCTTATTTTTAGGAAATGCATGCTGAATTCTTTAGGAATGAAGTGTCAAGGTCTCTACAACTTTGTTAATCATATACATACACTCACAAAGGGAAAGGTAAGCAAATATAGCAAAAGTTAACCATTGTTAAAATTAGTGGGCATAGATAGTTATTCATTGGACTATTCCATGTTTCTGTAAGTTTGAAAATTATTATAAGTCAAATAAGAAACTACAGGAGCTGAGCCTCTGTGGAAGGAGCCCCTCAAGGAACTTCCCCGTGTGGGTTTGGGACACCCCACCACACACCAACCCAGGGTGTACACGTTCACTTCTGTCTCATGGGAAGCAGATGCAGCTGCCCTGTGTCTCTGGCTCTGTTGGCTACTGGTCCCTAGCAGGCCCCCTGCCGAGGCACTGCATGTCCCTCCCAAGCAGCCTGCCCTCTGGGAAGAGAAGAGGGGATTAAGTGACACCCTTCCCCCCCCACCCCCCGCCGCCCCTCCTTCAGGGTCCTTAGTAGAAAGGGTCTTTGTGATAATCAGACTGTATCTAAAGGATCTTTGTTAACAGCATCTTTTGATTAGAAATCATGTTTGTGTGTTCTTTTTTTTCAACAAATTTAAATGTGTTCTCTTGAATAGATAACACATTGGCATGGCTAGAAATTTAAGTGACAAAAGGGAACTCAGTGAAGTCCTTCTCCTACCCCTCAGCCTGTCACTCAGTCCTTCCCCAAAGGCAACTCACATGATCAGTTTCTTAGGTATCCTTTTGGAGATATTCCTCACTTGTACAAATAAACATTTACATTTGTTTAAACACACTCCCCTTTTACACTAATGGTAGTGTATATACACACAGCCAGTACCCTGCCCAGCAGCTGGGTTCCCGACATAACTTGAGGAATTATGGGATGCTTGAAAGGAAGATCTGATGCCCTTACAGCTGGAGGCTCAAACTACAGCCAGTGGCCCAGGAGGCTGGTCCTGGGTCACATGAAATCACAGCAAATTTCTGCTTTGTCTCTTCATGCTAATAGGTCAGTGGAAAGAGCGTCAAAATAGTCCACTTTAAAAATAAAAGGCAAAGGATTCACTCAGCACACCAGAGAGATTTCCATAAGCTGTTCTCTTGCCATGGCCATCGTGGGATGTCACGGTGCCCATTACTTCATCTGCCTAATGCTTTATCTTCATTTAAAGCACTGGGACAGCTGCCACCTCATTTGCTTTTCACATCAGCCCTATGAGGGAGGCAAGGCAGGGCTTTTTTTTTTTTTTAACCAAACCTTACTATTGAGAAAACTGCGACAAAGCAGTGTGACTTGTCTAGGTCACTCAACAATTGACTTCTGATCCAGTGCTCTTTCCAAGTGAAACAATTAATCAATATCTGTTGTCTGCCTATTGGCCCTTTTACTGGTAACTAGGGCTGCCAGATAAAGTGTAGGATGCCCACTTAGATTTGAATTTCAGATAAACTATGGCTGCATTTTTAGTGTATTTCCCAATGAAACCACCAAGATGGAGGGAACCCCACACTGAACGTGTACCTCTGATCAATAGGTTAGAATATGGGGGGATGATACGGATCTAGCTGCACTTAGAAGGGGTAGAGCAGTGAAAACCCCTTCAGTTTGGACTAGGAATTTGGCAAGCTTGCTCTGTTGTAGCAAAGTGTCTTGAACTGTTAGCTTTGGGGACTCAGATCATGTGCCATATTTCTGCCAGGTTACCTGAGTAACCTGGCAGAAATATGTTAGGAAGTTGATGTACTTTGTCTGCATTGTAGCCTTTGATATGGTCCTACAGAAAACAGGCATGTTTTGGTTAAAAGCAGAGAAAGAGAGGAAAAAAAAAAACTTAGCTGAAAGATTCTTTTTGACTATGGCCAGGAATCTATACTGGTCAAGAGTCAGATAATCTTGACCAGTGAGATTCTTTGGCTCAGGCTGAAGTTTATGCTCGCAAAAGCATGGAGACAATGTGGTGGTGGTTACGAAACTGCATGCGTTTGTCAAGATTCCTAGAATGCTGCACTTCAATACACCAACTTAAAAAACAACCTAACAAAACCAAATGCTGGTGGGAATGTTTTTGTTTTAAAAAAAGGCAGAGAAAAACTATACAAACAAAATACCTTGGCACGATAGCATTTAAGAAATCTATCCCCGCTGAAAAGAATATTTAAGGCAAAGGGTGAAAAATGAAGAAAGATGCATCTTAACTACCCTTGGCAGGCATCAGGAAAAAGGATTTAAATAATCTAGTGAGATAAAAGTTGCAGGAAGAGAGATGATTCTGTAGTCCCTGAAGGGATTTATCCCAGGACGAAATGTCTAGGTAAGCAACACTTCCATCAAAATGACACTGGATTTCCAAGTGGCAGCTAATAAGCCCACCTCACGTTTCGCGAGCGCTTGGGCTTGGTGCGTTAACAGCCTGACGCCACGCACGTCCAGAAAGCAGAGGCAGCAGTGAGGACGTGTTCAGCACGAGAGGCCAGCTGCCTCAAGCTCACCTTGTTTCCTGTAGTCTCCTAGGCCTATGGCCTCAAGGTCCACACTGTGAATTTTGCACAAGACTCTGTTCATGGCAGTGTATATGGCCCACCTCTGGCTGGACTCTAAGCCTGGCAGAGAAGGGTCTTTGTAGATAAGGCCTGGGCAGTACTCCATCAGATAGAAGGGTGTGCCAATGACCCTGGGAGGGATACAGACAGGGTGTTGCAGTGACTCACAATGTGGCAGATAGTCACGGCACTGCTCTTCCTGTCCTGCGTGTGTGCTAAGTGCTGGGGAAGGGTTTGGACCCAGAATACGGGACATTTCCTTTCGCCTTTGCACACAGGACAGGGTTAGAAGTACTCTCTCCCAAACCAACCCACGTCCGCACAGCCCTGGCTATCCTTCCTGGCCAGCATGCCTCTCTCTTCAGTCCACCTGGAGAAGCCATCAGAACAGGTTTAAGTGTGGTAATATAGGACAGCAGCGTGCTGAGAGAGGGGGCTTTGGAGTCACACAGAACCAGGTTTAAGTCCTACCTCTTCCCCTTCCTAGCAGTGTGATTGTGAGGCACTTGCTAAACCTCTCTGAGCTTTGTTTTCTTTTTAATCTGTAAAACTTCAAAGGGTAGTTGTAGGAATTGAGAGCGAATATATACGGAGTGCTTGTCAAATGTGTCTGGTTCCAACGAGGGTTCAATAAATATCCCTTATTATTAATGTTATTTTTATCATTATCCAGTGGCATGAATGAAACATATGCCACCCTATAGTATTAAGGTGACACACTAAAGTGTCATTAATCCATCTTTTAGTCATTATTAGAAATCAGTTTATTATCTAAGAAGTTGTTTTGAAAATTCTACCATTATAACTTTATCCTGACTTGAACACAGTCTAGATATTAAGTTATATTATTAAATTATGGTTAATTATTTTAAGCGCAATAATGCTATGTTTATAAAAGAAAATATCTTTATTCTTAGGAAATGTATGCTGTCTGCAACTTATTTCAAAAAGTTCAACTAAAAATAATTTTTATATATAAAATATATTTATTTATTTCTAAAATAATTATGTATAAATTATTTTATTATATAATCATTACTATTTATATAAAATTATTTTATACATAAAATACACATACACATATACACATATACGCACACATATATAGAAAGGAAATGTGGCAAAATGTGAACAATATTTTAATGTAGATGAAGTGTAAATGGGTGCTCATTATACTACTTTTCTTCTCTCAACTTTTATGTTTCAAAATTTTCATAATTAAAAAGTTGGAGAAAAAGGAACAGACTCAAAAAGCATATTACAAAGCATTTTAAAAAGTTTTAAAAGACTACAATAAAATAATTAAACAAAAAACAACATAAAACTGGATGGTTACGTACTCTGAATGGTAAAAAAGATGTTTTTTACTGATTCTCACAAGAGCAGGCATTTCTTTGGAAGGCAGCTATGCTCCCCACTCCAACACCAATGAAAAAGGAGGAATTTCTTTATCATTCGAGATAACTTAAAGATCTGCGAACTTTTAGGGGAGATTGCTGTAATGTCTCTTTTCTCTCCCACCCAAATTTTATTTGTCTTTACTGTAACAAACTGGAATTTGAGTTAAGTATATTGGTTTTCCTCTTCTGCAGCTTGAATATACAATGGTAAAAATAAATCTGAATGTTACCTCGGATCTTCACAGAGGTCAAGAACCTTGAGGACAGGTATTCCAGCATTTGCAAGGGCTTTCATTATCCTGCCAGAACAACAAAAAAGTGAGCATCACTGCTGGCTGAACTGATGACACCTTCTTACAGTTATTGCTCTGATTTAAAAATTAGTACATGTGGAAATTAAAATGTAATTCTCAAAAGTATTCGACTGACCCAAAAGTAGGCAAGAAGAACAAAAAAACGGAACAAAGAAAAGAAATAGTGAAATTATAGACCTAAATCAAACCTATCAATAATTACATTAAACTTAATAGACTAAATGTTCCAGTTAAAAGATAGAAATTATCATATTGGGTAGAAAAGCAAGATCTAACTATGTACCGTCTACAAGAGACATACTTTAAACATAAAAATGTAGATGGAAAAAAATAAGTAGAAAAAAGTAAACAGATGGAAAGGTGAAGTACCATGCAATTGGTAAGCATAAGAAAGCTGGTGTAGCTACATTAATAATCAGGGGAAAAGCCCAAGTATTTGGAAATTAAATAACATGCTTCCATATAAGCCATGGATCAAAGAAGGAATCACAAGGGAAATTAGGAAATATTTCAAACACCAATAATAATAAAAATACAACATGTAAAAATTTGTGAGATGCAGATGTGTTTATAATTTCAAATACGCGTATTAGAAAAGAAGGAAGATTTTAAATCAGTGGCCTAAGGTTACACTTAAGAAGGTAAAAATAAACCTAGAGTAAGTAGATGGGAAGGAATAAAGATAAGAGCAAAAATAAATAAAATAGAAAACAACAGAAAAGTTCAGCAAACCGAATACTGGTTCTTTGAAAAGATCAAAGATCACAGTTGATAAATCCCTAGCTAGAATGATGAGAGATAGAAATAGAGAAACAGATAGAGATAAAGAGATATAGAGATGAGATGAGAGAGAAAATATAAATTATCAATCAATACTAGGAATGATAAAGAGGGGAGGTCACTATAGATCCTACATACATTAAAAAGATAATAAGGAATATTATGAAAAATAAATTCGATAGCTGAGATGAAATGGACAAATTCCTTGGAAATTACAACTTACCAAAACTAAAACAAGATGAAATATCTGAATAACCTAATATTTATTGGATTGAATTCATAGTCAAAAAACCTTTTCCTAAAGAAAATACCAGGTCCCAATGGTTTTACTGGTAAATTTTCTGAAACGTGTAGCGAAGAAATTTTTTAAAATTTTAAACAAAATTAATTTCTCAGTCTTATCACCAATAATTGGCTCCCGCTTTTGCCTGCCTGGTTTCCCATTCCCCTTCATGTTCTGATAATACCACCTAGACTTTCCTTTGAGAAACAGTTCTCCTTCAGTGTAGGTCCACATGGTTCGAGTGGGACTGACCCAACCCCTGCTTCCACGGATGGGCATAAAACCCAGATATGGCCAATCGGAACAATACATCCTCCTGACCACAGAGATTAGTTCGGGGACAAACCTGTGACCACATTGGGCCAATGAGTCAATCTCAGGAGGTATGCTGGAACGATCACTAGGGTTATCGAGGAAAGAAAGGTTGAGAGATGAAAAGAGAGAATGAATGGGTCCTGGTGACATTATCTGGGCACCTGAATCCAGCCATGCCTGCAAGATTTAAATTATGAAGCCAATAAAGTTTGTCACCTCTCCTCCTTTTTTATACTTAAGCCAGGCTGAGTGGGTTTCTGTCACTTGTAGCTGAAGACGAATACTAACATGCTGCCCAAATGTGACCATAGTAAACACTGTAGTTTGCTCCTTTTCGGCGTTTTTTTGTTTCAGTGCATAAGCCTTAAAAAAAAAAGTTAATATAATACAATAGTTTGTATCTGTTTTTTATTACATTACAATTTTATCATACACATTTTTATGTGATTATAGGTATACTTTCAATGGCTACGATAATAGCATGATCATTAAGACTGGGCTATGGAATGCCACTGCCCCTAGGTGTGAAGCCAGATTCCATCACTCAAATGCCTCTCTAAGCCTGACTTTCCTCATCTGTAAAATGGGGATCATAATAGTAACATATGGAGTTGTTGTGAGTTAACAATTCAAAGCATTTATTATAGTCCTGGAAGATACTAAACACTCAGTAAATGTTAGCTGTTATTATTATTGTTGTTATTTCAACAACTAGATATATCGAGGTTTACTTTTAATCATTTCCCAATTATTATAACTTTAGAGTGTTTCCAATTTTTCTTATAAACAACACGGTAGTGAGCATATCAATGCATATGGTTTTTTTCCTCTATTTAAGAGAGATCTCCGAATTGGAATTACAAAGTCTAAAAGTATGACTACTCTGAGGTTTTTAAGAAATTGTGTCATACTGTTTTCCAAAATAGTTGTTCAAATTTACATTTGGCATTTCATAAGCAGATACCATATTAGATTTCATTTTTGAATGCACATTTTATTCCTTTACTAAAATGGAAATTCTGTGCATTCCTGGATTGTTGGAATGTCATGCTAGCACTCCAAAATTCCTCAGTACCTCTGGGAATGGTCAGAGAGTTTGCAAGCAGGATGCATAAGACAGAGTGAGTGGTAGTTTTATATTTTAGGGTCTTTCTTTCATAAATACATACCTGCCATTACATGGGCATATATACAAATGTTCAGAAATAGCTATAGGTTTTCTCCTCTGATAAACCCCTAAGGCTTCATAACCATCAGTCACCAGTCCCTGCAACACTTGGAGAAGTCAAATTTCAGGAACCAAAAGTCCAGAGGAGACAGTAAAGAAAGAACAAGAAAGGGTCAGGAGCCAAAATCACATTGTCCTTACTACTCTCTGCAACTTTCCTTCTGCAGAGCATAATGGGCTGGAAGGAAGGAGGAAGCGGAAGTCTTCCAGAGAGGAAGTCCCGCCCCAGGGCCCATTCATCGCTTCAGTACTCACTTCTGAGACATTTGGAGCTCGTTTTTTTTTTTTTTTCCCCAACCAACCATGTTTAAATTTTCCTGTTCACAAAGGAAGCTATTTTATTTGGAATGAACTGTAACACATTTATTCTTTTAAACATTTTACTATGGAAATTTTCAAACATATATATGTATATATAGATAGATTCATATAAAAAACTCCCATGTACCCATCACCCAGTTTCCACAACCATCAACTCATGGCTGCGCTTCTTGGGTTACAGCCCCACTAATATATTGATGTTAAGACTAAAGGTCTTAGTCTCTAAGACTAAAGGGTGAGAATAAAGAATATCTCAATAACGCCTTTTTGCATCTAGAAGTTCTAAAAAATTCTCTTCTATAGATTTTGGTAAAGAAAACAAACTTATGAATAAAATTAGGTTACATGTTCTTATTTGAAACAATTTTAGAGAGTCACAGTTGTAGTTTTAAAGGTCTCAGGGCACTCGATGGAGTACTGACTTGTCTGCTCAGGGGCTACACTGCGAGGCAAGGCGGGGTGGCGAGGGTGCCCCGGGCCCTGAGAATTTACCTGAACTCTCTCTCTACTGTGCAAGCAGGTAGAAAGAGGGTCCCCGGGGGTTTCTTCCTCAGAAGTAGCTGATAGTCAGCCACCTTGATGTAGTAAGTTGGACTGGACAGCCTGTGATCAAACCGAAGTAGTTCCAATGGGCCTGCAAGTTTGGAAATAAAGAAAACTCAAACCAGCTCTGGAGGACAGACCTAAAAGACGTTCTCTCTTTCTAATGAGTTCGGCCTCTGGGATGCAGAACATCCTGATTTGGGATGCACTGTAAAACAAGCACCTCGTCCCTGGGTACCAAAAGTGGTTGAGACCTACTCGCTCAGGTCCAGAATCACATGCTGCTACAGTGTGGCAAAGGCCACTGGATTTAACCACAATAATATTCTCACTTTGCATAGGTGTCTAATTTTGTCCTTCTTGCCAACTCTTACTCGGAAGAAAAGCATTTTAGTTCTGTTTATCAACCACAAGCACAGTCATGGCAACCTATCTTGCTAAATGGAATGCTTTAAGCCTGAGGATGAAAAGTGCCCTTATGCATCTCTTAGCCTATACTCAGCCAAACCACGTCTGACACTGGCGTGACAGCTGAAAAGAGCTATGTAGAGGCCTACAGCTTGAGCCAAAGCTGCTTTCATGAGACGCGATTTCCCACCCCAGTAGGCTGAATTCCTTGGCTCCCTTGCAGAAACATCCTAATTAGCCCTCAGCTTCATAATAAGACTGAACTCTGGACACAGATTCATTTCACTTGTTCGGAAGAGCAGGAAATGGGAGTTTGCCTGAGTTATCTGGCTTGGTCAGCTAGGGCCACTCAGTCTACAGGTGTACCACCGTGAATGCACCTGAGCTCATTCTGATCTCAGAAGCTAAGCATGGTCAGGCCTGGTCAGTACTTGGATGGGAGGAAGGACCCCCTCAACTTCGTAGAGGCACTAAGAATACTCCAATCACTGGAAAACATCATAATGTGAAATTCCACACAAAAAGTCTTTTTCAAGGATCAAATAAATGGGTGAGACAAAACTCTATTACCAAGTAGAAATATCTTAAGAGCTCAAGAGGCACCTGATTTCTCAGGGTGGAATGTGAGAATAAGGGTGGGACCTTTAAAGAGATGGAGACAACTTGTCACATTTTATTTCTAGAAAACAATCCTACTTACTTTTTTATTAAAAATTATTGGGGTGACATTGATTAATAAAATCAAACTAGTTTTATATTCATGCAACTTTTAAGTCAACTTTACAAACAGGCTGTCATTTCTAAAAAATGAGAAACACTCAAACACCCCTGGGCGCATACTGCAGCCTGCGGGTCCCTCTCCTGGACTGTGACAGTCCTTTGCAGTGACTGCTACCACGCCACACCCTCAGGTGGGGATCCAGAAACAAGGAAGTTAATGCTTTTCCCCAAGCAAAACTGAAAGAAGCACTCAAGTCCACTGGGCCCAGTGGCTGTTTTCCTCACCACTTTGCCTCTTTGTCTCCAGCACATTCCGTTGCCTTTGCAAGTGAGAACCAGACTGAAAGCCTAGACTGGGAAAGAGTTAGCAAAATGCAAAAACTTAAATACCTGTAGTTTGGGTCCCCAGTAAGTCTTTGAGGTACTTCTCCAAGGAATCTTTTGGAATGTCCACTGTCTCGCTCACAGGGCGGGTGTTTGGCATAACCGTTCTCAATGTAAAACCCAGAAGAGCTTCTAATTCCTTTACTGCAGTCTCTGGATCATTCACCTGGTTTTAAAGAAAATACTGAACTTGCCACCAGTCGACCTCTCTCTGCTCTCTAAGAGGGTAGTTTTTAGAGGGAAATATCCAAGAAGTCAGTTTTCTTAGTAAAGACTTTGAAATCAAGGTATTCAGCTAACAAGGAAGATGCAGACCGCGCTTCCTCTTCTATTTAATTCTTAACCACATTACACTTTCTATCTGCTGGGAAGAGTCTATGATACTCTCTCATGCCAGGACGGGAGAATACTGGGCTGCAGCATCCACTCTGTCCCTGTGGGCCTGTCAGCTTCATGGTGAAAACTCAAACGTGGAAGCTGGACAGAGAACCCCTTCACGTGGCTTCTTGTGTTCACAGTTATGGCCTGGGGTGGTCTGTGTGGCTGGTGGCTGCTGGCCTCACACCCAGAAGAGCAACACCAGAGCAGCCTGACGGCGCTCCCAAAGGTCTAAAGCCTGCCAGCCATCTCCTTCTGTAATGCTTCTTGAGCTGCCTTCTTAGTACACGCCTGTCTTACTTCTTATTGAAAATACAAGCAGGTAGTCACTCATATATCATAATTAATAATAATAATAAAACACTATGACAATATGGGAGAAAACCACTAAAGGCAGCTACAACTATGCATGGAAGAGGACAGCACAGAAATGCTTACACTTAGGCCTGGCACACAATAGGGGTTCAAAAAACAGTGGCCATTACCTTAATGGTGTGAAGACCAAGGCTGGCAGCTGCTTTGAGATTTCGTTCAAGATCGTCGAGAAAGATGGACTCAGAAGGCTGCAGGCTGAGACGCTCCAGGCACAGCTTGTAAATCCTGGGGTCCGGCTTACAGACACCTTCCTGGCAGGACTCCACGACCTGAGAAAGGGACAGGAATGAGAGAGAAATGTCTCTAAAAGTGGTGCTTCCACATGCACACTGGCATATTTTTTTTTAAAACAAGAACAGAGGAGGACAGTTGAAATTTGTAACAGGTAACTTAAAAGCATTATGATAGGAAATAGTGTTGCTTTTGTAATTTTAGTAATCTGGAAATAGTGGGTTACAACCTGGAGGCAAACTCAGAAAATCGAAGTTCGGGTTCAGATACAGTGACTTTCTGCGAACAGGTTTCATCATCAGTGAAATAGGAATACTAATAGCCATCTGACCTATCTTAATGGTTGAGGCAAAACTTGAATGAATTCCAAAATGACAAAGAATTTTGCTGATGTAAGATATTGTGGCTACACCGAGTAGAGGAAAAGCTGTACATTTCAGCTTTAGGGGAAGTATTTCACCTTTCCCCCCCAGAAATCAGGCACTGTTTACTGTTATAAATGAAATATCTATATTTCGGAAGTTAAAAAACAGCCATCCTCAATTTATATAGATAAACCGCATAGGAAGGGCTGACATCAAAGAGACTGTCAGTGGTAAAGAAACTTCCTTTCTTGCAAGAACCTCCTGTATCTTGATGGCCTTGCTTCAACTGTGTATCTGATCTGGAACCAGGGGAGCTGCTGAGTGTTCCAAGAGAACCCTGAAAAAGCCATCCTAGTGTTAGGCCATCTCTCATCCAGCAACTCCCTGGAAGTCTTCTTACAATGTCCCAGGGCTTAATCTCCTATAAAGTGCGCCTCACTGACCATAACAGCCTGTAGCCATAGCCTCAGGTCTGCCCTAAGAATAGAACTAAATCCCTGGCTCTCTCTGGGAATGACCCTCTCTCCAAGACCAAGGACAAACTCTAGTCCATGTTGGCGTTATTCAGAGTTGTGTGAGAACTGCACTTTCTGGTAAATCAATGTCCCGGACCTCTCTACCTACTCTTTCTGGTCTCCTGAGGACCTGCACGTGCTAAAAGAAGACAAAGAAGCTCCTACAGGAAATGTCAGTAGAGGTAGCAAGGAAGCTGGGTATTACAGACTGTGATCAATGTACTGGGCTGCAGGGACGCTGCAAGGCGGTACCAGCTGGAACAAGATGAGAGAGGGCCGGGAGCCCAGGGGATGGGGCCAAGCACTGACAAACAGACATCTCTTCTCATAGGTGATTACATTTGGGGAAAGTTAAAAAAATTCTAAAAATTTAAGTTTGATAAAATCCCTGCCCTTCTCTTTCTGTTCTACCTGGTGAAAAAGTTCTAGAGATTGGTTTCACAACAATCTGAATGCACTTAATACTTAAAAATAGTTAAGATTGTGAATTTTATATAATGTGTTATTTTACAATAAAAAATCATGTAAAATTTTTTTAATTAAAAAAATTAGATGAAATGCTTTTTAGAAAGCCACATACACCTCAGCAGAGACAGATCCCTCTAACGTTGGTTGAAGCCTCCAGTGTTGACAGAGACCATAGCAGTGGTTACACTATCTTTACCCTTATCAAAAAATTTTTTTTTTCTTATAGCTTTAGAGAACAAACATCGAAACCCTTGCTCTTTAGGAAATGGATTTTTAAAACTCCAGGTCTCCTGCAGACCTAGAATATGAAAACCCATTAGAAAAGCTGCTGGAAGGTACACGCCAGAGAGCCAGTCAAGTCTGAAAAAACAAGTCCATTGTTTTAAAGAAGGTCGCAGATCTTTTAAACCATAACTTCTAGTGGAAGAGCCCGGTGTGAGCTCGGCCAATTTAATTTGTCTAGATGAAACCGCACTTGATGGAAGGGGTCTCTAAAAATAATCACAGTGTATTGAATACTTAACTATTTGCCAGGCACTTTGCGGAGTGCTTTGCATGCATTATCTCCTGGGATCCACACAGCTAACTACAACAAAGAAATTGCTATTTCTGTACTACAGGTGAGAAGACTGAGGTTCAGGGAAGCAAGGCTACCAGTCATGGTCACCAAGCTCACAAGCTGCGGAGACAGGATTGGAATCTGGCCAAGGTCCCTGAGCACTTGGAAGAGAGGGGATGGAGCTTGGAGGGCCACATCGTGGAATAGTGGAGAAAACAGCAATCCAAGCAGGTCAGGAGCCAGGCAAAGTGTCCAGAGGGGAGAGAACTCTGTCTTTGCTAGGCTTCCTTTAAGAAGCAGAGAAAAAGTAGACGGTGGAAACAGAATTAAGTTGAGAGGTTAACTTCCAACACTTGTGCTCTGAACTTCTGCCTGTCAATTCTATTGGATTTTATGTTCTAAGACAGCACTATCCAAAAGAACTTTCTACAATGATGGAAATGCTATATCTCCAATATAGTAGCCATTAGCCACATGTGGTGACTAGGCACAGTCAACATGTTCAGTATCCCTTCACACTTAGCCAGTACCTGGCACATAGTAACTGCTCAACTGAATCTGTTTTCTGCCCGAATGAAGTTTAAGCAAGTCATCTATCAATAATTCATATTTATCCCAGGATAATGATCTATCTTCTCTTAGGGAAATGGGAATCCTTCATAGAGGACCATTATCTCAACTCAGTATATTCTTAGGGTACTTTGACAGTCTAACACTGCATGCGTTGTTTAATACAATAGCCATTAGACATAATGTGATTATTTACATTTAAATTAATGAAAAGGAAATAAAATTCAGTTCCTCGGTGGCACTAGCCACATTTTAAGTGCTTAATAGCCATATGTTACTAGTCACAATCATATTGTACATTTCCATTATTGCAATAAGCTTTATTGAACAGTGCTGGTCTAAGGATTAATGCCATAGAAATAGAAGGCAACGTGGTTGGTCTTTGAAGAAAAAGGTCAAAGGGCCCATTAAGATGTGAGGGCTGATGGAAGCAAATGTGTTATATGATGACTATGGTTCAAATTTAGAATATAAGGGAGTCTATAAGCTGAGGTTTCAACCAGTTAACAAATTTCATAAATGTCTGGCCTTGCTAAGAGCTCAGTGATATTTTAAAAGTCCTCTTTTCAACCTGTTATTTCTAAACCTAACATAGTTACATGACTGAATAAAAAACCTGTTCACTCGGACCTGCTAAAAGGCAGCTAAATGTTGCACCCCGCAGTAAAGACAGACTCTGTTTTGACCATTGTTCTGGATCACTTCAAGCTTACCACATCAAACTGTTTCCGGTCCAGGGGCAAAAAGCTTTTCCCATTGGATAGATAAAAATTATTGCTCAAGACTGCAGTCTTTAGGCCTTTTGCCCGAATGCGAGTTATGGCCTCAGTCATCACTGGGAACTGCTTCGCCACTTCCTTGCTGGTCAGCACAGAGAAAAAGGAGTCCACAGGCACAGACATCTTTGACTAAGAATGGGGGAGGAGACCGAAGAACCAGCAATCATTAAGAGTAAAGACAGCTTATTAAGAGTGAAAACAGAGGACAATACATATTCCCAGCTTCCAACTGCCACCTGGCTATAAAAGCCCTGCCTGGCCTTTGGCTTGGTGCCTAAAGGAATCCTCTCCCCTGGCCATTGTGCAGAACCTTACATATAAGGTTATAAAAAGTATCTAAGTCTTAGGGTTACAATGGTTAGGGAATGGAGCTATTTCTATCAATATTCCACTTAAATGAGTTCTTTATTACACTCGTAGTTTATCAATTTCAAAAAGTAGCAGGATACGAAAAGAGGCTCATTAAACTCTAAAAGTATGTTAAGCAGATGTCATTTAATTTTTAATCATCCAGAAGACATTTAATGATTTTGTATTGCCTCAGCATCACCATGATGAACTTTAGTTTCTGATCAATTATTTGCTTTTAAATTCAATCTGTGTGGGTTTTGAAAACTCTATGTTTCAAATCTGCAAAAGCAAGTCTGCTACTTTATACACACATATATACATGCATGCATTTTATAACAGCTTTGTTAAAGTATAATTCACGCACCATACAATTCACGCACTTACACTGTACAATTCAATAGTTTTTATTATATTCATGAAGTTGTGCAACCATCACCACAATCAATTTTAGAACAGTTTTATCACCCTGAAAAGACACCCAATACCCATGAGCAGTCACTCTCCACCACCCCCACGATACTCCCAAATAGTGATACTAGAAAATCACTAATCTACTTTGTTTCTTACAGACTGACCTATTCTGGACATTTCATGTAAATGGAATCATACAATGTGGCAATACGTGGTCTTTTTTGACTGGCATTTTCTTTCACTTAGCATATTGTTTTTAAGATTTTATGTGTGTGTGTGTGTGTGTATACACACATACATATAATTGTGGTAAAATATACATAACATAAAATGTACTATTTTAACAACTTCAAGAGTACAGTTGAGTGTCATTAAATGCATTCCTTGTTGTACAGCCATCACCACCATCCATCCATAGAAGTCTATTTACTATAGTTTAAATTTTATTTTAGCAGGGTTACTGTAAAGGCTATACGAGTTAACATAAAGAACTTAGAAAAATGCATAGTACAGTGAAAAGGCTCAATATTATTGCCTTAAATAAGCTTTCTGCTCAAGGCCATTAATCAGACAGCTCCCATTTCAGATGAAGGATAGTTGACAGAGAAACTTAGTAAAGAACAATTTTACTTATTCATGTATGCAGTTAAAGTTGAGTACCTGGGGATAGAAGAAATAGCTTAAAAACTTACAATGGATTAGTAGACCTTCACTCCTTTATTTGTGGTTTAATAAATATGAATGAGTGTTACATCTACTACTCCAGGCAAAAAGAATATGGAAATTCAAATAGGTTTATCACTCACAATTTCAGAGCAGAGTCTCCCAAATTCTTGTAAGAAATCCTCTTTTGTTGTCTCTCCTCTCATAAATTTCATCCAGAGCCCATTTTCACCACCTGAGATGAAGGCCTTCAATATAGTTCCAGAAGGGATGTGATTTTGTACCTCCCACTCTATAGGAAGTAAAATATGCAATAAGTGAAATACATCAGCAAATGGCTGGGGTTCAGGTAGCTCAGGGGAATTACCATACCAGTTCCTGTGGCATCTTGGTGGTGTCAAGTGCGTTCTATTGGGAATTCGCAGAAATTCAGGAAATGCGAAATCTCAGCCTTAGATCTCCAAGGGAATAGCGATGCTAATTTGTGCGACGGAGGGGACACTGCTGCTAAGCCTCGCATCCTTATCACCTGCTTGAGATGACTGGACATCGCATTATAAATTTTATTCCCTGGCCTCTCATTAGCTAGCTCATTTACATTAGGTCACTCACGCAGTCCTGTCCACATAGGAAGGAAGTACATGAGGTAATAAGCCAGAGTCTGACAGCACTCTAAAACAAGCCCTTTGTTTTGTAAACTCTAGTCATCTTTTATGGCACTGTAACTGATACACTGAAACATTCAGTTGGGGGATGCTGCCTTTACAGAATAAAGAAGAAAATTTCTATCCACAAAGAGCTAAGAATGGATGGATCAGCATTTGTGTATACTAGAAACATTTGGACAGAGCTGCTTGTTCTTGTACAAGGTTGTTTTTTCTTTCTATAATATAGCTGCTATGGCATTCATAATTATATCTAAGACACAATATACTTTACAAATATACATAGCATTCATAATTATATCTAAGACACAATATACTTTACAAATATCTTTTGTTTTGATAAAGTAGTGACTATGCTTTGAAAATATTTCAGACAATGTAGGAAGGTATAAAAAGGAAAATAAAATGACAAGCAATCCCATTCTTCAGAAATAAACAATATTACCAATTTGCTGTATGTCTTTTGAGAACAGCAAAGTTTTTATAACTCAATCCAAATAGTAATACTTCTTTAATTTTAGAACTAAAGCATATAGCATTTTTTATGGCCTCAGAGTTGGCAAGCATGTAAGGAAACTGGCACTCTCATGCACTGTTGATGGGAATGTAAACAAGTACAACCTCCACGGAGAGCAAAATTTTAAATGCACATATATTTGATATAGTAATTCCACTTCTAGGAATTTCTCCCAGATATATTTATAAAAGTAAGCAAAGATTACACACAAAGCTGTTTGTACAGAGTTGCTTTTTTGAAAAAAGAACTAAAAACTTAAATGTATGTTAATAAAGGGCCTGTAAAGTCAACTATGGTAGCTCAATATAAAGGAATATCGCACAGATGTTAAAATGTATAAACTAGACCAAAAGTCTGCAAAATATGGCCTAGGGGTGAAATCTGTCTCCATCTGATTTTGTAAATAAAGTTTTATTGGAACACAACCACAACTATTCCTTTACTATTGTCTATTGCTGCTTTCTCCTTACAACAGTGGAGCTGAAGAGTTGTGACAGAGACATATTGCTTGCAAAGCCTATCTAGCCCTTGATAAAAAATATTTGCTAACCCCTGAACCAGACCTATGCTAACTGATGTGAAAAGTTGTCAAGACAGTCTATTGAGTCAAAAAAAAAAAAAAAGCTGTGAAACAGCTTGGAGAATATGATCCAATTTGTGTATACACATTTTACACACACGTCATACACTTACTCTCATATATGTATTTAGGCATTTTTTTAAAGGACAAATACAAAACTTTTCACAATGATAACCAATGAAGGCTGGAGCCGACCAGGGAGGGGTGGAGATGGCAGCTGGAAATTTACCTTTGTGTTTTACGCACCTTTAGCACAGACTATTCAATAACTAAGGCAGGCATAACTGAGTTTCAATATGGAAAAAAATTAAATCCCTATTTCACACCATCAAGAAATAAATTCCCAACGGATTAAATACCCAAATCAGAAAAATGAAACTCTAAAACTTAAAAAACAATACAGAACATCTTTATGAACTTAAAGAAGAAAAGACTTTCATCAAGCTCAAGCCATAAAGAAAAACAGATGATTTTGATGACATCGAAAATGATAAGTTTGGCTCTTTCCATCTTCAGCTTCCACACTGAGAGGGGCTGAAACCAGGTCCACGCACCTGCAAGAGGTGGTGTGCGGAACTGCTCCAGCTTCCTGATTAAGAGGGACAAACAGACGTATAGCACCTGACCCAATAGTGGGCTGATTCACCGCAAGACTGCGGGCATGGAGCCAGCGGCTGACAGCAAAGGTGTGGTGAGTGTCAAGAAGCAAAAAGCTGGCCAGGGAAAGCCAGCCACCTCGTACGCGTGGCCCGCCGTCAACAAAAATGCTCAAGCGTCCCTCAGAGGCATCTGGCTCAGGATCCACAAGAATGAGTACCAACTGGATCCACCAGTGGCCGCTACCCACAGAGCCAGCACTAACCCGTGCAACCATAAGCCTGTGATAGTGAAGAGAAAGCAGACCCGCCCCATTTAGAGCTCCTGACTACCCTCACTCCCAAAGCAATAAAGGTGCCAACTTTTCTAAAACGAAAAAATAAAAAAATTTGGTACAGTAAAAGCATTATGAATAAAAGACAAAACACAGAAGAAAGAAAATATTTGCAAGTGATATAGTAGACAAAAAATTTATTTCAAGTCAACAAAAATGAATAATTCACAGAAAGGGAAAACTGAATGACCAACAAATATACCAAAAAGAAAAAAAAAAAAGCTCAACCTGAATATTAAATAACATAGAGGGGGAAAAAAACCCACAGAGATAGCATTTACATCCATCACACTGACAAACGTGATCACATTATACTACCTGTATAGAATGCTAAGGTGTTTGGGCTCTACTCTGAGTTTTTTGTCATGTGTATGCCGATTTAATAATAAACTAGTAGCTTACATCAGGAGTTGGCAAACTTGCTGAAAAGGGCCAGACATGGACAGAATGTAAACGAATGGGCATGGTTGTGTTCCAAAAAAAAACTTCATTTTCACGGACACAAATTTAAATTTTGTATAGCTTTCACATGTCACAAAATATTCTTGTTTTGACATTTTTCTACTATTCAAACCATAAAAACCATCCTTGGCTAACAAGCCACACAAAGGCATATACCAGCAACCCAGGTTTGGCCTACAGGCCGTAACTGACTGACCTCTGGCATAAATGTACAAAAAATATTAAGAGTATGGTATTTGAGATGATCTTAATTCTAGTATTTGCTTATGAGAGCCACAAGATTTACTGAGTGCTCAAAAGAGTGCCTTGAGCTGAATAATATACCATTTAGCTTGTCATTAAAAATATGAGTAGGATCTGAGTAGGTAGAGGTGGCTGGGAAGGGTATCCGCCAGCAGAAGGAACAGAACTTGCAAAGGCACAGGACTATAAATGTGTTTGGCAAGTTTTGAGAACAAGTAGTCTATGGCAGCTGAAATGTGGACACACGGTGAAAAACAGTTTACAGAAGGACACGAGGGCTGACTGTGAGAGGCCTTGAATACCAGGCAAAAGCTTCCGGATTTAACCTAAGAGACAAAATGCAGGCACTCAAGGACTGGATGCACGGGACAGAAGTGAATAGGTTCTCAAGATAGTCTGAAGAAAGTCAAGAAAATTCCTCCTCAGTAATCTTTATGTTCTCCGTAAAAGAGGAGATTTGACTGTCTGCCACGTCTGAAGGTTTGGGGTTGGGGCTATGAAGACTCGCAGGGCAGTTTGGAATGGCCCTGTGGTAAAAGCAGAGGAATGTGAGTGGAAGAATAGAGAGGCTGAGGGCCCAGCTACCTCTGCAGCTAAAAAAAAAATAGCTCACTTAGCCATTTTGCATAGCTGGGTAATTTTTTATCCAAGAGTATAGAAAACCTGTACTTGAGTTGATCTGCCATGGAGAATTGCTCAACCAGCCACCATAGTAAGTCAAAAGGATGGGAACAGCTGTTTGGCCCTTTTTCCTTCCTGCTGACTGGAATGAGAATGTAATTGCTGGAGGTGAAGCAGCCAAGACAGACAATGAGGTGAAACTGGAAATGAAGAGTACTCACAGCAGAGCAATACGACAGAAAGAACCTGAGTTCTTGATGTCATAGAAAACACACTGGCCCCAGACCACATGCCAGGCCTTTCATGTGCAAAAGAAATAAACTTATATCTTGTTTCAGTCACTGTTTTGTTTGACTTTCCAACACCTGTAGCCAAAACTAACCAAGCTTAAGTCAGTTGAGTAGGAAATGTAAAACTGGCAGGAGCTGATAAAGGATTAGAGACTAGAGGTTTTATCATGTAGGTTTACAGCAGCAGTCTCCAGCCTTTGTGGCACCAGGGACTGGTGCTCCTATGAGAATCTAATGCCTGATGATCTGAGGTGGAGCTGAGGCAGGGATGCTAGTGCTGGGGAGCGGCTGCAAATACAGATGAGGCTGCAAATACAGATGAAGCTTCACTGGCTCATTGCTGCTCACCTCCTGCTGTGCAGCCCAGTTTTTAACAGGCTGTGGACCGGTGGGTTGGGGACCCCTGGTTTAGAGGAAGGTTGATAGAAGAGGGCAGACTGTGATCAAAGGTGGGGGAATTTCAGCATTCAAGATTTCGAAAGTAGCAGTTCTCAGGGAAAGGTAGAACAATTGTTATTGTTCTACCAGTAACAATAACAATGATAGTTTTATCACTCATTGAGAATTTAAGATGAGCACTCCCTGTGCTAAGCAAGCGCTTTCCATAGATTCTCATTTCACTCTCCTCAAACCCAAAAGTGGTAGGGACTGTTATTAGCCCTAATTTAATGATGAGGAAACTAAGACTCGGAGAAGTTGAATAATTTGCCCAAGATACTCAGCCACTAAGTGGTGCTTGGAATTTGATTCAAGAGCCAGAATATTACTTGCTGGTACACACTGCTGCCCAAATGTTCCTGTCTGTCTCCCCCCTACCACTCTCCGTTCCCCCACTCCCACCCCCACCCTGGTCTCCAAAAATGAAATAAAATGA